>NW_016107348.1:1381671-1391359 GCF_001604975.1 Cebus imitator | reverse complement strand
CCGCTGCTCTGGGGCGCCGACAAAGCAGCCGCGCGGGGCAAAGCAGCGGCGCCGGCCGGCACAGCCGCGCTGGCCGAAACAGCCGCGCTGGTGACCTGTGGAGCTCCTCCGCCTGGGAATTTCCTAGTCTGTGGGCAATAAAAATGCGGCGTCCACTCACCCTCTGCGCTTTCACTGGGAGCTGCAATCCTGAGCTGTTCCTAAACAGCCATCTTGAATCCTCCCCTTTTCAAACTGTTTGATCTTTTTAAGGAATAAATTTGAGGAAATTTAGATATAGTACATTTAGATTACAATTTTTATCTAGGTTTAAGTGCTTGCTTTTTTATTCATATGATTATTTTCCAGAAGAAAGAAGAAATGGGCATAATACTTAAGAAAACCATATATTTTAAAAGTACAGTTTACAGAGCATTTTCTTGTAGTTCATTCATTCAGCAGATATGATTGATATTGTTGTTGTTACTACTATCATTATCTCCACTCTATAAGTGATTGAGCTGAAAGCGATTATTGGGCTAGGACATAATAGACCCAGAAGTAGATCTCAGGGCTTCCCATTAATTGATTGATTGTTGTTGTTTTTGTTGTTGTTGTTTTGAGATGGAGTTTTGCTGTGTCACCCAGGCTGGAATGCAATGGCGCAATCTCGGCTCACTGCAACCGCTGCCTCCCAGGTTCCAGTGATTCTCCTGCCTCAGCCTCCCAAGTAGATAGGATTACAAGCACCCACCCCCGCACCCCACTGATTTTTGTATTTTTAGCAGAAACAGGGTTTCACCATGTTGGCCAGGCTGGTCTTGAACTCCTGACCTCAGGTGATCCACCCACCTCAGCCTCCCAAAGTGCTGGGATTACAGGAATGAGCCACTGTGGCTGGCCCCATTAATTGTTTATTGCTTTTCCCATAGGGCATTTTTGTATCAGTCATTCTTAGAATAATTAACCCATAATTTTACATATTTCCTTGTCTTTCTTAAAACACTATATCTTTTACATGACCCTACAACCGATACAACAAATTCATTTATCTTATTCTGTGTTTTTAGGGCAGGGCTCTGCTTCATTGGGCCTGTGATCGAGGACATAAGGATCTTGTCACAGTCTTGCTACAACATAGAGCTGACATTAACTGTCAGGTAAGAGTGATAAAGAAGAGCTTTTACTTTTTTAATTGAAGCATAATTCACATAACATAAAATTTACCAGATTAACTGTTCTGAAATGTGCAATTCAATGGCATTTAGTGCATTTCACAGTGTTGTGTAATCATTGCTACTATATAGTTCGGTAATACTGTCATCACCGCAAAAGAAAACCCTGTTCCCATTAAGCAGTCACTTTGTATTTCTCCCCTCACCCCAGACCTTGGCAACCACTAATCTGCTTTTTGTTTCTGTAGATTTGCCTATTCTGGATATTTTATATAAATGGAATCATAAGGTTTATGGTTTTTTTTGTGTTTGACTTCTTTTACTTAGCATAATGTTTTGAAGGTGTATTCATATTGTAGCATATAACAGTACCTCGTTCCTTTTTATGACTGAATGTTTTGGGTATCCCACATGTTGTTTATCCATTCATCAACTGATGGACAGTTTGGATTGTTTCTGCCTTTTGGCAGTTGTGAATAATCCTGCTGTGAACATTTGTGTACTTGAATTTTGGTTTGAATACCTGTTGTCCATTTGGTTGTATACATAGGAGTGGAATTACTGGGTCATATGGTAATTTGATATTTAACTTTTTGAGCAACTGACAAACTGTTTTCCATATGAGCTATACCATTTTTCATGCCCAGCTGCTGTGTATGATGCTTCCAGTTTCACCACATCCTCACCAATGGTTGTTATTTTCCCTTTTAAAAAACAACTTAGTGGCTATGAGGTGATACCTCATCATGGTATGATTTTGATTTGCATTTCCCTAATGACTAATGATATGGAGTATCTTTTCATATACTTGTTGACTATTTTCATGTCTTTTTTGGAGAAATGTCTGCTTCAGTCTTTGCCCATTTTAAAGTGATTTGTTTGTCTCTTTGTTGTTGAGTTGTAGGAGTGCTTTATATATTCTGGATACTAGACCCTTATCAGATACATGATTTACAAGTGTCTTCTCCCTTTTTGTGGGTTTTCTCTTCATTTTCTTGATAGTGTCTTTTGATGCACATGTTGTAAATTTTGATGAAATCTAATTTATCATTTGTTTTCTCTTTTGTTTATGGTTTCTTTAGAAACCATTGCCAAATCCAAGGTCATTAAAATTTACCGCTTTGTTTTCTTTCTCTTTTTTATTGTGGTAAAATATTCATAACATAAAATTTATCATTTTAACCATTTTAAGTGTATAGTTATGTGGCACTAAATACATTCATATTGTGTGCACCCATGGCCACCACCCATCTCCAGAACTTTTTCATCTCCACCAACTGAAACTCTGTAACTGTTAAACACTAATTTCCCATTCCTCCCTTCCTTATGCCCTTGGCAACTACCATTCTACTTTCTATTTCTGTGAATTTGACTATTCTGGGTAACTTGTATAAGTGGAATCATACAATATTTGTCCCTTTTTGACTAGCTTATTTCACTTAGCATAACATCATCAAGTTCATCTGTGTGGTTTGCATGTGTCAGAATTGTCTTCCCTTTTAAAACTGATTATTATTTTTATGTATTTGCCATATTTTGTCTGTTTCAGTATCCATGGGCACTTGGTTTGCTTTGACCTTTTGGCGATTATGAATAATGATACTATGAACATGGATGTACAAATGTCTGTTCAAGTCCCCACTTTCATTTCTTTTGAGTATATACCCCAAAAATAGAACTGCTGGATCATATGATAATTCCATGTTTAATTTTTTTGAGGAATCGCCCTGTTATTTCCCACAGTAGCTGTACCATTTTACATTCCCACCAGTAATACACAAATGTTTGAATTTCTCCATATCCTTGCCCACAGTTGTTATTTTCTGTGTTTTTGACAATAGACATCCTGATGACTGATTTGGGTGCCTTTTATTTCATTTTCTTGCCTAATTGCTCTGGCTAGACCTTCAAGTACTATATTGAATAGAAGTGGTAACATAAGTATCCTTGTCTTCTTATGCTTGGGTTCTGGAAAAAGCTAAAAGAATAATAATAAAATCACACAACACTGGTGTTAACATAAATCATGGTAATATCATTAAATTTGACTACCAAGTCTTCTGGCCTTTATCTTCAGAATACCTCTTATTTCACAGAGAAAGTAGAATAAATCTTTATCACCAATACATATCTCAGCCAGTAGCTCCAGACACACGTCTCTCTTCTTTGATGTCCCTCAGATACTTCAAACTCACAATATCTAACACTAAACACCAGCCTCCCTCAACAGCCCACCCTTCCCCACCTGCCACTCGCCATAATTGGCACTGTCATCCAACCAGTTCCCAGGAGTTCTCCTTGCGTCTTCCCTCACCTTCATATTTACTCAAGTCCTGTAGGTTCTGTTTCCTAAGTAATCTTAGTCTCTCAAATAAACCCACTTCTCTCTTTCAACGTCAACAGTACATTCGCTCAGACTTCTTAAATTATTTCAGCACTCTGAACTATATCCCTACTTCTAATCTTGGCATTCTATAATATATTCCACACATTTCATTGAGGGGTTTTCTAAAATTCAAGTTTACCGATGTTTTCCTGTTTACTTTTATTTTTCTAAGATAAAATTTAAATATAATTTGCCCTGTAAAGCACTTCATGATCTGGGTCTTGCTTATGTCTCCACTAATTTCTCAGCCTGCTTATGTACTATTCCTGGTATACTAAACTCCACTTGTTCTGAAGACCCTGACATGCTGCTCACTTCTTGGCCTTTAAATAATACTGTTTTTCTCTCTCCTTTGTTCACTGTGTAGGCCTCAGCTTATATATTATTTCTTCCTGGAAGCCTTTCTTTGCTATAACCAGTTAGACACCCCTGCTCCTTATCACAGTGCAATTACTTTGTGTTATATTTGGCTGTTTACATGTCTGTATCCTCGACACCACCATATACAAGTACCAGAATTTGGTTATATCACTGGTGCTTAGCATAATACCTGACACATAGTATTGCTCAGTAATTAAATGTTGAATAAATAAGATCAGCTCATAAAGCAACTGGCAAGGTGTTAAAATAGAACATGCCAACCGGAAAGGACCTAAACACCTGCCCAAACCTTTGGGATAAATCACTGTTGTTTCATCAGAAGAAATACTTCTTTCCCCATTGGAAATGTATGCCTTCTTCTTGGGCCGATTGCCTCACTTAGGACCAAACCTTAATTTGAAATGTATGTAGTTCACTGTAAGTAAGTAAATGTATGTACACAAAGGAGACAACAAACAACAACAAAAGCTGTACTTAAAAAAATCTCTTCTTTCCAACTTTGTTTCCCAGCCACCCAGAGGCAGCACCTAGTGCCAGTTTTATGTGTGTCCTTTTAGAATGTTATATATGCAAGAATATGAAGTAGCAGTATGATAGCAAACTGTACACGCTGTTTTATAACTTGTTTTTTTAATAATTTATCTTGGAGGCTGTTCTATGTTTGTACATATAGTCCTGCCTTGTTCTTTTTAATGGCCATATAATATTCCTTTTAAAGAACTTACCATAATTTAGTTAATACCATATAAATGGACTGTAACAATTTATACTTCCACCAGCAATGTATAAGAGAATTCCTGTTTCTTTAGCCATACCAAATAGTTCATCATAACACTTTTTGTTCTCTGTTTGATGAATGGTATATCATATTTTTAATCTATCTTTTCCTCAGTTTCCCATTGTATTGATGGTATTTTTCTTCTTAACTTACAGGCACTTTTTATATAGTAAGGAAAATTTCTCCTTTGTGATATAGTTGTTATGATTTTCCCCCATATTTTCTTCTAATGCTTTTATCATTTCATGGTTTTAATCAACTCATCTAGAATTTCTTTATCATATGTATGTAATAGGAATTTTACTTTTGTCCAGATGGTGCCAGCTTTATTTTTGTCCAGATGACTATCCAATTCCAGTAATGTTTATTGAATAAATAATTGGGATCTTTTCTCTAGCAATTTGAACTGTCTTATCATAGTCTCAATTCTTTTATGTATTTCAGTCAATTTTGGGGGCTTGTTCTTCCATTCCATTGCCCTGGTTTTCTGTTCATGTATTTGTGCTACACTGTTTTAAGTATTACAGCTTCAAAATATATTGTAAAATCTGGTTGGGTAAATTCCTTCACTACTCATTCAAAATCTTTTCTACTGTTTTTGCTTATTTAGCTCATGCCTGTAATCCTGGCACTTCAGGAGGCTGAGTCAGGAGGATCATTTGAGGCCAGTTTGAGACCAGCCTGGGCAACATAGTGAGACCTAATCTCCACAAAATTTTTAAAAAAAATTAGTTGTAGTGATAGGTGCCTGTAATCCTAGCTACTCTGGAAGCTGAGGTGGGAGGATCACTTGAGCCCAGGAGTTTGAGGTTACAGGGAACTATGATTAGACCACTGCATTCCAGTCTGGGTGACAGAGCCCAAGACCCTATCTCTAAAAAACAACAAAACATTTTTTTAACCAAACAAATTGTTTGGAGGTGTTGTGTAGGGTAATTTCCTCAAGTTAGGCATTGCCTGAGGTTTTTGCCTTATGGATTTCTTATGTTCTGTTTATTTGGATACTATGAGACATTTAAGCCAAAAACTACATTATGTGGCTTTATAAGACATTCTTTACTAACACCACCTTTAATGCAAAGTATAAGTTCGATGTAGGTTTTTGGGATGGATCTGTTAGAGTTATATGCCTGGCACAATGTTTTCCTTGCCCCCTTTGTATTCACATGCCCATTGTGTGTAGCCACTGGCTTTGATTTTCTTTTACTATTGACAGTCATAATCTATACAGTCTAATTTTAGTTAATGGGATGTTTTTGGCATTTCCAGTTTGAGTTGCTAACATGCTTCCAAGTCAGAGGGCTTCTGGAGATTAGCTCTCAGAATAGCTCTTTCCCTTGTAATATCTTCTTTGATTTCTTCATTGAAAATTCTTTTCAAATATAGACAATACAAACATCATAAATGGAAGGAAAGGTTCATCTCCCTCATGACTCAATATTTCTTAAACAACATTATTATTGACTGGCCTATTGGTTGCCGAAAAGGAAAATCAATTTTATTAGAAGTATTTGCTTGGCCAAAGATGTTGGTACTAACTCAGCACAGACAGTCTGATGTTATCAACTATCTGAAGACTAATTTTTACCATTAGTCTGAAATGAAGCAGTAATTAGAGATATGTCAAAGTCTACTCTGTGTTTTCCTGTCATCTTTTACCCTTTGGTCTATCTCCTACATTTTTTTTTATTGTACTGCAGCTTCTAGTTTTGTGATGCAATTGAAACTTGAAATTTTATTTCTAAGAAAGATGCTTTATAGATTTTACTCATTATCTGACAGTATTGTGGATACAGTTCTGTCTCTTCCACTGCTTGGTATTGATTTTTAGTTCCACTCTGGAAGGTAGGTTCTTACCACATTTGGGATTAGGATATGGCTTACATGCACGCGTGCGTGTGTACACACACACACACACACACACACACACGCACACACACACCCCTACCTGTCTCTGACCTCTTGAGTAACTTTGATTTTTCAAGCCCTGAAGAAAGATTAAAACTACCCCGCAAAGCACATTAAAAGATATTTGAATGCTGAACATTTATTGGCAGGAGGAGTAGGAGCATCTGTGATGTATGTGTCAATACTGTGTACTGGTGTGTTTAAGTGGTACAGAAATGTATAAGAGCTTTATGATCTGTGAATTATATAAGCTTATGGTTTATAGACTAGCATAGAGCAATGTGCCCTCTAAATGAATACCTTGTGCCTATCTGTGTCTCATGAAAGATTTCAAAAACATGAGAAAAGTACAAAGCAATCAATAAAATCATCTGTAATCTCATTACATAGTGTGTATCTGTGTGGGGTGGGGGTGGGTGGGTAGGATATAACAAGTGTTTAGTGTTTTTTTGTTTGTTTGTTTGTTTGAGACAGAGTTTCACTCTTGTTACCCAGGCTGGAGTGCAATGGCGCGATCTCAGCTCACCGCAACCTCCGCCTCCTGGGTTCAGGCAATTCTCCTGCCTCAGCCTCCTGAGTAGCTGGGATTACAGGCACGCGCCACCATGCCCAGCTAATTTTTTGTAGTTTTAGTAGAGACGGGGCTTCACCGTGTTGACCAGGATGGTCTTGATCTCTTGACCCTCGTGATCTGCCCACCTCGGCCTCCCAAAGTGCTGGCATTACAGGCGTGAGCCACCGCGTCGGCTGTTCATTGTTAATGTATAGAAATACAATTGATTTTTGGCCAGTCATGATAGGTCACACCTGTAATCCCAGCACTTTGGAAGGCCAAAGCAGGAAGATCACTTGAGGCCAGGAGTTTGAAACCAGCCTGGGCAACATAGTGATACCCTGTTGCTACAAAAATTTTAAAAAAAGATTTGTGTTTACTGATCTGTATCCTGCATTCTTTCTGAATGCTTCTACTAGTTCTAATAGTTTGTTAGTGGATTCCTTATAATTTTTATATACCAGATTATATTATTTGCAAATAGAGATAGTTTTATTAGCTTCATAAAACCAGATGGGAAATACTCCTTTATTCTCTGAAAGAATGCATTTAAGGTTAGTATTAACTCTTCTTTAATGCTTAGATAAGGGGTTTTCAGTTCCAGATAAGACTTACTTCTGCCTATTCTTCCTATTCAGTTCAGATTTAAAACCCTGGACATATACAGCAAATAAGCATAAGAAGACTGAAACGTTAGAAGAAGAGAGCTGACTGAATAGGGATCTTAAGAATTGAGAAATGACACTGTGGTGATTTCTCTGGGTTTTCTTTTTGTTTCTGTATAAGCTGAAGTGGGCTCTGGAGAAGCCCACAACCCAGAACCAGGTGCAGATAAGAAAACCCTGTTATCTCTTGCCAAAGGACAGGAAAAGGGACAATCTAACAGAACAGAACTTTTCAACAATACCCACCCTACCCCAGCCAAATACATGGAGGAAGAATATCCCACCCCCTTGCTTGGATGCTGAAAGGGAAGCCTAGACATCACCTGAGTGGTGGTAGCAAGCAGTGCTTCTCCTCCCCATCAGAGTATTATCAACAGAGGCTGAGTGAGAACCCTGGGCTTTCACTTCCTGACCAATGGTAGCAGGAATGATTTCCTTTCCTAACCAGGGTGATGCCACAAGAGGCCAAATGGGAAACCTAGACTTCATCTCCTGCCCAGAGGTAGCAGGTGATACTCCCCTTTTGTCATAAGTGTAGTGTCAGTGGAGACCAAGTGGTAAGCTTGGATACTCACCACCTCCCCAACCATGGTAATAAAGGCAACAATGAGGTAGTACTTCTACCCTTCCCAAATAGGGAGTGATAGCTCAGGGGGAGGATTTTTAGAGAGGAGGGAGCTGGAGAAAGAGATCCTTTAAACTTGCATGTGGAGTCCTGGAAAGATCCCAGAGTGACTCATACATTATACTGACCAAAATTAACATGACAGAAGGGTTGAGAACTGAACTACAGTGTGGAATAGTGCCTGCATTTTCACATTGTCCTCTGTGTAGCACACAAGCAAGGCAGAACCAAATAGTATTAAGGGCTCTGAAAATGAAATTATCATTGGAACCACAACTCATGAAAGTAGATCAGGACCTGCACAAGAAACCCAAATAGGGAAACTGCTTGCTAAACGAAAAGATTTAAATAGAATGCAGATTCACATACTCAAAATTGAAAATTGCTTATCATAACCAAGAACCTGGAAAATCACAACTTGAATGGTAAAAGGACATCAACATGCATCAAACAGTGAGATGTTGAAATTATCTGACAAAGGTTTTAAAACAATAATCATAAAAATGTTTCGATGAGTAGTTACATTCTTGAAACAAATGGGGAAAAAAACCCAGAAAATCTCAGCAAAGGAATAGGAGATCTAAAAAGGAACTAAATGGAAATTATAGAATTGAAAATACAATAGCTGAAATAAAAACTCACTGGATGCACTCTATACTAGATGGAAATGATAAAGAAAAGGGTCAGTGAACTTGAAGATAAATCAATAGAAACTATATCATTTGAACAACAGAGAGAAGTAGATGGAAAAGGCATTAACAGAGCCTCCAGGACTGTAGGACAATTGTAAAGATCTAACATTTTTTTGTCATCAGAGTGCTAGAAGGACAGGAGAAAGAGTGTGGAACTACAAAAAAATTTCAAACAGATACTGACTGAAAACTTCCCAAATTTGTTAAAAGGCATAAACCGACAGATTTAAGAAGCTGAGAGAACCATAGAAAAATATACCTGAAAAAATCCACACCAAGACACATTAAAATCAAGCTTTGGAAGATAAATTAGAAAAAAAAAATTGAAAGCAGTTAAGAGGGGAAAAAGTACACTGCAGATGCTCCTTGGCTTATGATGGACTTACATCCTGAAAAACCCATCATAAGTTGAAAATAACAAGATGAAAATGCACTTAATGCACCTAAGCTATCTCATAGCTTAGCTACTGAATGTATATTGCTTTTTTTTTTTTTTTTTTTTTTTTTTTTTTTTTTTTTTTTTTTTTTTTTTTTTTTTTTTTTTTT
>NW_016107348.1:1377383-1381661 GCF_001604975.1 Cebus imitator | reverse complement strand
AGTGTCTAGGTCTGTAGCTCATTGGAGTGCAGTGGTGCAATCTCAGGTCACCACAACCTCTGCCTCCTGGGTTCAAGCCATTCTCCAGCCAAGTAGCTGGGACTACAGGTGTGCACCACCACACCCAGCTAATTTATGTTTTTTTAGTAGAGACAGCGTTTCACCATGTTGGCCAGGCTGGTCTCAAACTCCTGACCTCAAGTGATCCACCCGCTTAAAGTGCTGGGATTACAAGGGTGAGCCACTGCACTCAGCTTTTTTTATCCTTTTGCTTGTACCCTATGTGTATATGTTAGTCTACTTGGTCTGCTATAACAAAATACACAAACTAAATAGCATAAACAACAGACATTTATTTTCTCACAGTTCTGGAGGTTCTAAATCAAAGATTAAGATGCCAGCACAGTTGGTTTCTGTTGAAGCCTCTCACCTTGGCTTGTAGATAGCCACCTTCTTGCTGTGTCCTCACGGGCCTTTCCTCTGTGCTCATATATGGAGAAATCTCTAGTGTCTCTTTCTTTTCTTGTAAGGGCACCAGCCCTATCAGGTTAAGGCCCCACCTTTATGACCTAATTTAACCTTAATTACCTCTTTAAAGGCCCTATTTCTAAATATAGTCATATTGAGGAATTGGGTGTAGATAGCACAATTCAGTCCATAACACTGTATCTTTATATTTAAGGCATGTCTCTTATAACCAGCGTGTAGTTGGGTTTTGGTCTTTATCTACGATGATAATCTTTGTCTTTTAATTGCAGTGTTTAATTCATTTATGTTTAATATAATTACTGGTATAGTTGTGTTTAAGTCTACCAGCTTGCTATTTGCTTTCTGTTTGTCCCACCTGCTCTTTGTTTCTCTAGTTTTTCTTTACTGACTTCTTTTGTGTTATAAGTATTTTACTGCATGCATAGAATGTGTAATGATCAGTTCAGGTACTTAGGGTATCCATTACCTGGAGTTTTTATCATTTCTATGGATTGAGAACATTTCAAGTTCTCCTAACTGCTTTTGAAATATACAATGTATTGTTGCTAACTGTAGTAACCCTACTCTGCTACAAAACATACGTTCTATCTAACTGTATGTTTATTGATCAGCCTCTTCATCACAGCCTCCCACCAACACACCTTTTCTAGCCTCTGGTACCAGTCCTTTCACCCACTGCCTTCATGAGATCAACTTTTTAAGCTCCTACATATGAGTGAGAACATGTAAAATTCGTCTTTCTGTGTCTGGCTTATTTCACTTGACATAAGGGCTTCCAGTTCTAGCCACATTGCTTCAAATGACGTGATTTCATTCTTTTTCATAGCTGACTAGTATTCTGTTGTGTATGCATACCACATTTTCTTTATTCATCTGTAGATGGACACTACAGTTGATTCCGTATCTTTGCTATTGTGAATAGTGCTTCAGTGAACATCAAAGTGCAGGTGTATCTTGATACGCTTCTTTCTTTCTTTTTTTCTTTCTTTTTTTTGGCCTGAATACCCAGTAGTGGGATTGCTAAAATGTATGGTAGTTCTGTTTTTAGTTTTTTATGAACTCTTCATACTGTTGCCCCATAGTGGCTGTACTAATTTACATTCTCACTAGCCATGTATAAGAGTTGCTTTTTCTCTGCTTTCTTGCCACATCTGTTACTTTTTTTTTTTTTTTTTTTTTTTTTTTTTTTTTTTTTTTTTTTTTTTTTTTTTTTTTTTGAGATGGAGTTTCGCTCTTGTTACCCAGGCTGGAGTGCAATGGCGCGATCTCGGCTCACCGCAACCTCTGCCTCCTGGGTTCAGGCAATTCTCCTGCCTCAGCCTCCTGAGTCGCTGGGATTACAGGCACGTGCCACCATGCCCTCTGTTACTTTTTAATCTTTTTAATAATAACCATTCTAACTGGGATAAAATGATATGTGTGGTTTTGATTTACATTTCCCTGATGATTAGTGATGTTAAGCATTTTTTCATGTAGCTGTTAGCTGTTTGTCTGCTTTTGAGAAATGTCTATTCACATCCTTTGCCCATTTTTTAACAGGATTATTATTATTTTTTTACTATTAAATGATTTGAGTTTCTTGTATATTCTGGATATTAGTCCCTTGTCAGATAGTTTGCAGATATTTTCTCACATTCTACAGGTTGACTCTTTACTCTTTTGTTTGTTTGCTGTGCAGAAGCTTTATAGTTTAATAAAGTCTCATTTAGCTATTTTTGTTTTTTTAAAAATCTGTGCTTTCAAAGTCTTAACCATAAAATCTTTGTCTAGACCAAGATCCTTATGTTTTCATCTGGTAGTTTTATAGTTTCAGGCCTTACATTTAAGTATTTAATCCATTTTGAGTTGAGTTTTATATATGGTGAGAGATGGGGATCCAATTTGTTCCCCTGCATGTGGAAACCCAGTTTTTCCAATACCGTTTATTGAAAAGGATGTCCTTTCCTCAATGTATAGTCTTGGCATCTTTGTTGAAAATCAGTTGACTCTGAATACGTAGATTTACTTCTGGATTCTCTATTCTGTTCCATTGGTCTGTGTGTCTGTTTTTATACCCATACCATGCTTTTTTGTTTACTGTAGCAGTATAATATATTATACTACTATGAACACTACTCATTTTTTATATGTTGATTTTGTATCCAGCAACTTGACTAAATTTGTTTATTAGATCTCAGAGATTTTTTTGTGGGGCCTCTAGGTTTTTCTAGATACAAGATGATATCCTTGTCAAAGAAGAACAGTTTGACTTCAGCTTTTCCAGTTTGGATGCCTTTTATTTCTTTCTCTTGCCTAATTGCTCTTGCTAACCCTTCCAGTACTGTGTTGAATAGGAGTGTTGAAAGTGGGCATTCTTGGCTTGTTCCAGTTCTTAGGGGAAAGGCTTTCCACTTTTTCCCCATTTGGTATGATGTTAGCTGTGGGTTTGTCATATGGCTTTTATATGTTAAGGTATGTTCCTTCTATGCCTAGTTTGTTAAGAGTTTTTATTATGAAGAGATGTTGAATTCTATCAAATGCTTTTTCTGTGTCTGTTGAGATAGTGATATGGTTTTGTCCTTTATTCTATTGATGTGATATATCATGTTTATTAATTTGTATATGTTGAAGCATCCTTGCATCCCTGGGATAAGTCCCACTCGATCATGATGTATTCTGTACAACAAAATACTTTTTGTTGAGAATTTTTGCATTTATGTTCATCAGGCCTGTAGTTTTCTTTTTTTATTGCATCCTTATCTGATTTTGGTATCCCGTAATGTAAAGGAAATTAGGGAGAATTCCTTGCTCTTTAGGGTTTTTTTCTAAGAATAATTTGAGGAGAATTGGTGTTCTTCTTGTAGAATTCAGCAGTGAAGCCATCCAGTCCTAGACTTGTCTTTGTTGAGAGATTTTTTATCACTGATTCATTCATATTACTCACTGTTGATCTGTTCATGTTTTCTTTTTCAATGTGATGTTAAGTCATTGTCTGTATTTCAAATATTTTATCTGTAAATGAAGACATAAATATGCTTTCTGTTTTCCATCACATAGTGTCCTTGTGATTTTAATTATAGAATCTCTTGAAAAGTCTGGGCTAATGTGTTAAGTCACCTGTTAATTTTCTAAAGAATTGCTTTAATTCCACTTAAGAATAGACAAGTCAACGAAAGTCAGGTGTGAAAACAGAAGCTCTTTGCCAAAAACACAATACATTTTGTCTGTTGATCTTCTTTTTCTGCTGAGTAGATAATTGTGAAAACACTCTTAGCCTTCAGATTATTTTTTTAATCCTTTATTCTCTCACACATTGTAAAGCATGTCTCTTCTTACCTGTTTTACTTCCTTCCTAGATTACTAATAATATTTCAAGTACTGAGGAAGAAATGTTTACTAGCACTTGAGTGTAGCACCTTTCTGTAGGAAAATGTAAAACTCTTCTCTAAAATAAGTGAAAGTTTTACATCCTCTGCAGAACCCAAACGAGTGTGCATGTGCGAGTAAACAGGGAGAGGGGCATGTGGAATTTAAATCCAATAGCTGTACTTAAAATATATATATACGTATGTTTATTTTTCATTATAGGAATCACTTTCATGCATGCCAGTTTCCTTTGTACAAGATTATTTGATGAGAAAACTTCCATTTTTAACGGTTTGATAAAACACTGATTTATTGTGTTGTGGAATATCTTTTTGCACTAAGGATGTGCTTTCCAAATATACTTGTAATTCTTGGCAATTTAAAAGCAGAGTTTATGCTTTAGTTGTCCACTGCTTTTAATATTGAAATTACTACCTGGGCATT
>NW_016107348.1:1322230-1377373 GCF_001604975.1 Cebus imitator | reverse complement strand
GGAGTTTCACTCTTGTTACCCAGGCTGGAGTGCAGTGGCGCGATCTCGGCTCACTGCAACCTCCGCCTCCTGGGTTCAAGCAATTCTCCCGCCTCAGCCTCCCAAGTAACTGGAACTACAGGCACGTGCCACCATGCCCAGCTAATTTTTGTATTTTTAGTAGAGACAGGGTTTCACCATGTTGACCAGGATGGTCTCGATCTCTTGACCTCGTGATCCACCTACCTCAGCCTCCCAAAGTGCTGGGATTATAGGCGTGAGCCACCGCGCCCGGCCTACCTGGGCATTCTAATTAAATCTTTTCTTTATGTTCCCTAGAGCCAATCAAAAATCAGAATTTCAATAAATAAAGAAGTACAAGGGTTTTTACTACATCAGAAATATCAATTGATAATATATATGGCTTTAGGATTCTCTTTATACTTTCTAGAAATTTTATAATTTCATTATGAAATACCAAAAACTGTGTCCCAGAATGTGGAGATTCTTAAATAATAGTCTTTACATTTTCAAATAATTTTTTTTTATTGTTCAGAGATTAAGTCATAAAATTAGGACCATATAGTATATTTAGCAATTTCTGATTCCACTAGTCATTGTTGGTATCAACATGATTTGAATTCCCACTGGCCAATATGTAATCTTTCCCAATGGATTATGGGCTAAACATAAATGTATTTTACACATTCTTATTCTTCATAAGCTTGGATATTGCCTTTACAGTGACATTCTGTTTGTCTGCTTTTTATGCATTGGCCAGCTATAGGAAAAGTGCATTTAGGTAAAGATTAGTACTCTTTTCCCTAGATGATGATATGTTTTTTTCTTGATGCTTTTAGATTTTAAATGTTTTAAGTTACATTTTTGCAAATGATTCCTTTGATGAGTTACTCTCTAATGAAACTCTGAAATAGCAGCAAAGTGCTAAAATGGCAAGTACTTTGATTTCTGTATGCAAAGAACATGTTTGGAAAGCTGAGATTAGGGGAAATTTCAATGAATGAAAAGAAATAAAAAATAAATGAGGTAATCAAAGTCAGAGAAATTGATATTGGCAGGTTCTGAATGATGCTTCTAGATGAGCAATATTTCAAAATACTTCTTGTACGTTGCTGCTATTCCTTTATTTATTATTAAAATAACATGATCCATGAGGAGCTCGGGGTTACTCTCGGCCTAGCTAATTCTAATTAATCCAGTCAGGGAGAGCAGTAGGGTAAGTGGAGCAGTCTATCGGATTGAAATTCATAACTTAATTGAGGTCAAAGTCCCGGTCTGGGAGAACAAAAGTCTTTTGCTAGGACCAGGCAGATCAATAGCAATAAATATCTGGCTTGGATACAAGTAGCTTATCGTGACAGATTATCTGACACTGGCCAGAGGTCTTGGTTCTGTTAAGGGCAAAGTCTTGAGCATGCCATGGTTCTTGCTGATGTTCAGTCCGTACCCATGACACATGGAAAGAAGTAAGTGAATCTCTGAAGAACACTGGAAAATCTTAAGGAAGCACTATGTATGAAATTCCAGTGACTTCTACTGGTTATCAAATGAACATTCTCTAAGGATGCATTTTTTACATGATGGAGGAGTTGCTCTCACATTACCAGTAAAAGCCAAAGGATTTGCAAAGTTGATTAATCTTAGGAACTAACTTTCCCACTAATAATTCAAAAATAATATATAGAATTGTTTTGAGGGAGGAAAATAACAAGCCTCTATTATCATGATTTATACATAACTGTAAAAGTTAAGAGGACCATGTAACATTAATATCAAGGAGTTAGTGTTAAGCCTTTTGGGTGTAACAATGATATTGTGGTTATCCAGGAATATGTTCTTGTTATTTTTAGGTGCATACTGATATATTTAGAGACAAGATGTCATGATGTCTGTAACTTATTTAATCTCCCTCAGCAAAGATAGATAGGACAGAATGCTAATTGTTGAATCTGTGTAATAGGTGTCTACTTTTCTGTATATATAAATGTTTATATAATAAAAGTAGCAACAAAAGAACCATGTATATTGAAACCATTAGGCCAGTATGTTACTAGGAAAGTTTTCCCTCTGTCCCATTCTTTTCATAAGCTTAACTTCCTGTTGAGTTATCAAAATCTTTGTTGTTTTTTTATGTGGCATATTGTTGTTTATCCATCATCATCACCATCATAATTACTTAATTAGAATAACACTTTGGTGTTCTGTTTATCATTTGATAACATTGTTGCCACTCAGGTTCAACTACCACCTGACTGTGGGGAAAGGAATTCTTGTGATCTATGGTTGACCTTGTAAGGTGTGAATAACTTCATACTATATATATTCTACTCCTGTTGATACTTCCCTAGTCCAAACTATCATTTCTTCGTGTGTGAATTATTGTGGCAACTTCTTATGTGACTTTTTTTTTAATCCTAAACATTTTGACAGATTAGCCTTCCTTAAACTTCATTGTCTGAATTCCACTTCATATCTAAATGATTCTGTGATCGAAAACCTCTAGTGGTTTTCTTATCTATGAATCATTTCTCAATTTTTGTGATTGACTTTCAAGGCCCTATCTCTTATGACCAAGCATTTTTATCCAGTGTCCCTCACTTTGGTGAAAGTGATGAGCCTACTTTGTGTATCTCAGAAGTTCTGAAACCTGGATCACCAGAGTCAACTATACATCTTTTAAAAATAGGCCCCAACTCCAGAAATTAGGACTCAGTGGGTAGGTAAGGGAAGAGCTGTCAGGAGGACGAGAATTTCAAAATTATAAAATATCCACATCTAATTTTATAACAGGTTTGTAATTCTAAACCCTGTGTCTACCTACCAGTTGTTCAGTGCTTCCTTTCTCAAGTAGGAGTTAGGATAAAAACAGTCAGGCTAAACTGACTCATTCCTGTGATGAATCACTAACAACTGTCTAGAATTCCCATATACAGTTGTGTTTTTAAAGAAAGGATACAAATTTAGATATAATTCTATTAGCTGAGCATTTGCTATTTTAAAAATAATTGTGCAAGATATGTCTAGATATTTGGTCTCTTTTTTTCCTTATAATCATATATGAAATGGTTTTTTTCTTTATAAAGTAACCCAAAGTCACAGAGCTGCTATACAGTCAGGATTCAAATCCAAGTATTCCAATACTGAATGATCTATGATAAGTTTTCAGTTTATCAATTTTCAGTTAGTTTGTCAAAATAAAGTGAAAAAAATCAAGGCATTTTAGAGAATGTATTTTTAGACAAAACTTTAAAAAAAGGCAGTTCAACATCAGATTGTTTTTCAGCATGTTTTCTTTTTAAACAGTTTCTGCCCTTTGTCTGTTTTGGAACCCACGTATTTTCCTTAGTTCACATACACATGAAAATAATAATAAAACAACTCTCTGTTGGCAAATTGGAGAACAAAGGTGAAATTGTTTTAATGGGTCATTTGGCAGCCAAATGTAGTCAGAGGTTACATTTGTATCCCCGGAGTTTGAGAAGGCATAGTAGAAAAACGTATAACTAAGTTAAAATTTAGAGGAGCAACCTCAGCTCTCAGAAAAACTCACACACACACACACACACACACACACACACACACACACACGATAGTTCTATAATCCAGAACTGCTGGAGAACGATATATACGAATATACTTTATATAATACTTTTATAAATGTATATGTATATAAAAATGTAAAATCTGTAGTATTTAACTAATGTTACTGTATTATATTTACTTTATTTTCTGCTTTTTGTTGTCTTTCCAGTGGATTCTAAGTTCTTTGAGTGCAGGGACCATGTTTTCTCTTGCTTCAATATTCCTAGTGGTCTCTTGTGTAACGTTTGACATACAATCACATGAAAAATGATTGTTCCTTTGTAGATAAATACTCCCTCAGCCTGAAACACATATACATTTGCATATGCACACACATACAATTCTTTTCTCTATACCTTCTTCACTAAAGTTATCATCTTTTTGAGGAAGACCCTGACCTAGCTTTGCTCCTTTTCCTCTAACTACAGCCTCCCTTTAAACACCCCCTTTTGTACTCCTGTCATATCCTTTGTTGAATCTGCTGTGTAATTTATCATTCTTTATCATGGTTGTCTCCATCTGTTAGACTTTGGGGTCATTAAGAGTAGGGACTTTGATATTTTTCCTTTACTTAACTCCTAGCACACTACTTGGCATATCAATATGTTTGATATAAACTAAGAATAAAGACTTAGAGTAGAAATAATATTCCCTCAAAGAAATGATGCATCTTAGTAATTTATGGAAAAGAAAAGAATTCAGATTATGAACACTCGATCTTAACTTACTTGAGTGCCTCATGACTTTCTTGATATATCTGATCAATATGCTTATTTGTTCTTTAGAAAATTGAGTGTGGCAGGAATAAATATGTTGTAACATATATCAGATACACATTCTTGAGTGGTAGATGCTAAATACTTTGTCCTAAAGATAAATTTTATGTACTCTTAGATGAATGTTATGCATTAGAGACGACAGTGCCCATGTTAACATGACTTACTGCTCAGAAATCTCTGCAATGGACTGATTTTGTTGCATGCAGTAGTTACTTTTTCTAATCATTTTTTATTTTTTAGAAATGATTTTTTTTGTTTTAACATTGTAAAAATGAGTAAGTTGAAGGAAATACAGAGAATCTCCTTAAACTGTGGTAGAAGGTATTAGTTTATGACTAGAGAAGGAAGAAGAAAGTTGAGGTATACAACAATCATCTCTCTCATTTTTATTTCCCCCTTCCCAAAATATAAAATGTATAGCCACTTAGTACTTTTAAAGTCATACAGTGGACTTTATATTGAGACCAGTCCAAACGACCCAGCTCACTCTGAGGATCAACCATTGGCAGATCTTCCTGTTGATATGTGTGCCCCTAGGCCTGAAGGGTGGCCAAAAGGGGCAAGTGAGTGAAAGGTGAGGGAGTGTATTGCATTTGGACATGTAAACCGAAGTGTCTGTACTCACATCTGTGAGGCCCTTTGTGATGTGGGATGGAGGCTGCTCCATTTATTCTCTTGCCCCAGGCCCACACAAATGTTGGGGGAGGCCTAGCTACCAGTGTGGTAGTTTCGAGCTGTTCTGTGAATTCCTGCAAGATGCCTAAAGGTTTACTTTCCCAGTTAAACTTTTACTTATTTTTAGATTAGACTTCTGAATAAGATTTGTTTTAAAAATGAGTTCTCTATAAAGGATTATAAACTCCTTTTTTAAGGATTGAGATTATGAAGGTAGCTACTAAATCTAGTCCTGACTATACAGTAGCCTTTCTTACCCATTGTTTCACACTCTACAGTTTCAGTTACCTATGATATAGCACAATAAGATATTTTGAGAGAAAGGGATATCACATACACATAACTTTTATGACAGTATGTTGTTATAATTATTCTATTTTGGCCGGGTGCAGTGGCTCATGCCTGTAATCTCAGCATTTTGGGAGGCTGAGGCGGGCAGATCACGAGGTCAGGAGTTTGAGACCAACCTGGCCAATATGGTGAAACCCTGTCTCTACTAAAAATACAAAAATTAGCCGATGTGGTGGCGCGTGCCTGTAGTCCCAGCTACCCAGGAGGCTGAGACAGAAGAATTGCTCAAACCTAGGAGGCGGAGGTGGCAGTGAGCTGAGATCGCGCCACTGCACTCCAGCCTGGGTGACAGAGCAAGACTCTGTCTCAAAAAAAAAAAGTTCTGTTTTATTATTAGTGATTGTTGTTAATCTCTTATTGTCCCTTATTATAATTTAAACTCATACACACAAACACACACACATATAGAAAAAATAGTATATATAATATTTACTACTATCCACCATTCAGGCATCCACTGGGGATCTTGAAATGCATCCCCTGAAAAGACTTCCTGTTCAATAAATGGTGCTGGGATAACTGGCTAGCCATATGCAGAAGATTGAAGTTGGACCCCTTCCTTACACCATATGCAAAAATCAACTCAAGATGGATTAAAGACTTAAATGTAAAACCCAAAACAATTGTAACCCTGGAAGACAACCTAGGCAGTACCATCCTGGACATAGAAACTGGCAAAGTTTCATGACAAAGACATCAAAAGCAATCGCAACAAAAGCAACAGTTGACAAATGGGGTCAAATTAACGTAAGAGTCTCTGCACAGCAAAAGAAACTATCAGCAGAGTAAACAGACAACTACAAAATAGGAGAAAATATTTGCAAACTATGCATCTAGCAAAGGTCTAATACCCAGCATCTGTAAAAAGCTTAAATTTACAAGAGAAAAACACCCCCATTAAAAGTCAACCCTCAAATGTTATTAAGTATACAAAGTTTGTTTAGGCTAAGGTGGAGTCAGGAATGTTTTTAATTCCTAGACACCATCCCTGTGCCCCANTATTCAAAAGACATACACACAGCCAACAAACATATGGAAAAAAAAATCTCAATATCACCAATAATTAGAGAACTGCAAATCAAAACCATGAGATACCATCTCACACAAGTCAGAATAGCTATTATTAAAAAGTCAAAAAATAACTGATGCTGGCAAGGTTGTGGAGAAAAGGGAACACCTATTCACTGTGGGAGTGTAAATTAGTTCAACCATTGTGGAAAGCAATATGGTGATTCCTCAAAGGGCAAAAAGCAGAATTACCATTCAACCCAGCAATCCCATTATTGGGCATTTACTCAGAGGTATATAAATCATATTACCATAAGACACATGCATGTGAATGTTCACTGCAGCACTGTTCACAATAGCAAAGACATGGAGTCAGCCTAAATGCCCATCATTGACAGACTGGATAAAGAAAATGTGGTACATATACGTCACAGAATACTATGCAGCCATATAAAGGAACAAGATCATGTATTTTGCAGGAACATGGATGGAGCTGGAGGTTATTATCCCTAGCATACTAATGCAGGAACAGAAAACCAAATACTACCACTTCTAAGTTGGAGCTAAATGCTGAGAATTCATGAACACAAGGAAGGAAACAACAGACACTGATTGGAATATGCTTGAGTGTGGACAGTGAAGGGTGGGAGAAGGAAGAGGAGAAAAGATAACTGTTGAGAACTGGGCTTAATAGCTGATGAAATAATTTGTACAACAAACCCCTATGACACGAATTTACCCATGTAGCAAACCTTCACATGTACCTCCAAACCTAAAGTAAACGATTTTAAAGAAAAGAAATGTATCCCCCCTTGGAGAAGAGGGGACTGCTGTACCAAGACTTCAGTATTATTTAAGTCCTGGAACTTGGAGTCATTTTATGTATTTGCTTACTAATGGAACAGATTTATTCATTCCCTTACACAAAGAAATCCTACATCTACAAAAACATAGTTTCTGGATTTATAAAAAGACTAATGTCAATGCAAAACAAGTGTGAAAATTGTGAACAAAGGTGCTTAAACCGGTATTTACAGATCAAACATTTTAATCATTTTTTTCTATTCTGCAAAGTATGCTTTTATATATTAGCTCCTTTTGTCCTTATAGGAATCTCTGTAGCATTATCCTCATTTTACAGCTGAGGAACCTAAAGTTCAGAGAAGTTACGTGAATTGCTTGAGGACACAAAACTAGGAAGTGGTGTAACCAGGATTCCCAGTCTTCTGCTGTTTTAACTGCAGATTCAACCCTTTTTATCCTGCGTTAGGTTGCCATCATACTTTATCATACTGACTCAGTGCTTCTAGAATTCACAGCTATCTGATGCGTTTTATGAGGATATAGTAATAAGTTCCTCATATCTTCTGTATTTTCTTATATATAATGAAATTCATATATGTAGATGACATTTTATTCATCAGGCTTTTCCTTTTGATGTTACTTTTAACCCATGTTCCTATTCACAATTTTCTTTAATCAGTTTTTTCTGTCATTTTTATATTGAATAGTCATTTCTTTTACTAAGTTTATATCTGAGAATGAACAGCTAGCTACAGTACAGTGCGAATCAAGTTCAAATTACTTTGAGTTCAGAGAACACCCAGTGTCATCTTATTTTTACATCTAACTGAATTATAGGACACTGTCAAAGTGTTATGACCTGCTATAGTAAATTGCTCCTTCTTAATGGTCCCCTGGCTACATTCTCTCTTGGTATTGCTATTAACCAGAAATTGTTGACATTTTACACTATTGTAAGCTTGAAAACAAAAGAATTAGTTTTTATTCCCAGGAAAATCTACCTTCGTCACCATAAAGGTTTCTAAATGTCTTAGCTACCTACAACTGAATCATAACATTTTGTAGTCTAGAGTTTATTATACCCTCAGAATTAATTGTATAATTCTGTAAATTTTTAAGATGTCAGGCAGTTCTTCCTCATTTAATTCAGGAAATGGATTAATCATCTGTTTTAAAAGAACTAACTTGTTTGAATGTTGAAATGGTGGCTCATTGAAGGTTTCTGAGATGTATTATTTAAGTATGTGCATGTTATAAAATGTAGTTAGCTATGCCTAGTGTTGCCAAGTTTTAAATGCTCTTCTAAATGTCACATTATAAGAACCAATTAATGATGAAGGAATTACACAGAATAACAAAATGCTTGCAAATGAGACCAAGCAGTTTGCTTAGTTATACTGAGTCAACAGAGTAAGTTCTAGAAAGGGTCAATGTTGCGTTTCATCTAACTGATAAACTCAGAGTGATTAATGCCTGAAAGATGGGAAAAAGATAATTAAGAAGAAAAATGACTCTTCAAAGAAAAGTTGTTTTTTTCCATAAAATAATTACTATAGAATATGGGGCATATTTAAATATGCCTATGGACCATATGCATGTATACATGTGTAGAGATTGGTTATGCACAAATATCATCAGTAGAGAATTTGATGACTCTTGTGGACCATAGGTAAACAATGAGATGGCAATGTAGTGTTGCTCTTACAAAGCCAATTTAATGCTGCCATTAATAGTACCAGGAATGTAATCCATAAAGACCAGGGCAAAGTACTGTTATATACATAAGATGTAATTAATATAACACTTAAAGCTTAGATTTTTGTAATAGATTTTTTATTTCAAAAAGGATGTTGAATTTGAAGAATCCAGAGAAGGATTTTTTAAAATCAGTAGTTTGGAAATGGAATTTTTTTTTTTTTTTTTTTTTTTTGAGACAAAAAGTCTCACTTTGTTGCCAGGTGCCAGGCTGGAGTGCAGTGGCACAATCTTGGCTCACTGCAACTTCCGCCTCCCGGGTTCAAGCAATTCTCCTGCCTCAGCCTCCCGAGTAGCTGGGACTACAGGTGCACACCACCACGCCCAGATAATTTTTTTGGTTTTTTTTTTGGTAGAGACGGGGTTTCACCATGTTGGCCAGGATGGTCTCAATCTCTTGACCTCGTGATCCACCCGCCTCGGCCTCCCAAAGTGCTGGGATTACAGGCTTGAGCCACTGTGCCCGGCAGAAATGAAATTTTTAAGGAAAGTCTCATGGTCAGAAAACAGTATAGGTCATGTGCAGCCCATAAATCTATTTTTGTTTTGCACCTGTAGTGTTAGTCCACAATTTATTTATAATTAACTGTCAGCTAATTTCATGTAAAAGTACAGGGTTTAGGCTTAATCGTGGGCACATTCTTCTATCAACTAGAGCTGAGTACCTACTGCCCTCTGTTGACAGGCTTTGAGCTCTTCAATTTCTCTGATCCAGTTGACCTCAGTCTTCTATATTTTTGCCTGAAGACTTCTGAGGAGTTTATAACCTTGTGTTTGGAAAGACTATGTTTGGAGTCACGTTACCTGAATTCCAGTTTCTATTTTGCCACTAACCGTATGACCTTGAATAAATAATAATTGTAAAATCTTAAAAATACAAAGGAATTTAAAGATCATCTGGTTCAACTCTCACCTGATACGGGAGTCCTCTCCACAAAATTTCCAAAAGATGGTTAAGCCAGCTAGCCTGTCTGAACATTTCTGTTTACTTCGCAAACAATCTGTTTTAGAAAGTGCTAATTACTAGAAATTTCTTCTACCTGTTAAATCTATGTCTGCCTTCCTATAACTCACTCTGGTTTTAGTTCTGACTCTTAAAACTATGAAGAAAAGTCTTATGTCCCTTTCAGGTGACAACCATTCTGTTGTTTGAAGACAGTAGTCATTTTCTTCCTCAGTCTTCTCC
This sequence comes from Cebus imitator, assembly GCF_001604975.1. Classification (NCBI taxonomy): domain Eukaryota; kingdom Metazoa; phylum Chordata; class Mammalia; order Primates; family Cebidae; genus Cebus; species Cebus imitator. Next base: position 1,367,233 of record NW_016107348.1, on the reverse strand, counting down.
AAATGAGTTTCACCAACCTAGCAGTTCATTACTGAATCAGTACATGTAGCACTAAAAATGTACATTATAGAAGATGTCTTATCACTGGTAGGGAACAGAGTAGAGCCATAACTTAATAGATGTGACATCAAAAGCAAGGTATCTGTCTCTACTCTTCCTCTTATTTGAAAGTGTAGTTTATTTGTAAAATGTGCCAGGCCATCAATGAGTGAATGGTTTTGTAGCAAATCACTATATAGATACAGATATTATATTAACCTGATTTTAGCCAGACAAGTTATAGAGTTTCATTGTAGATTTAGTGTCCAGTCTTTATTGTAGCATTGTTTTAAATATTTGCCATCCTTCCCCCACTTTTTTTTAAAGGTAAAGAAAAAGAAGGAAAAAAGGCTTAGACACATCTTGTATTCTTGTCGGTATCATGGCATTTGTCAGTGTGTTTATAGTTTTTAATTTTCCAGTTACTTGCAGACTTAATCCCATGAGCTCACTTCTAATATCAGTAAAGGGTATGAGCTGTCTGTGTGGTTCAAGCTGCCACTTGAGGGTTTCTCCGTCTTGTGGAGCTTTCTAATGGAATTCAAGGTTCTCTCTAAGGGTGAGCATTACGAAGTCTTCCCAGGCGGCTGTGGGAGGAGGAAGTGCACCATAGGTTCAAGGACACATGTGAAGTTTAATGTGCACAAGCATGCTCCGGCTCCCGCTCCCGCTCCTGCTCGTGCTTCTGCTTACTCTGATTGGCAAGGTTAACTCTGAGAAGCTCCTGCTTTTTAAAGTGATTTGATTAGACCCACCACTTCATTCCTTTCACTCCTCCCTCCCAAGCACCGAACCACCACCTTCTTTGTCTTTGCAATCTTTGCTTTGCCAGTTACCTTTCTCTCCTTTTTTTCTTGCTTTTGCATCAACTTTTAACATTTGTAAAACAAAATAAGAAATTCAGAAGTAAAGTAACTTGCCTCACTGAACGCTTTGATATGAAAGATTTCCATACTTTTGTTTTCTACACTTAGAAATTTCTTATTTTGTTTTGACTTAGCTCACAACATAAGGAAAAGCAGAATTATATTTACATTAGTTCACTTAGACAAGTATAATTCCACAGTCCTCTACCAAGATTTTTTTTGTACATAATGAATTCTTTTCACACCAGTGGTTTTAAATCTTTTATTTTAAATCTTTTAATTACAAAAACTTCAACAAGGTGCGAAAATAAAGAGAATAGTATCATTAACTTCCATGTAGCCGTCATCTAATTTCAGCAATTATCAATTTATGGCCAATCCTGTTTAATCTGTACTGCTATCTCACAACAGTGGTCTTTGACCATGTCAGGAAGCATATGAGGAAAGCTGTGAACACCAGAGAAAAAGGACATACCTGTTAAATTTTTGTGAAAAATGTTAATAAGTTAATACCTTCGCCACAACCCTTTCATGGATATCCTAGGAATGCAAGAATTCCGAGTAAGAATCCCTGCTTCCCAGCAAAGAGAACGTTAAAGTTTCTCAACTTTTCTAGTCACCTGAGGGTTGGGATTTGGGGTTAGCATAAGTTCTTTGCCAACAATGATGGAGTTAAGCAAATGGCAGGATCTTTGTAATGATTAAATATTCCTTATGTAATGCCTTTTCTAAATATACTCCCTTACTGCCATGTTCAGTTTCTTTTCCCTTTGGTTGCTTATTAGTTTGTCTTTTTTTTAACTAGTAGTATTTTTACCAATATTGATAGATTTGATGGAGACTTTGAACTGTCTCAGCTTTTAAGGCGTTACAACTCAGAATTGTATCTGGAGCTTCTCAGTTATCATTGCCAACAGCTAAGAAGGAAAAACTACATCTCCCTACAGATGAAGGCTAGAATGGTTAATAGTGAATGCATTTTTGAATATGAATTCTTATTAATTAAAGCATGTTTATTTAAGGTACAGGGATAGGTGATTGTTACATGACAAAACGGTCATCTTTCGTTTTCCCATCCTGTTTCACCTCCTTTTGTCAGCGGGCATTTGGTCTCCCTCTGAAGCAGCTGTTGTCATAAGGTGGACTCAAGACACAGCAGCCAGTAAAGTGGCACTGGCAGCCTGAGGAGTTCCCTGTAGAACTATCTCACTGTTGAATCTCATGCCATCTGGCCCTGATGTGAGCTAAAAGTATTTTTTAAGTGCACGTAATAAAAGAATAGTGGATATAACTTAATTATTAATTATTCCATTTGAGAATACTAAGTATTTTGCCTTTGGCAGAGTTTCTTTTCTCTCTTTCCCTCTCTCTTTATTTGATGTGGGGAACTAGGGAATAGATAAGGTACATTTCACTCGTTTTAGTATGATTAAAAATATTTCTATTAAGGCGGTGATTCGGGATTCAGGAAAGGAACCACCTTCATTTGTAGATAGTCACGTGTGTATCTTAGAGTAGATTCTCATTTTTTAAAAGTTCCCCATTGTGGCATTTCTTCTGTAACATTTTGTGGTTGGCAGTACTTTTAATATTTTATTGAATGTGGGTGGAGAGAATCAACAGCAACAACATAAAACCTAGAATGTTCAACAAATACAGCAAAAAATAAATATATGTTTAGAGAAAGTAAGCGTAGACCACCTCTTTATTATATTTCTAAGGATATATGTAATCCATATAACATATACATAATCCTGATTTTATTGATGTTTCTATAGTATTTTGAAAGTTGTAAAATGTGGGGTTTTACCCAATTATAGGCATTTGTCTACATGGCTTGGGAATACACAGTATCTGTTTTTGCTAGATAGTATCTCTGTTGGAAGGCTGCTGAATGCCTAATCTCTGTGCACTCCTTTGGGGATTGGCTTTCTTCAAGACCAAATCCCTTAAGAAATTGTTCAAGAAGCTCAACACAGAGGCATCATTTATAGAAGTACTAATCATTACTTTTAATACATTTTAAAACATTGTCTTTTTAAAAAATATCTATAAAATTTGTTTAAAATATTTTACAGATTCCACTATGTGTTTACAGATTTTACAAATATTGTACATATTCCATTATTTGTTTGTTATTTGGACTGAGGTCTAGTTCTCTGTTCTTTGAGGTAGTGCCCTGACATCCTCTCAATATAAAGAAGCCTAAGCATGTCTAAGCACCTGTTCAAAAAAGGGAGAAAAAAAAAAGTTGCTTATAACAAAAACTATCCCCACCTACAATTTATTAAACCTTGACATATACTGCATTACTTAAGAGTTCTCAGAGAAAATTAAAATCCTTTTGACTGGGTTTTGCAATGCAGGGAAATTTTTAGTGACATTTAAAAGGTTTCTCTTGTGTTCCTCTAATGGGATAAATAAAAAAGGCTTGTTTTAGCCCAGCAAATGGGGGGACAATCCAATTTCCTTGATTCCATCAAGACACTCTTAAAGCATTAGCCTGTGCAGTAAAAAAAAAAATTCAACTGACCCCCTTTGCCTGATGGCTTTGAAAAGTGTCCTGATGTGTAGGTATTTGCCCAGTACAGCATACTTGGTTATTGTTCTTCCAACACATCCATTGATGGAAAAACCTTATATGAAGCTCCAATAAATGTCAGTTTATGTTACAGAACTATAAAAACAGTGTACCAGACTATAATGCTCTCCTTGATGGGTAGCCTTTCACTTAAAGATGAAAAGAAATTCTGCCAAATATGTTTAAATTTTAAAATTAATGAATAAGATAATATTAATTAAAATAATATTTTAGTAAACTTTTTGTTACATTTAATTACTTCACAAAGGTTGACATTTACTTCTATTTGTCCAAAACATAGTGCTCCTTTACAGAGAATTTACTAGCATAGGGCAGTAGTTCTGGAATGTTAGACTGCATTAGAATTACATAGAGCTTGTTAAAACAAATTGCTCGGCCCCACCCCAGAGTTTCTGATTCTTTAGGTCTCCAGTGGAGCCTCAGAATTTCCGTTTTTAACAAGTCTTCCGAGGCGAAATTGGTAACTGCTGGCCTGGGACCCACAGATGGAGAACCACTAGCCAAGGGGATATGTGAAAAGAGATGCCTCTGGATTAAGTGGTTCAGATTTTGAATCAAATCATAATCCCAGCACTTTGGGAGGCCAAGGCAGGCAGATCACCAGAGGTTGGGAGTTCAAGACCAGCCTAACCCTGTCTCTACTAAAAATTCAAAAATTAGCTGGGCATGTTGGCACATGTCTGTAATCCCAACTACTTGGGAGGCTGAGGCAGGAGAATTGCTTGAACCTGGGAGGCAGAGGTTGCAGTGAGCCAAGATTGCACTGTTGTACTGCAGGCTGTGCAACAAGAGCAAAACTCTGTCGCAAAACAAAAATAAGAAAATAAAAATCATTTAGTTCTGAAAGTCATTAGCATCCTGTTGGGTGGAAAAACGAGAGCATCCTGTTGGGTGAAAAATGTGCCGTTGGATACCAATACAGTCTTGAGTGGGTGGGCATTTTTGGACTTTGGGCTCCTTAATTGGCGGTTTTTAAAACCCAGTCTGAAGGGGGAAAATAACGTGAAGATAGAACTTTCGTTTTAGAGAAGATGCAGAAGAGAAAACTTGGGTCCCTGTGCATTCTTTTAAAGAATAGAAACTGAACGTGTTTTCTGTAACCAGTGGCGTAATAAAGCTATTGTTTATATCCTATGAAAAAGTTCTTTTTATCAAAACTTCTGCCTTTAACCAAGTAAAAACTCAAAGTACCTTGTTATTCAATAAAAAATTTAAAAGTATGATATTCTGATTTTTTGAAAGTTGATTATTTTTGTGTAGGAAGTAATTTTGTTATCCAGAATATCTCACTATGTCTGCCGTATTTTACTTTAAAATATTTAGAATTGATGTAATGGTCTACCCTAGAGTCTAGAGAGTTACATGCTATTTATTCATCTGTTCTTAAGCACTTTAGCAATAAATAGGAGACCAAAAAAATCACCATTATTTGACAAGAAGAAATTCAGAGAGAGATTTGTTGACTTATCCAAAAGTCATAGCAGTGAAACAAGAATAAAAGATGCTTAGGAACCTAGGATGGACCTTACTGAAAGAAGGTAGTCCAGCAACCAGTCTCATTTTCTTCTGGTGGAAAAATACATATGATGAGACATACATATATCTTCTAAATGTCTGAGTGCTTGGTAGTAATTCATAATTTTCTCTGGTTTCACACTTGTTTTCTTCCATCAGCCCAAGTAAATTCCATCCTAACAAATCCTTTTCATAAAATAATACGGGCATCTTATATTTGCGTAACACTTGATATTTTTACAGGGAGGTTTTACGTACATTGATTTCATGTCATCCTCAAAGCAATTTTTTTAATGGTTTCCTTCTAAAGTCCTGGAAATATTGTATAATAGCAATAGAAGGTAGCCAAAAAAATCCATCTCACTCAGTATTATAAATATTTTTGTTTTATTTGTTGGCACTGTCACCTTTTAAAAAATATATGTTGAATTTGTGGCTAGCTTTCAAGTACAATAAATGTTATTTTAAAAGAGTTATCAGTCACTTTGTGCTTCCTTTGGGATTAAGGGTACTATCTCCATTACTTAAAATTCAGTTTGAAAATAATTAAAGGTGACTTTGAAATTGCCGTGGGTTAAATGAATGAAATCAGGTAATCAGCACTTTCCTAGAGCCCTTCTGCATCTCCCTAGAGTCCTCGGAGCCCTGTATTTTGTGATTCCCTTCTAGCGCCACCTTTCTTCTTTCTTTTTCTTTAGCGAAGGATGGGTAAATCAAGTCATATGGTAATCTTCCACATTGTACTGGTATTATTAAGCTAAACTTTACCTCTGGTGCAGTGAGTACTGAATATGGAGTCCAGGGAAGACTGCATAGAGGGGGTCAGTGCAGAAGTGGTAGCAGTTAATCTCTCCACTGCTCTGATATCCGACAGCTGGTCTGACATGGGCCTGGTGCCAGCAGTGTCTTTACAGGCTTTGTGGCAGAGATTATTCAAAGGAGATTAATCTCTCTAAACCCCTTATATTTTAATTATTTCTGTATGTATTTATAAAACCTGCAGTCTGCTAGTTTGAGGACACAACTGTTCAAGCCCTCATCTTTAACCTGGTTTCCATAATCAGACAAAATATATTTCTGTTACCACAAAGAGTACATCGCTGATTTGATTTTGTTATTAAAATTTTCTTATTTGGGGTGTTTTGTTGGTTTGGGTTTTTTTGGTTTCTGTATGATATTACTAATGTTTTTTAAAAGGGTAACCAAAGTTCATATGACTTAGAATATCTGCTGAAATGCTGGGAGGCTTTTTGTTTGTTTGTTTTTGAGACCACGTCTCTGTTACCCAGGCAGGAGTGCAGTGGCACGTTCTTGGCTCACTGCAACCTCTGCCTCCCAGGTTCAAGCGATTCTCCTACCTCAGTTGCCTGAGTAGCTGGGATTACAGGCACATGCCACTATGCCCGGCTAATTTTTGTATTTTTAGTAGAGATGGGGTTTCACCATGTTGGTCAGGCTGGTCTCAAACTCCTGACCTCGTAATCCACCTGCCTCCTCCTTTCAGAGTGCTGGGATTACAGGCTTGAGCCACCGTGCCTGGCCCTAAAATGCTGTTGTTGTATTACGTGATAGAAGTCTAAAGTTACAGAGATGTAGAATGTGAAAACCCCGCAGTTAAAAACAACATGCCTTTTAAGGAATTATTATTATTTTTTAATGGCTGCCTTACTCTCCAGCATTGTTAAGTAACTTTATCCCTGACCAGGGTATCCAGAACAATGATTTCTGCATGCCCAATTTATGTTATTGAGGGCTATAAAATTTTACCCCAAATTCAAGAGTTAACACAATATGAACAACCAAAGAATTACAAGACTTTCAGATACTGAGAAGAGGAAGACTTTGAGGATCATCTTCCTGAAGGTCTTCCAGCTTCTAGGGAACCTCTAGTGAGACCTGTCTGGATTCAGAATGTGTTTGTGATATTTGTGTCTTCAAAACAGTTGTTTTAGATCATTTAATCTTAGTATAAACTTACCTTTTTTGATTGTTGAGGCTCTCCTCTCTCCTCTTGGTTGGATTTCTTCATGCTCATCTGAATGAATGTTAGCAGCGTATGAATTGGATGCAGAGGGATCTTGGCTAGCCAGAATATTAGTAGCTTATGTTTTATTATCCAAATTGAACAATAACTTTTGCTTGTGCTCTAGAAATGGAAATTGGACATTAATATCTCAAAACTTGCCATTTCTTCACTTATTCCATTTGTATCGAGGAACATAAGTTTAAGCCCTAACTACTGTTTGGATTGCTGTCATTTGGGGCAGGTCATTTAATCTTGTCGAACTTGAGTTTTTTTATCCACAAAATACTGCTACTAATACCTATCTTACTTGTTTCAGGATGTTGGTTTCAAATAAGTTGGCATACATAAAATGTTCTGTAAAATGATATATAAGTATGTTTTAATTTTCTTAAAGAACAGCATGTCTGAATCAAAGTTCTGTGGAAAGCTCAGTAGTATCATTAAAAATCTTTTATGCTGTCGATATCTTGTGAATTATTTTTTAAATTGGTGTTAGTTGAGCTTTTTCCTTGTCTCTTTCCAAAAAATGTAATCTTTTCTTCCTGTCAGTCATTGTTAGTTTTCAAAAATGTCTGTTACTCTATTGGCTATGATAGAAGTGTAATCATAAGGAATTAGATTATAATCTAATATAATATTATAATATCTAATATAAACAGTCTTTGTTTTTTGTTTTTTGGGTTTTTTGTTTTTGGTTTTGGTTTTTTTGATTCGAGGACTGACTCTGTTACCCAGGCTGGAGTGCAGTGAGTGTCTCAATCTTTGCTCACTGCAACCTCCACCTCCTAGGCTCAAGCCATCCTCCCACCTCAGCCTCCCAAGTAGCTCAGACTACAGGCACACACCACCATACCCAGCTAATTTTTCTTTTTTTTGTAGAGACGGGGTTTCTTCATATTGCCCAGATTGGTCTTGAACTTATGAACTCAACAAATCCACCCTCCTTGGCCTCTCAAAGTGCTGGGATTACAGGTGTGAACCAGCGTACCTGGCCAACAATCTGTTTTTCTTACATAATATATTATCATATTTGAACTAATCTAAACTTTCTGTATATACAATGTTAATTTATAAAACAGTAGACTGGGTGCAGTAGTTCACATCTGTAAACCTAGCACTTTGGGAGGCTAAGGCAGGTGGATAGCTTGAGCCCAGGTGTTCAAGACCATGGTAAAACCCTATCTCTACAAAAAATAGCTGGGCATGGTGGCACACACCTGCAGTCACAGTTACTTGGGAGGCTGAGGTGGAAGGATCTCCTGAGCCCAGCCAGGGAGGCCAAGGCTGCAGTGAGTCTTGATCACTCCACTGTACTCCAGCCTGGGCGACAGAGCAAGACCCTGTCTTAAAAATTAATAGGCCGGGCGTGGTGGCTCACGCCTGTAATCCCAGAGCTTTGGGAGGCCAAGATGGGTGGATCACCTGAGGTCAGAAGTTCGAGACCAGCCTGACCGATATGGTGAAACCCTGTCTACTGAAAATACAAAAAAAATTAGCTGGGCATGGTGGCATGTGCCTGTAGTCCCAGCTACTCGGGAGGCTAAGACAGGAGAATCGCTTGAACCTGAGAGGCAGAGGTTGCAGAGAACCGAGATCCCACCACTGCACTCCAACCTGGGCAACAGAGCAAGACTCCATCTCAAAAAAAAAAAAAAAAAAAAATTATAGCAATATGATGGATTCTGTTCAATGCTAGGGAAATGCATAGTTAGAAATTCTTGTATGACTTGAAGACAATTGGAATATCCTTCAAAGTTTGAAAGAAAGTAGTGGCATGCATAAGACAATGCTTGCAAAAGGGACAGGAGACTAGATAAATTATTAAGGAAGCTCTTATAAGAGTTAGTGGATTTGGAAGTTAGGGCCTGGATAGAGTTCATTACCGTGGAAAAAGAAAACCAGAGATACATAGTACAGAAGGAGAATTCAATCAACCTCACTTGATGAAAGATAATATAAAAAATAAAAGAGAAGTTGAACATGACTTCAAAGCCATGGGCAAAAAAGTAATGAGCTCTGGTTTTGACATGGGTAATTTTAGTGAGCTGTTATGACATCCTTGCTGAAATGTCCTAAAGAAAAAGATAAGTCAGTACAGGACATGGACATAAAGATGTTTTCCCAAAAGAATGGCAACATACTCAGAGAAGAATGAATCTCAAGATTGGAATACTGAAATATCTCCATAAACATATGAAGGAACACAAAGAAATACATGAAATCCCAGTCATATTTAAGAGCATAAGGTTGGGAGTCAGAGACCTTCGAAATTCTGATTCTGCCACTTACAAATCATGTGACTTTGGACAAGTTACTTAACCTAAGCATTAGTTTCTTCATTTGTGAAATTAGATAACTTAGTACCTGTTTAACAAGGTGGTTGTATGGGATTAAAAAAAGAACTTGTGTAAAAATTGCCTAGTGCGGTAAACAGCGTAAGCCACTACAGCTAGTGCTCGACTTACCACCACGGTCGGGACCACGGACCAGTCGTAACACGATTTGGTCGTAAGTTGAGTAGGCTATATGTACAGTTGAAATGGTGCACACGGAGATGGTAGTGCTGCCGGAAGCTGGTCCGCACTGTTGTATGCCCAGCTGGGCAACGTTTGCGCTGCCAGACGTGTAGCAGTCCTGGCTAGCGATTGTGGTCGTAAAGTCGAATGGTCGTAAGTTGCATAGGTGGTAAGTCGATCAATACCTGTACTATCATTGTTTTTACTCACAATGGAGTAGATCTTTTTTGTTGTTACATTGACAGTATACAGCATGCAGAAAGGTATACAAAATAAGGTATTACTAAACTGCCTAGAATACTGCATCTTTGTGTGCTTTGCTATTCAGAGAAGATGTTGCATGTGTCTTTATTACAGAATTCTAATTCATAGGTGACTTGGATGATGTGTTTTGTTCTTATTTTTTAAAGACTATATCAGAAATAAGACCTTATTTGGTTCTTAGTTGTACAACCATGCACAAAAGTTATTAAATTGCAGAAGGGCTGCCAGATAGAGGTGCAGCAGGGTAATAAACTAAAGCTAACATTTACTGAGAATCTATTCCCCTTAATACAGTCATTCATTCTCCTTAGAATCAGACACTTCTATTAGAAAAAATAGCTCAAAATAGTTTTCTTTTTTAATGCATGGGTTTTGTTACCTTTCTTTCATCGGCAGTCCTACTTTATTGGGGCCCTAAATAAAGCAGCGTATTTAACATTTCTTTAGGAAACTCAGGAAAGAATTTACTGGGGCAAGACTAATGTGTACAATAAAAATTGAAGTGAAAATCTTTCCATGTGTTTGTTTTTTGTTTTTGTTTTTAGAGATGGAGTCTTGCTGTCTCCCAGGCTGGTGTGCTGTGGTATGATCTCAGCTCACTGCAGCCTCTGCCTCCCAGGTTCAAATGATTCTCCTGCCTTAGCCTCCCAGGTAGCTGAGACCACAGGTGTGCACCACCACGCCCAGCTAATTTTTTGTATTTTTAGTAGAGACGGTGTTCACCATATTGGCCAGCCTGGAAATCTTTGCATGCTTTTAAACATTTTTAAAAATTACCATATCCCCTAGTCCATAGCAGGTATTTAAAAAAAAAAAAATGCCCTAGTGGGGGATGAAAGCTTGTGGGTGGTGATGAAACCACATTTGATAATATATATAGGCAAATAGTTATGAATAAATTACAGTATTCAAAACTGACATTGTAGCTTCAGGGTAAATAGAGGGTTAAATCTCTGAGCTGTAGAAGCAGATTGTGTTTTCCTTTTGTGATCTGGGCTGACAAGACATCAGTATTCTATTCATCTGTTGGGAATTAGGCTGTTAATCCAATCAATGACTCTTGAGTGAGCTGTGGCCTACCTCCCCCACTGGGGAACAATCGGATCAAACTGCAGATTGTTTAAGAGCACAGTGCTGTCCTCATGTCAGGTGGAATTCTCAAATGTTCCCTGGTGAATTGGGGATAGGGAAAGCTGTCTTAGCCCATTTATCCTGCTCCTTAAATAACCAGGTATCTTCCTCATCCATACGAAAGCATTTGGCAGAAGTGACAACAGGAACGCAATAGAAATCCATTAACTTTAACTCACAAAAGTGTGGGTGAAAGGGAAGAAATGTTTTCAAACAGCCCACAAACCAATCTATATTAAAAGTTTTTTTTTGCTTTATTAATATTTTTTCTGTTCCTTAAACCTTAAATCATTTTCTTTGCTGGGCTTTGTTGTTGTTAACTGTTTTATATCATTGAATTTTTTAAACTACCACATTTTTTATGTCAGCAGGGTACAAATAAATTTTTAATATAGATTATGGGAACACTAATTAAATAAAATTTTAATTTTAAAATATCTTTCTCTGAAGAATGCTAATTAAATAAAATTTTAATTTTAAAATATCTTAGTCTGAGCATACATAATTCTGACATCTTTTGCAGCCTAGCAAAATTTGATTTCTAATTACTGATTTAATAGGCCATTAAGTACATTTGGAAATTATTATTGAACTGATTGGATAGATGTTCAGAGTTGCAGTTATCTTCTATGAAATGCTACCCAAATTTTTTCTGTTAACTAGTAAGGTGACATGGGCCTTTACAGAATAAGATATTTAAAATGGCAAAAAGAAATTCTCAAGGAAATACTAACTGATCTTGGTGAAGACAAGCTTAAAGAATAATTTTATTATTTTTCTATCTATATTACATAAGAATATTCCCAAAAGAATTTCCTAAGTCTGCCAAATTTATGCGTTCATTCTGTGAATATTTAGTGTCCACCTTTTATGTACCCACAGCTCTTCTAGGCATTCGAATTACCACAGTAAACAAGACAAGATCCATGTTCTTTTTTGGAGCATACATTCTAATGAGGAAAACATACCAAAAAGAAATAAGTAAATAAGATAAGTAAATAAGTTCTAAGATCTAAAATAGTGATGGTTACTTTAAACAGTGATCAGGTACGACTTCACTGAGAAAGTGACAAACTGAGAGTTCAGTGAAGAGAAGTTGCTGTAAGTCATGATAAAAAAAAATCCCTGAAGTAGGAATGAGCTTGACATACCAAGAACAAGCTACTTACAGGTACACTCTTCTCTGGGCTAGTAAGTTTCGGACCTGGACAAGTATTGAATTTTCTTGGGAACTTTGTAAAAATAAAGGTATCTGGGTCTCCATGCCTAGAAATGCTGATTTAGCAGGGCTGAACGGGATGCACCCTGTGTATAAAGTGCAGTGAACAGTATTGAAAATCTAATCTCTAGTTAATGTAGTTTCTTCCCTTGAATACATCACATACTTCCTCCATTCATGCCTTTGCTCATGTTTGTTCTTTACCTGTAATGTTTACCCTTACTGTCTCTCACATACTTCCATCTACATTCTCTCAAATACCATCTGCCTTTTACGGCCCCCTCTCATTAGGAAGCAGAGTAATACTTGTAAAATATTCTTCCAAAAAAAGTTTAACCCAAATCTAACAAAACCTATAAAAAATATGGCCGGGTGCTGTGGCTCACAGCTGTAATCCCAGCTTTTAGGAGGCTGAGGTGGATGGATCATCTTAGGTTAGGAGTTCAAGACCAGCCTGACCAACATGATGAAACCCCATATCTACTAAAAGTACAAAAAAAAAATTAGCCAGGCATGGTAGCAGGTGCCTGTAATCCCAGCTACTCAGTAGGCTGAGGCAGGAAAATCACTTGAACCTGGGAGGTAGAGGTTGGCGAAGGGGTCAGCTGTAGACGGAAAATTACTTAAGAGATTTAGCAACCAAATGTAATGTGTAGACGTTGTTTGGATCCTCATTCTTACAAATGAACTCTCTATAAACCACTTTTAAAACATAATGAGGACATTTTGGTGTTGTGGTTATACAAGTAAATTCCCATGTTTTAGAGTTTCATACGGAGATACATGGGGGAGATGACATGTCTGGAATTTGCTTTAATAAAATACTTCAGTAAGAAAAAAGGAATAAAGAAATAAATAGCAAAGTCTTTACAGTTGTATCTGAGAGAGATGGTTACATGGAAGTGCATATTCTCCATTTTTGTGTATGCATGGAATTTTTCATATAAAATGTTGAAAGGGCATGAGATTTTTATGTTTATCTGAAGGGAGCATAAACATGTAAAGGTTGAGAAACAGTGCTGTGCCATTTTGCCTTAACAAAATTACCACTATAAAAAGATACTGCTTTTTTTAAAAAGAAAAAAAAAAGGATTTATCAGTAATTTTTGTAATTCCCCAGTGTATTTAGGGTACAAATTGATATGCAGCTGAATCTTCAGGAATAAATATTTTGTGTAAAATGACGCAAACCTCTAATTTCCCAGTATACCATTTTGCCATTTCAGGTGAAATGCTAAACACTGTGCTTCACTGAAGGAAGTCTGCTTATTAGGATTTATCTATCACACAGAATATTAACATTTTTAGAAAAGTACTGATGAAGTTTAAAGCAACAAAACTATGGGGCTTTCTATTTTTGTGATAAAATACACATTAAAAATTTATCATTTTAACCATTTTTAAGTGAACAATTTAGTAGGATTAAGAATATTCACATTGTTAGCTGGGCACAGTGGCACATGCCTAATAGTCCCAGCTTCTCAGGAGCCTGAGACAGGAGGATCACTTGAGCCCAGGAGTTTGAGTCCAGCCTGGACAACATAGCAAGACCTCATCTCTAAAAAAATAATAATAACATTACTAATTAATAAAGCATTCATTTATTCATCCATTCACATTGTTGTGCAGTTCACCACCATCTGTTTCCAGAACTTTTTTATCTTCCCAAACTGAAAGTCTTTGCTCATTAAACAGTAACTGCCCATTATTCCCACCCCTCCTCCTGGCCACCATCATTCTACTTTCTGTCTCTGTCAATTTGACGACTCCATGTACTTCATGTAAGTGGAATTGTAGCATATTTGTCCTTTTATGTCTGGCTTATTTTACTTAGCATAATGTCGTCAAGGTTCATGTTGTAGCATATGTCAGAATTGCATTCTTTCTGAAGCTGAATAATATTCAGTTGTGTGTATGTATATACCATATTTTGTTTATCCTTTCGTCTGCTGATGGATATTATAATTGTTCCCACATTTTGGTTATTGTATGTGATGGTACTGTGAATATGGGTAGACAAATACCTGTTCAAGTCCCTGCTTTCAATTCTGGAAAGTGGAATTGCTGGATCATAAGATAATTCTCTGTTTAATTTTTTGAGGAATTGCCAAGCCATTTTCACAGGAGGCGAACCATTTTATATTCTCACTAGCAATAATTGAAGGTTCCACTTTCCCCCAATCGTAGTCAACATTTTATTTTCTGTGTTTTTGTTACTAGCCATCTTAATAGAGTTGTGAAGTGGTATCTCATTGCCCTATGAAAAAAAACTTAGTACCTGGCAGGTAACTGACGGATTAAAGGGATACCTGACAAGTAATACAAGCTACAGAATGACATAAAGCTGTCTAGATTGAGAATAAACCTATATATTATCAGTTTTCTTTGGAAATAGATATCTACAATTCATTTATATTATACTTCATAGGATTATTTATTATGGTTAAGAGAGTAATTACCAGAAATTCTGCATACAAATTACCATAAAAATAAAATCAGCAGTATAAACATAGGAAAAGTGATAGCCCTGAAATTATTAAATTTAATTCAAATTTTATTAAATACTCCATGACCTGGATGCAGTAAGACACTAGGAGACACAAGAGGTATAACCTGTGGTTCCTGCCCTGACGTTGCTTACTATCTAATTTAGAGAGTAGAAAACTTTAAATTATTAAAGAACAATTATGAGCCAGACTGTAATCAAATGCCATAATGAGAAGTCATATGCAGGTTTATTGGGAGAGTTAATAGGAAAAAAAGAGAGAGATTATTAAGGGGCGCAGTAGTTAGAGACATCTTGAGTTGTGAATTGTGGCCTATCTTGTACTGTAAAGGCGAGGTGATATTTGAAGGATACTGAGGTATGGAAAGGGATAGGTAGCAGAAACAACTCGGCAGACTATGGAAGCTGTAAATACTCAGATTAAGGAATTTGGGTGAGTGTGGGTGTAGATGTGTTTTAAATGAGCAGGACAAGGAGTTCTTTAGAGTGATTAGTAATAGTGTACTGTTACTAGGGAGAAAGGGAATAGGAAGGAATACTAGTGGAGATACCCTTGTATTAGCTTTGTTATCGATGTTGAATTGACCAGGAATTTGTATTTCAGTAGCAACAATAGAAAATAAAGATTGATTTCTCAGATACTTGAACTAGGGTCTCTTAACAGATTGAGTTAAATGTTGGGAAGAAATCAAAATTAGGAGTCAGCCAGGCATGGTGGCACACACCTGTAATCCAAGGACTTTGGGTTGCCAAGGTGGAAGGATTGCTTGAGCTCAGGAGTTGGAGACTAGCCTGAGCAACATAGTGAGACCTCATCTCTTCTATTAATACAAGTAAAAAAATATTTAGCCGGGCGTAATGGCCTGTGCTTATAGTCCCAGCTACTTTGGAGGCTGAGGCAGGGAGACTGCTTGAGCCCAGAGATCAAGGCTGCAGTGAGCTGTGATGGCACCACTATACTCCAGCCTCGATAACAGAGCAAGACTCTGCTTAAAAAAAAACAAAAATAAAAAAAAAAAAAAGATTTTAATAAAAGTGTGTTCCCTTAAAAATATCACTTAGGTGTGTGAAAAAAAAAAAAAAAAAAGAGTCACTGGAGAGGACTGAAACATCTTTAGTTGTACTGTTATTTTGTAGCCTGATTGATTATATCAAAATTATGCAGTTGTTAGGGGTAGGAAATTAGGAGATACAAATAGAAAAAATATTTACATGATTTTATGACAGCTTGAAGATTTCAAGACTTGAGAAGTAAAATCAGTTTTACAGTGACATTTACAGGAAAAACAAGAGAATTTGAAACATTAATAAAACTCTGCAGGATAGAAACAGAAGCTAACAAGAATAGGAAGTGCTTTATTTCAGGAGAAAACAATATTAAAGAGAAAGACCCACCAATAAACAAGGGTGTATGAATCTAACAAAGCCCATCTTTAAGAGAAAAATTAAACCAGTTTTTAAAAGCTAACTTTAGTGCTTGCTTTGGCAACACGTATACTAAAAACATGGGACGATACAGAGAAAATTAGCATGGCACCTGACGTGCAAATTAGGGAAGCATTCTATTTTTAAAATAAATAAATGCTGACTTTATAAGAAGAATTAAGTAAAGGATACAAAGTTATGACATTAAACAAGTCATATTGCTCTTGAAACATCCTAAAGCGGGTTAAAAAAAAAAAACCTCAGGAAAAATTTTCCTATTCGCCTATAAATGCTGTGAATACCATTCTTAGTGAAAAGGGTAATATTCAATTATATTTTTGATTCCTAATGATATTTTGTCCTATTAACCTGAGAGAAAAAAACCATAAAAGCAAAAAGAAAGCTTATTTGGAGTTTATTTGTTGATATGTTGCCTAATAAGTTTGTCATAAGTTCTTAGTAAAAACAGTTGAATAAATGGAAAATAAAGGTTTAGAAGGCTATGGAATATAGCAGACAAGAAATAAGGAACATTTGTATATCAAAAAAATGAATTAGGCTGTTTAAAAATTGATAGCTTTGGGGGCTGGATTTTTAATTTAATGGAGGAGCAGGTTTACAGTTTACTTCTCTGTTCCATCTAAAGCCATCCTATTCAGACACTTCAACATTCATACTGACACCTACCAGTCTTGGTCTGTGAAAACCCCTCAACCCTGGCTACATTCATTTATTCATTTATATTCCATTTTAACTTACTTGCACACTTAACGTCTTTGAGCTTGTTTCCTCTCACAACCTCAAATTCTGAAACTTCTCTAGATCTTAATACTCTTAATGTCTCCCATTTCCTCAGTTCTCCTGATCCTGCATTTCTTCCTGCCTTAACATGCCTTCCAACTCAGCCTGAACCACAGGATTAATCATTTCAGTTCATTTTCTGGACCAAAAGTGGTGGTACAATACTAAAACAGTCCAGAACTCTTGTCACTTCTCTGTATTAATTTATTCGCTAGAAAAAGACATATTTCCCCCAGAGATAGCCGCTGCTTCCTTCATTCCCATCAAGGTTCTAATTTACCCAAAAGGAACATTAAAAGACAATTAGATCCTAGGATATTAATATCCTCACTTTTTCTTTCATTATATTTTTTTTGTGCATTTATTCATTCAACAAATATTTATTGGTTGCCTGTAGCACGCTAGGCACTGCAAATGTTTATACTATAAATAGAAAGTAACTCTTTATACACATACAGTATTTTAAGATGCAAATGCCTAAGAGATAGTCTTTGAAGATTATTAATCAGGTCATCTAGAAATGCTTAGAACCTCTTTATATATGCCTGCTAATCAGCCATCCATCTAAGCTTGAAAACTTTCAAGGATAGAGAATTGAAGGAATATTAAGGTAGCCATTTTATGTTTGAAAATATCTTTCTACCAGCCAGGCCAACATGGTGTAACTGTGTCTTTACTAAATTAGCTGGGCACAATGGTAGGAACCTGTAATCCCAGCTTGGGAGGGATGAGGCAGGAAAATTGCTTGAACGTCCCAGGATGGGGAGGCTGCAGTGAGCTGAGATCGTGCCACTGCACTCCAGCCTAGGCAACAAAGCATGACTCTATCTCAAAAAAAAAAAAAAAGAAAGAAAAGAAAAGATCTTTCTGTTGGAAAATTAAGTATTTGACTCCCTATAATTTTCTCATACTCTTCCTACTTCTAAAATGCGTAGTCGTATAGAAACAAACAGTTTTATTGTTTTCAGATATTTTGTCTTTAATCCTAACGTGACATGATTTAAAGTTACTTTACTATCCAGCCAAAGCCTGTTTTCAGACTCTTTATGTTTATCTTTCATAGTATTTTTCACCCACAGCTCATTACTACTAACACTGCAAAAATCATCTGACCCAAGAAGAGAATAGCTCTGTATTAGTTTTGGGTTTTTTTATTTTTTGTCTGAGCAGGTTTTTGGTTTGTTTTGTTTTTTGTGGGTTTTTTGTTTGTTTGTTTGTTTTGGTTTTTGGTTTGTTTTGAGACAGGGTCTCACTCTGTCACCCCAGGTGGAGTGCGGTCACAGCTCACTGCAGCCTCAACCTCCTAGGCTCAAGCAATCCTCCCACCTCAGCCTCCTGGGTTGCTGGGACTACAGCCAGGTACACACCACTATGCCTGGCTAATTTTTGTATTTTTTTGTAGATGGGGTTTTGCCATGTTGTCCAGGCTAGTCTTGAACTCCAGGGCTCAAGTGATTCTCCTACCTTGGCCTCCCAAAGTGCTGGGATTACAGGCATGAGCCACCATGCCTGGCCTGTATTAGTTTTCTATTGCTGCATAATAAATTACCAGAAATTTAGCAGCTTAAAACAACACACATTTGTCTTCTCACAGTCCCCATGGGTCAAGCTTTATGACATGGCTTATCTGGGTCCTCTGCTCAAGGCTTCCTCTTAGTTACTTGAGGCCCTTGTTCCTAGACACCATCCCTCTCCTTAGGCAGTTCACAAAATGGCCTACATGGTTATTTGCTTCTTTGAGACCCGCTGTGTCCATTCCATCTCTGCCTTACACCATGAAAGTGGTTTCCTATCACATTCACTGGTCCCACCCTCACTCAAGGCGAGGGCCTGGGTCATTGTGGCTTACTTTGGATTTCAGCCTACCATTAGTACTATCACTTTCCTCATTCTAACAGTATTCAGCTATTATATTTCTAAAACTTAATTTGCTTTCGAGTAGCTACATCAAAGTTTCACTGTGCTCACACTCCACTAAAGCCCCTGAATCTTCTATTTATGTTTCTCCCAAGATTACTCCACGATGTAGTTTGTGACTATTTGGTCCTTGGTACAGGATCTTTTATCTGTGTTAAATTCCATCTTGTTAGATCTAACCAATCTAGCCTGTCAGCACTTGCTACCTACATCTTTCATCCAATATGCTTACCATATCTCTCAACCTGGGTTGGATTTCTGAAATCTTAGCTTCAGAATTTCAGATGTCCAGCTCATGCTGCTGGTTTTTAGGAAGTTGCTATAGGCTAGGTTTTGCTACGTTGCAAAACAATATAACTTTACAATGTCAAAGTTTTAAAATTTTTCATTACAAAGATAGTACTTGCTCATAACAGAAATATTAGAATATACAGAAAAGTTAAAAAAAAAAAAAACACACACACACAGACCTGTTTACATGTGGTAGGTTTTTAAAACATTTTAAAATATACATGTTTTATTGTTTCTTTGCTTGCTTTGTATAGTTTAGATCTTAGTATAGAAACATTGTTTATTCCATTTTACATTGATAATATTATAATGATGTTCTAAGTTATAAATATTTTATGACCATCATTTAAAATTGCTGCATAATGATCTACTCAACTTTCCCTATGTTGTTGGACACTTCAATTGTTTCTAAATCCTTGCTATTCAAGATAATACTGGAATAAACTCTTTTTAATAAGATTTTTTTTTAATATTTGAATTTTTTTTTTTTTTTAAGACAGAGTCTCACTCTGTTGCCAAACTAGAGTCCAGTGACGTGATCTCAGCTTACTGCAACCTCTGCCTCCTGGGTTCAAGTGATTCTCCTGCCTCAGCCTCCCCCATAGCTGGGACTACAGGCATACGCCACCATGCCCAGCTAATTTTTATATTTTTAGTAGAGATGGGATTTCACTATGTTGGCCAGTAAGGTCTCAATCTCTTGACCTCGTGATCCACCCACCTTGGCCTCCCAAAGTGCTGGGATCACAGGCGTGAACCACCACTCCCGGCCAATATTTGACGTATTTTTAGGATATATTTCTAGAAATGCTAAGTCAAAGGAAATGAACATTTTCTAAAAGATTTATACTAATGTATGCTCCTAACAACAACTAATGAAAGTGCCTGTTTCATAGCCCCCTCTGTAAAGAAGGAACTGTTTTGTGGACCTAACAGACTGAAAATTTTCACTGTAAAAGTGAAAGATGAATGAGAATATGAATGAAAATAACTGTTTCCTGGATTTCTCTTCTGTACTTCTGGTCATTCACCATCAAGGGATTTAGAATAGAGTAGATTAAGTTATATTGAGTTTTTACTGAATAGTGTTACAGAAACAGTATGCGGTAAGCAAGACACCCTTCAAAGAGTTTGGCTTTGTTCTTAATTACCTAACTTTGAATGCTACAACAGCTCAGTAAATTAATAAAAATATAGAGAGACTAAGCTCCAACTTCTCAAAATATGTATAACTTGGAAAAGTATAGCAATCAACTGAGGCAGATGTAAAGAAGAGTGTATAGTCTTGAAAAGTAAGATTATTCACTCTCTGATGATATGTCAATTTTGAAGTTTTGTTAATAGGAATTACACAAGCATGCTGTGTGTGATACCATAACTTAGGCCACCTGTTTTCTTTAACCTGATAAAAAATTTTAACTGCATTTCTCTTTATTTGTATTATTTGTGTTGATTCTCCTTTCTCTTTTCTAGTAGCATAATTGAGAAAACATGGATTTTGTTGTTAGAAGGGTCTGGGACCTTGGGCAAATGATATAATGTCTTTGTGCCTCATTTTACTCAGCTTGAAAATGGGAATAATAGTATTGACATAATAGGGTTGTTGTGAGAATGAAAGGAAATGATGTTTGTAAAACTTCCAGCACGCAATGGATATTCAGTCAATGCGCCTCCTCCTTTCCTTACAGCAGTGAAGTCTCAACTGTCTAGCACTGGAAAGTTAAACGTTGTAGATAAATGTTCATTTCAGATATCTGAACAGTTACATTCTGCCTTTTATTTTTTAACTTTTTCTATAAAATACTTTTTCTAAAATATATTCTGTATTTCATTGCTTCCTTCTTAAATCATTTTACTATACCATGGGTATTTATAGCTGGTGTGAGACATAAGGCCAAAGCTTCTCTTTCTCTCTTGAGATTGCTAAAATCTACTGGTTGGCATGCAGCCCAGTCCTCTTTATGGCTGGCTATTCTCTGTGGTCTAAAATGTCTACAACTTCTGTCACAGCTTCTAATTTCTGCTGCCTGCTGCTGTTGCTGTCCCATTCCTTCTAATTACCATTAGGCTCTGCTGGCCTCTTACCCATTTATGCTCTTTCCTTCTTGCTGTTTTTTAACTTTTCACTTTTCAGTCTCCTTTGCCTCTGTGGCATCCCTTATTTCATAGGCAAAGACTGGCCTTTCATTGCTTTCTCAAACCAGCTGGAAGAATCCTTTTAGACAGAGAGCCGCCTGGTCACAACATGCTAATATGGTCCTCATCAGCATTTTTTTCCCCTACTCTGAGCCCTATTCCAGGTATTTAAAAATACCAAAAATCAAGAAAACCAACTATATTTACTTTCCTTGCAAGCAGTTTATTTTTCTTTTGAGATAGGGCATCTTTCTGTCTCCCAGGCTGGAGTGCAGTGGTGCAAACACAGCTCACTTCAGCCTCTACCTCCCGGGCTCAAGCAGCCCTCCCCCTTAGCTCCCGGAGTAGCTGTGGGACTACAGGCACGCTTCACCACACCTGGCTAATTTTTATATTTTTTGTAGAGATGGAGTATTTTGCTATGTTACCCAGAATGGTCTCTAACTCCTGGGCCTCCCAAAGTGCTGGATTACAGGCATGAACCACTACACCTGGACTGTTTCTGTTGTTGTTATTGTTTTTTACACTTAACTTTTACTATATGCAAAGTTTTGTGCTATATACAAAGGATAAAAGAAATCATAGTCTATAAAGTTAAATTATGCCATGATCCTTACCTTCAAAGAAGCAGAAGAACACAAACATAGTACAGTTAAAGGATGAAGGAGGTCGTGGGAGACAGTTTTATGTAAGAATTGTGAAGGCTCGGCTGGGCGCGGTGGCCCACGCCTATAATCCCAACACTTTGGGAGGCCGAGGCGGGGAATCGCGGGGTCAAGAGATCGAGACCATCCTGGTCAACATGGTGAAACCCCGTCTCTACTAAAAATACAAAAATTAGCTGGGCATGGTGGTGCGTGCCTGTAGTCCCAGCTACTCGGAAGGCTGAGGCAGGAGAATTGCTTGAACCCAGGAGGGCGGAGTTTGCAGTGAGCCGAGATCGCGCCATTGCACTCCAGTCTGGGCAACAACAGCGAAACTCCGTCTCAAAAAAAAAAAAAAAAAGAATTGTGAAGGCTCATGGTCTGCTTAAACTTATACAGAGCAGAGGTGTAGCTGTTTTTGAGTCTAATCTCAAAGTAGTGGGTGATAATTTAGAACCCTGTAAGAGTCAGAACAGAGAAAAACAGGCCAAATGGAAAGGAGCTTCCATGATCTTCTGCTATTTTAAAGGTGATAGTAAAGAATCATTTAGGAGGATTATGGGTACTTTTTGCCTTTCCTTATTTGAGAATCTGGGTCTTTGTATATTATCATTCATGTATATTTCTTGTAGGTTTTTAGTATTTATTTGGAAACAGGATGTGGAGATGTAGCATAAAGGTTGTGTGTTTTTGTGCTTTTGTAGTTTGGATTTTAAGCATGCTTGAATTTTTTTATATTTTAGCTCTATTATGTAATTTTCTTTTTAATTCAGCTGGGTATTTTTACTTTTCCCTAATGTTTCATCCACTAAAAAAGATTTCAAGCATAAAACCTATTTTAATTTATTAGAATAGTTTTTGCTGCTGTTTATAACAACTTCATATTTATTAAATTTGAACATTTCCTTTAAGATAAAATAGAAGAGAAAAGCATAAATAATCATGACAAACAACCCTTTTCTGGTGTGGTCATTTGAAATGAAACAACAAAAAAATTTAATCAATTTAAATCTAGAAAAATTAGCTGATATAAGTTGTAAACCAGATGAGTAAAAGCTTTCACTTACTCATTCTTGACATTCAATTCCATTTATTCTTTGTAATATATTTTAAAACAGAATGTCTGCAAAGACTAAGGTTTTGGTTCCTGTGTCCTATTCTGAGGTTATTGAGAAAAAATGTTTGGGCTTATACTCATGCTTTAATATAAATTCCATTTTAACACACAAAGAAGACTAACAGTAAAGATTTTATAGAGACATAGTGATATGGTTTATTAAGGCATCATAATAGTAAGTGTATTGTAGTAGATTTAAGATAATTATTAATAATGATTTAAAACTGAACAGGCTTTATATTAGTCATAATCATTCCAAATAATTATGTTCATGATTGAATATTTCTTAAGTGCCTATTATGTGCTAGGCATGCAAAAAAATGAGTAAGGGAAGAATCCCTAAACACTACAATTGGATTAGAGAATAATTTAAAGTAAGAGTGGTTTGTTTCACTCAAATACCTATCCTTTATCAAGGTCCTTAGGTGTATACAAACAATTCAGAGTTTAAAATTCTTGATATCTTCTTTAAAGACTTCTCCTTAAAGGCAGAATAGGTAATGGCATTAAAGGACAGCCTGGTTGTCCTCCTGTCTTTCCATTCCCCACTGCCAGTCAGTTCTGTAATTGGAGTCACGGTTCTTATGTTCATGTCCTTGCTCTAATTGATTTTTAGGTGGACATTCCCTAAATTGAAAGATCGAAAATCTCAACATTTTACATTAAACAGTAGAACACTTCAGCCCACACCATCTGAACACAAAAGCTCCAAATTAGGCATGGTGATCTGAGAAACATAGCAAACAAGAAATAGATTGGGAAGTGGTAGGTGAGCCTATCATGCTTATAATTGTAAAGAGCTACTTATAAGTAACCATGATTTTAGTTGGTTTGATGAGTTTTTCCCTGGAACAACTAAGTAATAATTAAATCACTGAGTAAGTTTGTAAGTGTGTAGATGGTATTTCAGTTCAGAGAGTATACAAATAATACTTACCTGGTAGGAGAGATGCCATGACCATGTAGAGCATACAAATAAATTTTGATTGTAACTTTTTCTTATTACAAAGTAATAATATATTTTAGAA
The DNA here is from genome assembly GCF_001604975.1 of Cebus imitator. Taxonomy (NCBI): domain Eukaryota; kingdom Metazoa; phylum Chordata; class Mammalia; order Primates; family Cebidae; genus Cebus; species Cebus imitator. The sequence goes on along the minus strand of NW_016107348.1, from coordinate 1,343,190 downwards.
ATTTTTACAAAAACCAAATATGTCATTGGTTTTCCTGACAATAACAGGAAGAATAGTGGAAGTGAACATCTGAGTCAAGTGAGTTCAAGAGATAATGGGAAAGGTGGAATTAGAGTATAGGCAACAGTTTTGTGAATTTTGTTGCAAAGAGGAGAGAAATGGGGCATTAGATGGATGGTTAAGGTTTGGAGAGATAGCAGCATATTTATATCCTTATGGAACCTATACAGAAAAGAGGGAAAACTGATAATGCAAAAAAAAGAAAAAAATGTTATCATTTATAATTTTATCCTTAAGATAATTCCTGTTTTCATTCTCATGTTTTAAAATCTTTTTTCTGTAGTAGAGACAATTTTAAAACAAAAATGGGACCATGCTCTGCATAGTTTTATAACCTACTTTATTAGTAATATTTTCTTATATCCATATTCTTTTTAAAATAATTTCTAATGACTATCTGGTATCATATAATATGCCTGCACTATACTATACTTGTAGCCATCCCACCGTTAAGATATGTAGGTTGGCTCTATTTTGCGATACGTAAACTAGATTGTAAACTCCATAAAGGCAAAGACTGTAACTTGGCTTGTTTGTTGCTGTGACCCTGGTATATAGTAGGCTTTCAGAAAGCAGATATTTAAGTGAATTCTACTCTTCCATAACTCCACCCATGCAGCTAAATATGGTTGGGAAAAAATACACACCCATGCTCTCTCCATGTTTATTACCACTAATCTCAGCAGTCACACTAACTGATAGAGTTCCCTATTCCATGAACTCTACCAGTTAGATTACTTTTTCATACTTTATCTTCTCTCCTCAAAATCTAGATATTTCCATCCTCATCCTCATTCTGTGCTGATGACCTTCCTTCCTGTTTAACTGACGAAACAGGAGTCATTAAAAAAGAACTTCCACAAATTCTCACTACCATGTCTACTGACTTATCTGCATCTGTCCTTTTATAATTCCCCTTCCTTTGTGTGTCTGAACAATCTGTGCTTCTGGTTAAGGCCAGCCCCTCTGCCGTGTACTATGTCTCATCCTGCTCAAGGATCTTACTCCATGTATTTGCCGCCCCCCCCACACCCCATTTTTTGTTTTTGGTTTTTGGGTTTTTTTGCGTTAACAGTTTTCTCTCTCTTCTATGTACATGTCCATCAGGATACAGATATACTGCTATCCTCCACCCCCAGACCCATTTATATCATACCCCATTTCTTTCCTTCTCTTTACAACAAAATTCAATGAAAGAATTTTTTACACTCCAATTCCTTCTTTCCCATAATCTCTTGAACCCACTTGAAATCAGTTGTTCACTTCCACCATTCTTCCTTTTCTTATCGGGAAAACCAGTGACTATTTCTTAGTCCCTGTCAGCAGCATGTGGCACAGTTGATCACTCCTTCTATTTTCAACCTAGCAGCCAGAGTGATCCTCTTAACCCATAAGTGAAGTCAAGCTATTCCTCTCCTCACAACCCTTCAGTGGCCTCTCATTGAATTAAACATAAAAGCCAAAATCCTTAGAATGGCTTATAAGGCCCTATGCCATCTGGCCCTTTATTACCTCTTCCCCGCTCATCTCCTATTACTAATCTAACTTGCTTTCATTGCTTCGGTAACACACTGGCCTCCTCTCAGTTCCTCAGACATGCTGGGGGCATAACCATTTCAGGGTCTTTGCACTTGGCTCATCTTGTTCCCTCTATTGCTTTTCCCCCAGCTATTCGGACAGCTTATCCCTTACCATCTTTAGGTTTTTCTCCCCTGGTTATCTCAGTAAGGTCTGCTCTGCCTACCTTATGTGAAGTTGATAGCCTTTATACCCTACCTCCCAGCATTCTGTATCTTTCTTTTCTGCTTTATTTTTCTCTGTAGCACTTACCATCATCTAGCATACTATATTTTCCTTAGCTTATTTCTATTCCCTGTCTCCCAATTAGGGCGAGATTTTTTGTCTGTTTACTGTCCTTAGAACACTACTTAACACATAGTTGATACTAAGTATTTGTTGAATGAATGAATTTAAGCAATGAACATCCTTTTCATAAATATTTATATAAATCTATGAATCATTTATTTATTTACTCAGTGAAAGTTTTTGAGTGCAGCAGGTCTGTGAGGTCAGAATTATTTTATAATTCCAAGACATTCTTTGCCTTTTTCATACTCATTCTCATGAGAATACATTAGCATATTCTAGAAACTATATCACTTGTCACAACAGGTTGAATGCAGAACTAGATATGCATATCCAATTATTTTCTATTTAGCCAGATATTAAAGAGATTTGCACAAATGTAAAATAATATGACTCTTCTCATTGTGGGTTTTTTTTTTTAATTTGGAAAAATACTTTTATTTTTAAAATTATGTTACATATAATTTACGATGTGTAAAACGTAACATTTTTATGTTATATGTAAAACATATGATAACATAATGGTTTTCAAATTGCCTGGCTTTCATTTCTAATATGGTAAATATTGATAGATTTAAACAACATAAACAAAAGTTCTTTGAGGTCCTCAGTAATTCTGAAGAATAACTCTGAAGAGTTACTATAAAGGGATCCTGAAACCAAAATGTTTTAAGAACTGCTATTTTAGGCCATGGTAAGAGTTTTGAACTTTATTCTAAGAGCAGTGGGAAGCTGTTGAAGGATTTAAAAGCAAGGTTGTGGCATAGTCTGACTTAACTTTTGAAAATGTCGTTTATCTAACTCAGCGGTCCCCTACCTTTTTGGCGCCAGGGACAGATTTTGTGGAAGATAGTTTTTCCATGGACCAGGGTTGGGAGGATGGTTTTGGGATGATTCAAATGCATTACATTTATTGTGCACTTTATTTCTGTTATTATTACATTGTAATATATCATGAAATAATTATACAACTCACCATAATGTAGAATCAGTGGGAGCCCTGAGCTTGTTTGCCGCCAACTAGACTGTCCCATCTAGTGGTGATGGGAGGCAGTGTCATATCATCAGGCATTAGATTCTCATAAGCAGCATACAGCCTAGATCCCTCACATGTACAGTCACAGTAGGGGTTGTGTTCCTATGAGAATCTAATGCTGCCACTGATCTGACAAATGACAGAGCCCAGACGGTAATGTGAGTGATGGCGAGCAGCTGTAAATACAGATGAAGCTTTGCTCACTTGCCCACTATGCAGTCCAGTTCCTAACAGACCACAGACTGGTACCAGGGGTTGGGGACCCCAGTTCTAATTGCTGTCTGAAGAATAGATTGTAGTGGGGAAGGGGAACAAATGTGAAGTTACTGTCTTTGTCTAGGTAGGAAATGGTGGAGGTTTGTACTGATACGGGATATTAGTTTCCTAGGACAGCTGTAACAAAGTGCCACAAACCAGGTGACTTAAAATGACAGAAATTTATTGTTAGTAGGGCCGTTCACCCTTTGAAACCTGTAATGGGGAATCCTTCTTTGCCTCTTCAGGCATCTGGTGTTTGCTGGCAATTCTTGGCATTCCTTGGCATTCTTTGGCTTGTAGATGCATTCTTCCAATCTATTTCCAAATAAGGTACCCATTCTGAGGTACAAGGAGTTAAAACTTTAACATATTTTTAGGAGACATAATTAACAATGTAGTAACAATGAGGTAAAGAGAAATGGATAATTAGACATTAGACATCAGATATTATATTTTAGAATACACTCCCTGCTAGGAGTTGTTTGTAGATTCAATATAGAGGATGAAGAAAATAGAAGTCGAGGATAGACCCCACATTCTTGGCTTGAGCAGCTGGGTAATAGTAGAGCCAAATGACATGCCATTTATTGACATGAAGGCTTAGGGTTGAGACCATTTTTCTTGGGGGATAAATTTCCAGAAGTGGAATTACAGAAGTCCCCTGTTTTCTTCAGTATCCTCATGCATCTCTTTGTCCAGATATGCTGTAGCATTGTTATATTGTTTTCGTATTATTTTATCAAAATCGCCTGGTTGAAACAATCAGATGTAGCAAAATACGTTGTAGCCTAATTCACCTAGGTATACTTATGTAAAAAGAAAATTAAAAAGGAACAAGGAGCATGTGTTGTGGGAGAAATTCTTATAGTCGAAGTGGAACAGACAAAATTGGCGAAGTCCTATGATATCCCCAAAGTATTTCAAATTAAACTTCTATGTAGAAATTCTAATTATATAAGTTTGATACCATAATAGGAAATTGACTGCATTTTCCCTTGCTGAATGAAAATCTGACTTTAGATTAAAATGGCTATTTGGTAACTGGGTGAGGTTAAGGGTGTCAGTTGTATTACTAAGTAACATGACAAAAATGACCCCTTGATTGGTAAAATAATTTGGACTGGGATGAACTGCCAAGGAATGATAAACACCTGATGGGGACACTGTACTTTGGAATGTCCTGAGTTACTTGTAATTGGCATATCCCTGTTCAACCCTAGAAGCTACTGTTATATTGTGGCACTTAGAAAGTACCAGGGCTTCTAAGCCAAGATAGACCCCACATCTGCTGATATGGATCTCTTCCCCTCGTATCTGAATTATACCTCCTGGAGGGAAGAAACCTCCTGGGTGACTGAATGAGCTGTCACATGAATTTACCTCAGGGACTCCAGTCTGACATTGCCCTGATGGCAAATTCAGAATGGTTTCTCTATGAAATCTTTCTGAATAAATTGATGCTAATTGTACCCTACAGTATTTTGTGAGTCTGAATGATTAGATGAACTTAAGAAGACCACCTTGTGGATAGAGCACATATATTATCCATTCTTTAGTTTCAACTGCTTGTTTACACTGTACATTTCTCTCTCTCTCCAGCGATTTTAATAGGATATTAAAGTAAATGCAGTTGTTTTAGCTGCAGTTCCCAAAGCAAACTTGCTTTTAAGAACATTTGTGTAGATGTACATCTGCTCAGTTGCCTTAAAAGGGATGAATAATCAGTAATACTATCTTTGATCATTTTCCTTTTAGTTGTTTGCTTGTCATGTTTACAGTAGTTACTTATCAATTTGGATATCATCCATTTAAGTTAGGTTTTACTGCTGTAGCCCATATGGAAAAAGAGTTTGAAATGCCCATTTCTATTTGATCGCAGATGTATGGTTTTTCAAATGAAGTTTTTTTGTGGTTTTTGGTTTTTTTTGTTTGTTTGTTTGTTTGTTTGTTTGTTTTGAGATAGAGTATCATTCTGTTGCCCAGACTGGAGTGCAGTGGTGCAATCATGGCTTACCACAGCCTCAATCTCCTGGGCTCAGGTGATCCTCCCACCTCGCCTCTCAAATAGTTGTGACCACAGGTGTGCGCCACCATGCCTGGCTTAAAAAAAAAAAAAAATTCTTATAGAGACAAGGTCTCCCGATGTTGCCCAGGCTGGTCTCAAACTGCTAGACTCAAGCAATCCTCCCAACTCAGCCTTTCAAAGTACTGGAATTATAGTCATGAGCCACCAGGCCCAGCCTTCCAGTGAAGTTTAGATCCTTAATTATTGCTTACACCCAATGAGAAAGACCTCCAGACAATCAAGTCCTTGTATTTTGCTGTATTTTTTCAACTTTTTGGAATATATAGTGCTACTTTCTATTTTTTGTCCAGAACCATTCGGAAAACTGAGGAGTGGGCTGGTTAGAAAGTTATCTTGTAACTATTGATTAATAAGTTAGTTCCATTATTTTGTGGAAGATTAGACAAATGTCCAGAAACAGAAAGGCAACCAGTAAAACAAGTTACCTCTACCTTATGCAAAGACATGTTGCCCATTTGTGGTGACACCAATGGCAACTGGTAGAGAGGCAAAAAGGCCAAGTGTGCAGGGTCTCCAGGTCACCGCCCAGAGCAGTGCTACTTTTATGTTTGCTTCATTTACTTGTCATTCCAGATTCTGTTTGAATACAAGCTTCCATGGCATGTTATAAAAAATTGAAAATCACTGATCAAGGGTACAGTCTATGCTTAGAAGTGCTTCCCAAAAGTTAAAAAAAAAAAGAATATGGCCTAAAACCAAGATAAAAACCAACATGAAAATAAAATGCACAGATATATTATAAAGCTTTCTACAAATTATGTTGTCAGACCATTCACAGACCATCACTTAGAGACCGTTTCCCAGTTTTAGACACAACTTTGAGGAACTTGCTTGTCTGATTTCCAGTCCTCAGCCGATAAGAAGTAGAAAATTTAAAGAGTTCAGGTACACTGATAATAATAAACGATAAATGATAATCCTGTGACCGAGGAAAAGCTGCTTAAAAAAGAAAAAGACAAAAATCAAACATACAAAAAGCAAAAGTAATCTGGGGCCATTTTGTGAAAGGCCAAATAGCCTTATATTCCTTAATTCACTGTAAAGGCATCTTTTATGGTATGTACAATAAATGATGTTTTTGTTCAGTCATATTCCCAGACATTTACTTAGTGCCAGAAATTGAGGGATATAATCAGTTTATGATGTTGACTGTGAATCATCAGGAAAAGGTTAAAATCATTGTCCATGTTCTCCATATAGAGTAATGAGAAGTAAGATATGTTAGAAATAATTATATACAAAAGTTTACAGGGATGGTGTTTTTAATTTTTGGATGCTTCCAATTATTTGAAAAATCTACTGACATAAACTGCCTCATTCCATAAAGATACCAGTTAAATAACTTAAATAAGATGTTACTGTATCTACATTGTTTCCTAGAAAGGAAGGAATCTGCCTAGAACCTACAGCTGAAAGCTTAATTTATATATCTGGAAAAATAATCATAAAATGCATTTGCAATCTTCTTAATTGTCAGATTTGTTTAATCATCTATTATAGAGTCACAGATCTCATAAAGAGAGACAACACATTTCGGGCTTAGAAATAATATTAAAATTTACCTAAAACTATATTACTAACTCAAAATTTTTTATTACTACTTCGAATTCTCATAGCCAATTTGCTTGAGTGCCTCTCTTATCATACATTCACTTGAAACACTATTTTTTAAATAAAATTTATATTTTAAGTAAATTTACTGGATATAAAAAAATGTTCTCTTTGGCCATATGGGAAAATCCAGTCCGTCTGTGAAGCTCTATTATTACTTATGTATCTTTAGAGTTCATTTAGTAGAGATGGTAGATCAAGTGTGAATGGAATTAGAGCATCAGAATCATTTATGGTCAAAAAAAAAAAAAATTCAGTTAAACTGAAAAGAATTTTCCACTCATAGAGAACAGCTTGGAATATATATGCGTGTATGTATGTATACACAGATGCACACACACAAATATACGTATATAGCTACAGGAATATACATATATCTATACATACATATATGTGTGTATATATGTATGTACCTTGACCTAGAAATATGGCTCTTGATTCAGTTTGATAAAATGTATTTAGCAGTTAAAAAAAATCAGGGGCTACATAATTTTATGCACAAGAAACACTAGTGTTGTCAGTGGCTTAATGCTAAAGGGATAAAATAAATGATACTTTCCTTGTACCATTTCTGAGCTATATATTTAATATTTTCATCAACACTTCATTTGGTAGAATAAAAATATACTATATTTGATGAGGCTCCCAATTTGGAGATAGAAGAAAACTAAGTCCTTAAAATAATTATTCATAAAATGGAGACATGATCAAAAATAATAAAGAATTGCTGCAGAGTACATGTGGGGAAAGAAATAATCTGTTTAACTTCAGGAGTACATGTGGAAGAAAAAAGAATCCAGAAGTCAAACGGAATATAGTAGTGATTTTGCAGCTACTAACTGTAAGTTAAATACCCTGTTCATACTTGTTTAGACCCTCATTGGATTATCATGTCTGTCATTGCACTCCACAATAGCCAACAGTAATGCCCAGTTAGTATGCTGTGGGCCGTGGGTGATACTCTGAGATGTACTGGCTTCAAATGAGACCCAGCTGTGGCCTCTGGGAAAAGTAGAGGGAAAAGTAAAGGGGACCTTACCTTGCACCTTAGGTACTAGCTCAGCCACAGTGGGCTGGAACACCAATCAGGGACTCAGGCCTAGGTTCTTGGACAGCTTTGAGCCAATCAAACCTTGGACAGCTTTCTGGACTTGTTGTGGGCCAGAGGGGAGCCCACTGCCCTAAAGGGTGAGTTCCGTGGTTGTCAGCATTCACCAGAGCTGACTGAAGAGCCCTTGAGCTTTAAGTGAATATTGACAGTGGCCTGGCAGAACTCTCCATGGGCTAGTAGAGGTAGTGGCAACTGGAAGAGGCTCCTCTGCCTGTGGAAAGGGAGGGAAGGACTTGTCTTGTGGTTTTAGGGCCAGCTTAGCCACAGTAAAATAGACCGCTAGGTGGATTTCTAAGGTTTTTACTTCCAATCCCTAGCTTTCAGACAGCAACTCTGGGCCCACCCAGGGCTTGGAGGAACTTGTTCGCCTGAAGGGAAGGACAAAAGCTGGCTGGCTTCTCCACTTGTTGACTGTAGACCCCTAGGGCCTTGAGTAAGCACAGGTGGTAGCCAGGTAGTGATTACAGTGGGCCTTGGGCAAGAGTCAGTGGTGCGCTGGCTCCAGATACAACCCAGTACAGTCCCAGTGGTGGTGGCCACAGGGTGTTTGCATCACTTCACCCTGAGCTCCAAGTGGCTCAGCACGGAAGAGACTCCATTTGTTTGGGAGAAATAAGGGAAGAGAACAAGAGTCTCTGTCTGATAATCCAGAGAATTCTTCTGGATCTTATCCAAGACCACCATGGCACTACCTCGTGAGTTTTCAAGAACCACAGTGTTACGGGGCTTGGGACCCAATTCCCTTTGAATACCTGGAAAACCTTACCAAGAAAAACGGGTGCAAACAAGCCCAAATTGCGAAGACTGCAGTAAATTCTAACCCTTCAGTGCTTATACACCAATGACTATCGACAAGCATCAAGACCATCCAGTAAAACACAACCTCACCAGATGAACTAAATAAGGCATGAGGGACCAATCCTGAAGAAAGAGATATGTGACCTTTCAGACAGAGAATTCAAAATAACTGTTTTGAGGAACCTTAAGATAACACAGAAAACTGATTCAGAATTCTATCATATAAATATAACAAAGAGATTGAAATAATTAAAAAGAACCAAGCAGAAATTCTGGAGTTGAGAAATGGAATTGACACAGTGAAGAATGCATCCATCTCTTAATAGCAGAATTGATCAAGCAGAAGAATTGGTGATCATGAAGACAGACTACTTAAAAATAGAGGAAATGAATAAAAAAGAATCAAACACACTTAAAAGATCTAGAAAACAGCCTCAAAGGGGCAAATCTAAGAGTTTTAGGCCTTAAGTGGGAGAAAAAGAGACAGGGATAGAAAGTTTATTCAGAGGGATAATATCAGAGAACTTCCCAAATCTAGGAAAAGATATCAATATTCAAGGACAAGAAGGTTATAGAACAAGTTTAACCTAAAGAAGACTACCTGAAGGCATTTAGTAATCAAGTTCCCAGAGGTCAAGGATGAAGAAAGGATCCTATGGATGAAGTGAAAATACAGTTTTTATTAGTTTTGGTTTTGCCTATTTGTTTATGCAGTCAGTCTTAAGTTGTCATCAGCTTAAAATAATGGATTATATTATTTGCAAGCCTCATGGTAACCTCAAATTGAAAAACATATAACATATACAAAAATAAAAAGCAAGATATTAAAATATACCACCAGAGAAAATTACATTCACTAAAGGAAGACAGGAAAGAAGGAAGAGAACACCAGAAAACAAATAACAGAATGACAGGAACAAGTCGTTTCCTAATCAGTAATGACATTGAATGTTAATGGACTAAACTCCCTTATCAAAGGACATAACAGAGTAGCTGAGTGTATTAAAAAATCAAGACACAGTGATCTGTTGCCTACAAGAAACACACTTCATCTATAAAGATACAGACTGAAAATAAAGGGATGGAAAAAGATATTTCATGCCAATGGAAACAAAAAAAAAAAGAGCAGGAGTAGCTATAGTTATATCAGACAAAATAGTTTTCAAGGCAAAAACTGTAAGAAGAGACAAAGAAGATAAGGGGTCAATTCAGCAAAAGGATATAATAATTATAAATACATATGCATCCAATACTGAAGCACCCAGATATATAAAGGAAATATTATTAGAGGTAAAGAGAGAGGTAGACCCCGATACAATAGTAGCTGGAGACTTCAACACACAACTTTCGGCATTGGACAGATCTTCCAAACAGAAAATCAACAAAGAAACATCAGACTTAGTCTGTACTGTACAACAGTGCATCTAATACATATTTATAGAGCATTTCATCAAATGGCTGCACAGCACACATTCTTCCCAGCACATAAATCATTCTCAAGGATAGACTGTATGTTAGGCCACAAAATAAGTCTGAAAACATTCAAAAATTGCAGTAGTATTAGGCATCTTCTCTGACAACAATCAAATAAAACTAGAAATAAATAACAAGAATAATTTTGGAAACTAAACAGACACATGGAAATTAAAAAGCATCCTCCTGACTGACCAGAGGGTCAATTAAGAAATTAAGAAAATTGAAAAATGTGTTGAAACAAACAACGGTGAAAACACAGCACACCAAAACCTATAAGATACAGTGAAAGCAGTACTAAGAAGTTCATAGCACCTACATCAAAAAAGAAGAAAAACTTTAAATAACCTAATGATGCATCCTAAAGAACCGGAAAAGCAAAAGTAAACAAAACCCAAGATTAGTGCAAGAAAAGAAATAAAATAATAAAAACCAGAATAGAAATAAATAAATCAAATTGAAATGAAGAAAACAATACAGTCATCAAAATGAAAACTTGGTGTTTTGAAAAGACAGAATTGACAAACTTTTAGCCAGACTAAAATAAAATCAGAGATGAAAGGGAGACATTACAGCCAATACCACTGAAATTCAAAGAATCATTAAGTGACTACTATGAGCAACTGTCAATAAATTAGAAAATCTAGATAAAATGGGGAAATTTGTAGACATGTACAATCTACCAAGATTGAACCATGAAGAAATCCAAAACCTGAACAAACCAATAACACATAACAAGATAGAAGCTGAAGTAAAAAGTCTTCCTGTAAAGAAAAGCCTGGAACCAGGTGCAGTGGCTCACACCTGTAATCCTAGCACTTTGGGAGTCCAAAGTGGGAGGTCAGGCGTTCCAGACCAGCCTGGCCAAGATGGTGAAACCCTGTCTCTACTAAAAATACAAAAATTAGCTGGGCATGGTAGTAGCCTGTAATCCTAGCTACTCGGGAGGCTGAAGCAGGAGAATCACTTGAACCCCAGGGGATGGAGGTTGCAGTGAGCTGAAATCATGCCACTGCACTCTAGCCTGGGCAATAGAGTGAGACTCCATTTCAGAAAAAAAAGAAAAGTCTGGGACCTCATGGCTTCACTGCTGAATTCTACCAAACTTTAAAAAAGAACTAATGCCAGTCCTTCTCAAACTATTCCAAAAAATAGAGGGAAGACTTCCAAACTTATTTTATAAGGCCAGTATTATCATGATACCAAAACCAGACAAAGACACGTCAAAAAAAGAAAACTACAGGCCAGTATCTCTGATGAATATTGATGTAGAAATTGTCAACAAAATAGTAGCAAACTAAATTCAGCAATACATTAAAAAGATCACTCATCATGACCAAGTGAGATTTATTACAGGGATGCAAGGATGGTTCAACATATGCAAATAAATCAGTATGATACGTTATATCATCAGAATGAAGGACAAAAACCATATGATCATTTCACTTGATGCTGAAAAAGTATTTGATAAAATTCAATATTCCTTCATGATAAAAAAAAAAAAAAACCTAAAAAACTGGATATAAAAAGAACATCTTTCCTGAATATATAAAAAGTCTTATATGACAGACCCATAGCTAGTGTCATACTGAATGGGGAAAAACAGCCTTTCCTCTAAGATCTGGAACATGACAAGAATAACCATTTTCACCACTGTTACTTAACATAGTACTGGAAGTCCTAGCTAGAGCAAACAAACAAGAAAAAGAAATAAAGGGCATCCAATTTGGAAAGGAAAAAGTCAAATTATCTTTGTTTGATTTGTTTATCATGAGATGATAGGATCTTATATTTGGGAAAACCTAAAGACTCCACCATAAAATGGTTAGAACTGATAAACAAATTCCGTAAAGTTCCAGGATACAAATTGACATACAAAAGTCAGTAGCATTTCTGTATGCTAACAGCCAACAGTCTGAAAAAGAAATTTTAAAAGTAATCCCAGCTCATGCCTGTAATCCCAACACTATGGGAGGCTGAGGCGCACAGATCACGAGGTCAGAAATCAAGACCATCTTGGCCAACATGGTGAAACCCCATCTCTACTAAAAATACAAAAACCAGCCAGGCATGGTGCCATGTGCCTGTAATCCCAGCTACTGGGAGGCTGAGGCAGGAGAATTGCCTGAACCCAGGAGGCGGATCACGCCATTGCACTCCAGCCTGGGTAACATGAGTGAAACTCCGTCTCAAAAAAAAAAAAAAAACCCTCATAATCCAAAATCAAAAAGCACATAGGAAGCAATATGTAGGTATCAGCCAGCACAACAAACGTCACCCTGCTTCCCCTCCCTGAACTCAAATAAAAAAAAAATCACACTGCCACGTGTGTACCTATGCAGCAATCTTGCGTGTTGTTCACATGTACCCCAAAACCTAAAATGCAATAAAATAAATAAGTGGGGGGGAAAAAAAGAAATACAGGGATTATGAAATGTCAATTCAATTTTTAAAAAATTTATTTATTATACTTTAAGTTTTGGCTTACATGTGCAGATCTCGCAGGTTTGGTACATAGGTATACATGTGCCATGGTGTTTTGCTGCATCCATCGCCCTGTCATCTACACTAGATATTTCTCCTAATACTATCTCTCTCCAATCCCCCCACCACCTGCTATTCCTCCACCACCTTCCAGGCCCCAGTGTGTGATGTTCCCCTCTCTGTGTCCTTGTGTTCTCATTGTTCAGCACCCACTTATGAGTGAGAACATGCGGTGTTCGGTTTTCTGTTCTTGTCAGTTTGCTAAGAATAATGGTTTCCAGTTTCCCATCCATATCCCTGCAAAGGACATGAACTCATCCTTTTTATGGCTGCATAGTATTCCATGGTGTATATATGCCACATTTTCCCTGTCCAGTCTTATCATTGATGGGCATTTGTGTTGGTTCCAAGTCTTTGCTGTTGTGAACAATGCCACAATAAACACGTGTGCATGTGTCTTTATAACAGAATGATTTATAATCCTTTGGGTATATACCCAGTAATGGGATTGCTGGGTCAAATGGTATTTCTATTTCTAGATCCTTGAGGAATTGCCACACTGTCTTCCACAATGGTTGAATTAATTTACACTCCCACCAACAGTGTAAAAGCATTCCTATTTCTCCACATCCTCTCCAGCATCTGTTGTCTCCTGATTTTTTAATGATCACCATTTTAACTGGTGTGAGGTGGTATCTCAATGTGGTTTTGATTTGCATTTCTCTAATGACCAGTGATGATGAGCTTTTTTCATGTGTTTGTTGGCTGCATAAATGTCTTCTTTTGAAAAGTGACTGTTCATATCCTTTGCCCACTTTTTGATGGGGTTGTTTTTTGTTTTTTGTTTTTGTAAATTTGTTTTAAGTTCTCCATAGATTCTAGATATTAGCCCTTTGTCAGATGGGTAGATTGCAAAAATTGTTTCACATTCTGTTGGTTGCCGGTTCACTCTATTGATAGTTTTTTTGCTGTGTAGAAGCTCTTAAGTTTAATTAGATCCCATTTGTCTATTTTGGCTTTCGTTGTCATTGCTTTTGGTGTTTTAGTCATGAAGCCCTGGGCTCAAATATATCAAAGAGATTTTTAAACATGAGAAAAGATTGAGATTCTATCTTTAAAATGTTGAGGGACAGTTCCAAGTAGAGCAAGGAGCATTTATAGCTACAGGAGTCCAGATAAGTTTTTTGTGTGTGTGCGTTTCCTGTGTGTGTGTTGTTTTGTTTTGTTTTTTTGACATAGCGTTGCTCTGTCACCCAGGCTGAAGTGCAGTGGCACTATCTCGGCTCACTCCACCTCCCGAGTTTAAGCAATTCTGCCCCAGCCTCCCAAGTAGCTGGGACTACAGGTGCACACTACCATGCCTGGCTAATTTTTTTGTGGTTTAGTAGAGACAGGGTGTCACCTTTCACCGTGTTGCCCAGGCTGGTCTCGAACTGTTGAACTCGAGCAATCCACCCACACTGGCCTCGCAAAGTGCTAGGATTACAGGTGGGAGCCACCGCTCGAGGCCCCAGATAAGTATTCTTATTGGGAATTGGCAGTCACAAAATTGGGAAGAGAAGGAATTGGGAGACAGATGAGCAAGAATTGGTTCATAAAATGCCTTACATTCTGTGTTAGTCAGGACTCTTGTTTGCAAGTGACAAAAAGATAACATTTGTCTAGGGAGTATTTTGCTGTTACTGGCTTACCTGACCAAGAAAAATATTGTTTAAATGACAAGATCCAGAGAACCTCATTCTCTCTCCATCTCTCACTGCTTTTTTCTTTGTGAATACTTATTTCCTTCTACTGCAGATTGATTTTCCCCCAAAAGTACAGAACATTGCCACTTGAAGTTTTTGACTCATACCCTTTTCTAATTTTCTTTTTTTATTGTGGTAAAATATATGTGGAATTTACCATTTTAACCATTTTTTTACATGTACAGTTCAGTGGCATTAAGGACATTCACATTATTCAGTTATCACCACTATTTATCTCCGGAACTTTTCCAGCATCCCAAACTGAAACTCTGTACCCATTAGACAAGAACACCCCATGCTCCCCTCCTCCCAGCTCCTGGGAGGTCACTGCTATTCTATTTCATGTGCCTATGAATTTGGCTACTCTAGGTATGTCATATAAATGGGATTATACAATATCTGTCCTTCCATGTCTAGCTTCTTTGACCACACTTTCTTTTTTTAAATTGACATATAATATTTGTACATATTTATAGGGTTGCACCCTTTAGTTTTGATCAGAGAGGAAAGAACCTTCTGTGTGCACACACTTCTATCCCTTAGCTCCATTTTGAAAATTTTTGAAAGAAAACTAATTGCCTTGGCTTGAGTAATGTGCTTACTTTCAGACAAGGAAGATGACAAGTGTTGTGATTTGCCCATTTGGGGTTGCATGATCACCTTAGTGTCTTCCCCAGTTCTCTGAAAACATACCGTCTTATAGAGTCCTCTGTCCTTTCTATCTAAAACAGCACCCCACACCAATCTCATCTCTTACTCTGCTTTGATTCTTTTCCAACGTACTCATCACTGCATATTATTAAATGTATTAATTTGCTTGTTGATTCCCTAGCCACTACAATAAAAGATTTATAACATTAGAGACCTTCTCTGTCTCATTTATCTCTGTGTTTCCAGTGCCTAGAACAGTGACTGGAACATAATTGTAACTACACTTAATTAATTTGAAATTGAGCTAGAGATACAGATTTAGTATTCACTGGTAAAAGTGATTAAAAGGAATTACTCTTTCTTCCACCTCCTTCGTGAAAACGAAGAATTAGAAATTGAAAGGAAATTGAGTATATATGAACAGAGTGATTAAACATGAGAGTTATGCACAAATACGTAGTGAAACAACAATGCTGTCTAAAGGTGGATATCTGTGGAAAATACAACCTTGCATGATGGATGCATAAGTAGAATCCTGAAACTGCAGTAGATTAAGCTCTTTCTGAAATTACTTCCTAATGCAGGATATTCACATTTAAACTATAAATGTGAATATATAAACCCATCAGGTGTTTGCATATGTGTGTGTGTATACACACACACACTTTTATTGATTAACATTGGAAACTGGCAAATACAGATATGAGTCTTAAGCCACAATGGTCAGTACTGTTCTTTCAAAATTGGCCTTAGCTTTGCCAAGCAAGACAACATTCTCTGGAGCAGAACTTCACATTGTCAGGTTGCCCTGCATAAGAATCACTCAGATACTACTCACTATAGCTGCCTTACCTCTCTTCCCCCACCTGTCCTTAATCTCAAGGGCAGGGCAAGTCAAAGGGGAACAACATAAACGTTATATCTAAAAAGACAAAAGTAGGTAAAAATGATCATCTGTGCTTCCTGACTTTTGCATGCTGCTTTCCATCTTTTACTTTTCTTGGAGTTTATTATCTTTATGATGCTTCCTGGACATCCCAAACTTAGCCATAGTTGTACCTTAGCCAAGTGTACTCTACCCTGACTCCCTGCCAAAATTACTTCTTTCATATCTCCTCTCACCCATGTAATAAGCACCTTACCTCCAAATCCAATCAGGACTTCATTCCATAGTAGGAAAATGAACTACATTGTCTCAAGGTTGTCCCCCTGCCATGACCTTTTTCTTACTACCTATCTGAACCATAAAATAAGTTACCTATGGCAACTTTCTGCTTTTCTTTCTAGGAGATTAATAGGGAGACCCATTGCCAAAAAGTTTTGGTGCTAACCTCCACCCCTACATTGACCTGTTAGGAAGTGGGAAAGGCAGATATGGGTACCCCAGAATAGTTTGACTGGGACAACATCACCCTTTCCAAGTTATTCATAGTAACAGTTTCACATTTATTCTTAATTATCAGGAACATAATGGCCATGCATATTACAAAGTGCTTATGAAATTAATTACTGAATTCTACTTTTCACTTGTGTACTTTAACTGATTGTTATGCATGTAATGTGACTAGCTGCTCTTAATTTAAGAGGTGGCATTGCTAAAAAGTACTCAGCTGTGCTACAGTTAGTAGTATATACAGTTTTCTTGGTTTTAAAGGAAGATAATTAACTGAAATGTTGGAATATCCTAAGTATTCTATGGTAATTTTTGGCTTCCTTAAAAACTCCTGGGATTTTGTATGCTTTGAAATCACATTACTTTATCATACTTGATCTGTTTAGGAAACCTAATGTTATTAGCCTGGAATTTGTGAGTCTTTCAAAGGGGATAAAAAGCTATCCACTATAAATCACAGATTCACTAGATAGATTTGGGGACAAGCTTAGGGAAAAAAAAATTCTAATACTGGCCAAGATAAATGAGACACGGTGTCAATTTTTCTGCCACTGACTAGGTAACCAGACTGCCACACTTTAAGGATTTCCCTTTGGTTTATTATCTGTAGGTATCTGGAGTAACTGGTTATCCTGTTACTCCACTGTAGCTGCCACAGTGCACAAGTTATCATTCTTTATTCTTCAAGGTGATGAGCTTGGTCAAAAGTTACTGTGAGGCTCAGATAACTGACTTTAAGTCTGATAAATCTATGGAACTGGGTATATTAAATTTGCTATAGTTTATGTACTTTCATACTTTTGCAATTACTTAGACTTCTAAAATGTATTATTTGTTTCTTTCATAGGATAATGAAGGCCAAACAGCTCTACATTATGGTAAGAAGTTTCTAAGTTACTAAATTATCATATTTGAACATCTTCTCTATTTGTTTTCAACTTTATTCTTACATAGTGCTTAGAAAAGTATCTGGCAGCTAGCAGAGATACAATAATTTTTTGTTTAAAAAATGTGTTGGGCCGGGCACAGTGGCTCACGCCTGTAATTCCAGCACTTTGGGAGGCCGAGATGGGCGGATCACTTGAGGTCGGTAGTTCTAGACCAGCCTGGCCAACAAAACCTGTCTCTATAAAAATATAAAAATTAGCCAGGCGTGGTGGCAGGCACCTGTAATCCCAGCTACTCAGGAGGCTGAGGCAGTAGAATCACTTGAATCTGGGAGGTGAGGGTTGTAGTGAGCCAAGATCACACCAGTGCACTCCAGCCTGGGCGACAAACTGAGACTTCATCTAAAAAAAAAAAAATGAAATGAAACCCTGGCTTTACTAAAAATACAAAAATTAGCCAGGCGTGGTGGCAGGCGCCTGTAATCCCAGCTACTCAGGAGGCTGAGGCAGTAGAATCACTTGAATCTGGGAGGTGGAGGTTGCAGTGAGCCGAGATCACTCCACTGCACTCCAACCTGGGCGACAAACTGAGACTACATCTTAAAAAAAAAAAAAAAAAATGTATTAATAACTTAGTAAGTTGAAGATATATTAAAATTCTTATGGTCACGTTTAAAATAAATTGTTTCTGTACTATCAACAGAAATGGAGACCCCTCCAGACCCTCTTTGAAAATTCATTATTTCATTCTTGGTTCTATTCATGAGTGACAAGAAAGATGTTAATTATTGCCACTGTAGAATTTAGCATCTCTCCTACAAGAAATATTTTTGTTGATCTAATTGAGAAAAATAAATATGATTTTTAACTAATTTCTTTTACAAAGGGATTAGCTTAAGAAATCTGTAAAATAGAAAAAAAAATCAGATAGAAATTATAATATGGCAGCTCTGCTTAGTAAATTCAGTGAGATTAAAGATATTCCAGTATTTTGTAAAATGTAAAGTACTAGTAAATATAATTAAAAGAATCTGAGTACAGTGGTGCATGTCTATAGTCCCAGCTACTCAGGAGGCTGAGGCAGGAGGATGACTCAAATCCAGGAGTTTGAGGTCAGCCTGAGCAACACAGACCCTGTCTCAAAAAAAAAAAAAAAAAAAATTCTATTTGGGTGTGAATATGGTTGAATGAAAGACAGCCGTCAATATTCAAACCAGATTACGGACCAGCCACCTTCTGACCTTTTGGGAGGGAATGCCCTGCTGGGAGGGAATACATTTGCCAGCCTGGCAGTCTTAGACTGCCATTCAGTAACAAGTGGTTCAGATGACTCTGGACACTTTATTCACTGCTTGGACTTTAAATTTCCACTTCTTAAGTGTTCAAAAATCCCAAGCTTAGAAATCAGCTAAGGGATTTCAACCTGATAGTGTCTCTGGGATGCTTGGCAGAAACAAAAGCAAAATCATTCTGGAGGGATGATTCTGGAGAAACCTCACTGTGCTATCTAGGAGTTTTAACCTATTGAACTGGCTATTATACTACCTATATATGTCAGCCTAATTGAGGTTGAAATGTCTGTCACCAACTGCCAGCCCTAACTCACTTATGAGTTTATCTAGCATAACCTGGGTACCAAAATCAGCAGGAGAAAAGAAAATTGTGAGTCAATCTCACTTTTGAGCATATGCAGAAATCCTAAATAAAATATTAGCAAATGAAATCCATCAGTGTATTTTTAAAGGAAAGAAAGATACATGTGCTAACCAAATTGAGCTTATCCCAGGAATTCAAGGATGACTTAACATTTTTTTAAAAATCTATTAATGTAGCCTTCTACATCAGCAAATCAGGTTAAAAGAATCAAATCAAATGCAGAAAAAAGCATTGGATGACGTTCAACACTCAAAAAGCTGTAGAGAAAAGTAGTTAAGACCCTGTGCTCTTAAGCCAGACTTCTGGGTTCAAATTCTAGTTCTACCACTGACCTGGGACAAAATACTTAACTCACACTGTACCTCAGTTTACTCATGATGAAATAGGGAATAATAACCTCAGAGATTTGTTATGAGTTAATCTTTGTAAAGTGCTTAGAACAATGGCTGACACTTGGTATATACTCAATGAATGTTAGTTAATTCTTTTTATGATAAAAGCTCTTAAACTAGGAATAGAAGGAGACTTCTATGGCCTGATTAACTTTCTTATCAAAAACCCAGAGCAAACACTATTATTAAAGATGGAATGTTTGGGGCATTTTCTTTACAATCAGAAACAAGAAAAGCATGCATACCATAATAACTATTTCTCTTCAATACTATATTAGAATTATAGATAACACAAAATGAAAAAATAAATAGTACATGAGATGGATAAAACAAAATCATCATCATTCTCAGTACAATTAGGTACATAGAAATACAAGAAACTCTACAAATTATTAAAACTAATTATACAATTTAGCAAGGATGGTGAATGCATTCGTTTCTTAAAGTTCACTCTTAAACATTAGTATAAAAAGGTAAAAAAATTTAAAAATTATTTTAAATATTATTTACAACAGCAGCAAAGTCCTAGGACTTAACCTAACAAAAGGCATGTAAAACCTTCATAGAAAAAAATGTGATTTTTTAAAAGACATTTTTAAAGGAACTAAGTAGAAGGAGAAATAATCCATGTTAATGAATGGGAAGACTCAATTTCATAATGATCATTTCTGCCAACACAAAGTACAAATTCAGAGAATTTGCATAAGAATTTTTCAGCAAATACTTGTGGAATTTAACAAGCTTGTCCTAAACTTCATATGGAAGATAAAGGAGCCAGGAGTATCTAAGACAGTTTGAAGAAAAACAAGAAAGAAGGACTTGCTCTTCCAAATATCAAGATGTTATTTTACAGCTATCATAATGAAGGCAGAGAACTGAATTCCAACATGACATCAGAAGCTTCACTGACACACTCTGTTGTCAAACTGGTGAAAATTATTTTCAAAACTGTAGACATTTATAGCTTCTGAAAATGGTATTAAGGACAAAAAGCAAATGAAGAGACATCTGTTCAAGAGAATCTACAAAAATTTGGTAAGAAGGAAAGCTTTGTAGTATTTGAGCCAAGATCACTTCCTCCTTTCCCTCTTGCCAGCCCAGCAATGTGGAGACTCCACTCCACAATGCTGTAGCCAGGAACGCAGAGCTCCCTCTCTTCCCAGCTCCCAGTCAGAGGGCTTTCTTCCTGGTAGAAGCAGGACAAACATTTTCCACCTTGCCTCCAGCTACCTTTTGCTAAGGCTGTCCTGGACAAATGTGGTCCTAACTACTTGGGAGGCTGAGGCGGGATAATCACTTGAATCCAGGAATTGAAGGCTGCAGTGAGTCATGATCATGCCACTGCACTCCAGCCTGGTTGACAGAGTAAGACCCTATCTCAGGAAAAGAAAAAAGAAAAGAAAGAAAACTCTAAAACATTAATGAAAGAAATTGAAGAAGACACATGAAAAAT
>NW_016107348.1:1313611-1322215 GCF_001604975.1 Cebus imitator | reverse complement strand
AACTATGAGTAGTCTGAAATTGCACCCTACTTACAAGCTAACAAGTTACCCTGACACAGTTTCATGGTTGCTGGCAAAAGACAAAACTTTTGGATCAGAGACAAAAGACTTTATTATCCATGGCACAGCAAGCAGCCTGAGCTTCATGTTTTCATCATTTCTTCTTGCCTCCAAAGTCCCACCAGAGCAATACAGAGAGGCCTAGGTAGATACTGCACACACCGTGTGTCTTGGCTTAGCAATCCTGATCTTACGGAACTCTAATCCTTTATAATGGGCCACAAGCAAACCTTTGCTCAGGAGGAGGTATTATGTTGATTATTCTGGATGGTAAGCATACCTGCCCTCCGCTTTGGAAAGAAACACTATCTCTGTTGTCAAATATTTTCTTTACACAAACATCCTTGAAACTTAGTCTAGAACAAAAGCTGTCTTATGTCTTCTGCATGTACCTTTGTACCTTATGTACATTTGTACATAAGACGTGCAGAAATGTGAGAGACCTTTCAAGAACTCTCCCAACAACAATTAATTCAGGAATGCAGATTAAAACATTTAGATACAACTTCATACTCATCAGATTGGCAACATGTAAACATCTACACATATTAGTATTAGAATGTAGAACAACAAGAATTCTACATTACTGAGGAGAGTGTCAACTGTTACTGCCATTTTGATATCAGTTTAGTAAGATTTAATAAAGTTAAAGGTACACATACTCCACAACCGAGTAATTTCAGTTTTAGACATATACCAGAGAAAAACTCCTGAACATGTGTATAATATGATTTAGAACACTTATTACAGAATATTTGTAGTAGTTAACAACTTGTTTTATTGGCCTCTATATTCCTCTGTATGCCATGCTTATAATATTTGTTAATTAAAATTGCACATAAATGCATCTGTGCACATACAAACACATATGGTACCAAATCCCTTTGAAAGAACCATTAAAATGAGCATATAAAATAGTAAAATAATAAACTATTTAATCTGTAAGCTCCTGTCTATAAATAGCCCTCTAGAAGAGTTTTTTGTTTGTTTGTGAGTCGGTGTCACACTCTTGTCACCCAGGCTGGAGTGTAGTGGCCAAGTCATGGCTCACTGCAGCCTTGAACTTCTGGGCTTGAGCAGTCCTCCCACCTCAGCCTCCCAAGTAGCTGGGACCACAGGACGCACCACCACAGCTGGCTAAGTTATTTTATTTTTGTTGAGACAGGATCTAGTACAGGCTGTTGTCAAACTTCAGGCCTCCAGCAATTTTCCCATGTCAGCCTCCCAAAGCATATGTAGTAGTTGTTGTTCTCACCATTTTATAAATGAGGAAACTAAAACTCGAAGAGATTAACAAGCTTGCCTAAGGGGACTGGAAAATCAAACCCATGTCTCTATATTTACTAGGAAAGGACAGAAAAATGAGTGTTTTCCTATACCTCCTTCCACAGCATTCACATCACTTACTCCTCAAACATGTTTATAAACTATTTCTATCATATGACTTCTCCTGTATTATCAAGAGCTAGCTGTTCTAAACCCTAATTTTCCACCCAGAAAAAATTTGTCTCAAATACCCCACGGCTATGATGGCAATCTGGGATAATCAGGCCTAAGTCAAACAACCACAGATTCAAAAAAGGAAAAATAAACTCTTCACGGGGGTTGTAAGGCCTTCAGCACGAAATTCAAGGCTACTCATTTTTCCTGATACCTTGCTTCAAGAGGCCAGCTTTCTTTCACTCTAAAATATTTGCCCTACGGTCTAGAGTTCACTGCTCTGCTTATAAAGACAGCCACTCCCAATGCACCCACATTCTCTGCTGAATCAACTTACTTCCATCCCCTTATTCCTTCTTTCATTCCCTCATTCAGATGTTTTTCAGTGCCTTCTTTGTGGCATGTGCAGTGTTTTCCCTTTATTTCTCCCTTCTAGAAACTGTAGCAATGGCTAAAACAGATTGAATGTGCCCTTGAGAGTTTAGATGAGTCACTCTGTCATCCCTAGTTAACCATTGGGAGTGAATGCCTTTATGGATGTAGGAATGTGTCTGTTTAAGTTTGATATATTTAAAATGCATTTATAGATAGCAACAGAGTAGGGATTTTTCAAAAGGCATTTCTGACTGGCTTCAAATAAGCTCTATTTTCTTTATGTACTGGTACGGAAAAATCTCTTAACATATATTGTTGAACAAAAAGATTAAGGTGTAGTGCAGTGTATATAGTGTACTGTCATGAATACATCCATGCTTACTAGTAAATATATATCTTTGGGAGGATACATAAAAAGCCAATAATGTTAATTGCCTTAAGGAAGAGGAGGTGGGGGACTAGAATACAAGAATAAGATGAAAACATTTTTCTGTAAACCCTTTTATAACTTCTGTATTGGACCTATATGCATATATTACCTGTTCAAAAATTATTTTAAATTTGAGTATCATGGGTTCTGTTAGTACTATGAATATGATACAACTTCTTAATTATATTTCATTAAACAAATATTTTAATGCCTACTATTTGCTGGATACAATAAATATTCTTTTTAAGATAAGAGATGTCCCCAGATTTCTTTACTTCCCACCCAATAAATAAGAACCCAGTATCTATAGTGATAAGTGGGTGAGCAAACACTATATCTGGGAGAACTCTGAGCTTGGATTTCAATACCAATGCAACCTGGAAATAAGGCCTCTTGAAGTAGAAGGAATCAGGAGTCAAAACTGAGATCCTGCACATGAGCCAGGACCTTCAAAAGGATACATCCACAGCCTAAAAGAGAAGGCAGAAGGGTGGAGATTAGAACAAGTTGGCCTACTGGTAAAAAGAAGACAAAGAAGCGTCTCTGCCTCAGACTAGCATTTGGGTGGGAACAAAAGCCATATAAGTTTGAAGTTCACATTTATATGCTCATTTCAGGAATTATATGCATCATTTCAGGAATCCTGAAGTCAAGAAATTAACATAAGTGTACTGGGCTCGTGAATGCTAAACTTTTCTTGAGAAACACATCTTCAACGTATACAGTACGAAATCCCTCCAGGATGAAGCCCTACTGAAAATCAGTTCACAATCCAAAATTACAAAATACACTTGAATGTCAGCAGACACAGAAAACCACAGTATTAGACTTTGAGGAACTTCATTAAAACTATTGAAATGATCAGAATAAGTCTGTATAAAATCAAGGAATCAAAAACACAAGAGCAAGACATTCCAAAAAAGAACAGGCAGATATGGAAGAGAACCAAATAGAACTTATATAGATGGAAAAAACACAGAAATTTTATAATGGATAGGTTAAAGTGAAGAATTGACACAAGTTAAAAAAAATTGATGAAAAGATTTGTCTAAAGCAGTTGCCAAAAAGGCAGCACAGAAAGGTAAAGAAATGATAAACGTAAAAGAGACATTAAGAGTGGAACGAGAAAATTCAGCATTTATTTATTTTAATTTTTTTTAAGACAGAATCTCACTCTGTCACCCAGGCTGGAGTGCAGTGGTGTGATCTTGACTCACTGTAACCTCCGCCTCCTGGATTCTCCTTTCCCAGCCTCCAGAGTAGCTGGGACTACAGGCATGTGCCACCACACTCAGCTAGTTTTTATATTTTTACACACCTGGCTAGTTTTTGTAATTTTAGTAGAGACGGGGTTTTACCATGTTGACCAGGCTGTGTCAAACTCCTAGCCTCAAGTGATCCACCTGCGTCGGCTTCCCAAAGTGCTGGGATTATAGGCATGAGCCACTGTCCACAGCCTAATTTTTTTGTTTTTAATTTTTGTGGGTACATAGTAGATATATATTTATGGGGTATATGAGATACTTTGATACAGGCATGCAATGTATAATAATCACATCATGATAAATAGGGTATCCATTCCCTCAAGCATTTATCCTTTGTTTTATAAACAATCTAATTATATTCTTTTAGTTATTTTGAAGTATAAAATTCAATTATTATTAACTATAGTCATCCTGTTGTGCTGGGTCTTATTCATTCTTTGTAAGGATATTTTGTACCCACTAACCATCCCCACTTCCCTCCCCATGTCCCTACAACCCTTCCCAACCTCTAGTAATCATCCCTCTACCCTCTCTTTACACAGTTTTAATTGTTTTAATTTTTAGCTTCGACAAATAAGTGAGAACATATGAAGTTTGCCTTTCTGTGCCTGGCTTATTTCACTTAACATAATGACCTCCAGTCCATCCATGTTGTTGCAGATGACAGGGTCTCACTCTTTTTTTATGGCTGAATAGTACTCTATTGTGCATATATGCCACATTTCGTTTACGCATTCATCTGTTGATGGACACTTAGATTGTTTCCAAGTCTTGGCTGTTGTCAACAGTGCTGCAACAAACATGGCAGTGCAGATATCTCTTTGATATGCTGATTCGTTTTCTTTTGGGTATATACCCAGGATTGAGATTGCTGAATCATATGGTAGCTGTATTTGCAGTTTTTTGAGGAACCTCCAAACTGTTCTCCAAAGTGGTTGTACTAATTTACATTCCCACCAATAGTGTACAAGGGTTCCCTTTTCTCCACATCCTCGCCAGCATGTTATTGCTTGTGTTTTGGATAAAAGT
This sequence comes from Cebus imitator, assembly GCF_001604975.1. Lineage (NCBI taxonomy): Eukaryota > Metazoa > Chordata > Mammalia > Primates > Cebidae > Cebus > Cebus imitator. The sequence continues at coordinate 1,317,616 of NW_016107348.1, read as the reverse complement.
CAAGTTCATTATTTTTAATATGAGTTCCAGAAGGAGAGATTGGAGAAAATCAATATTCGAAGATACATTCACTAATAATTCCTAGAATTGATTTAAACATTGGGATCTTCAGATTCAGGAATTCCGAGCTCTGGTTGGTAATAATCTGTACTGTTCATCTGGTGGAATACTATACAGCAATGCAAATGAGCTGCATCTATATGCAGTAACTTAAATGAATCTTACACATGCTATTGAGCTGAGATGCCAGACAAAAAAGACTACATACAGTATGCTTTCCATTTATATAAAGGTCAAAAATGGGAAAAACATCTCTACCATTAGTAAAGGGGATAATGATTACCTTGGGGGAAGTAGGCAGGTAGCAAACAACTAGAAGGGGTTAATAGGGCAGGAGTGCTTCTCAGAGTCTAATAATGATCTGATTGTTGATATATACTAGTTACATGGATAAATTTCCTTAAGAAAATTTATATATAGTTGACCAATGAACAACATAGGTGTGAACTGTGTGGGTCTACTTACTACATGCAGAGTTTTTTAAAAATAAATACATTGGAAAATATTTTGAAGATTTGCAACAGTTTGAAAAAACTCAATTTTGCAGCTTAGAAATATCAAGAAAAATTAAGAAAAAGTTATATATGTCATGAATGCATAAAATATTTATAGATGCTAGTCTATTTCATCATTTACCATCATAAAATGTACACAAATCTATTATAAAAATTAAAATTTATCAAAACTTATGCACACAAACACAGACCATTCATGGCACCATTCAAAGTTGAGAAAAATGTAAACAAATGGAAAGATGCAGTATTAAATTATAGCTGCATAAAATTAAGTGTAGTACGTACTGTTCTGTAATAATTTTGTATATACCTCCTGTTGCTATTGCAGTGAGCTGAAGTGTTGCCAGTCTGTGCTTAAAGTGCCAGGTGATGCTGGTCATCTCCACATGAGCAGTTTGTCTCTCCAGTAAATTGCATATCACAGTAAAAAAGTGACCTCACAGTTCTTGTGTGTTTTTCTTGCTTAGTGCCCTACCATAAACCTTGAAATAACACAAGGGGGCCCTTTCGTTATTTCAAAATGCCACTAGTGACGCTGGAAGTGTTTCCAAGAAGGAAAGTCATGACATTTACAAGAAAAAGTTAATTGCTTGATATGTACCATAGCTTGATGTCTGCTGCCGCAGTTGCCGTCATTTCAGACAGATGATTGATCTTGGAAACAGGCAACATAAACATACAGCATCAATATATGCAGTACAGTACTATACATGTATTGTAGGATTTTCTTAACATTTTCTTTTCTATGGCTTATTACATTAAGAAGACATATACGAAGTATGTGTTAATTGACAGTTTCTGTTACTGGTAAGTCTTCTAGTCAGCCATAGAATATTAGTAGTTAAGTTTTTGAAGAGTCAGCAGTTATATGTGGCTTTTCTAATTCATGTGGAGCTGGCATGCCTAACCCTCATGTTGTTCGGGCTCAGCTGTATATGATTTTGGTACTCTTCTGTATGCATTTTATACTCTTTAAAAAGTATATAGGCACCAAAAAAGTCTAAACCTAGGCAGATGTACAGTAGTGCTGGTGGTGTTTCTATATAAAATCCCATTTAGTCTTTTCTACAAATGTTTGAGCTAGGTGTTACCTTTCCCCATTTTTAGATGAAAAACTACAGTTCAGAGATGTGACCTTGACAAGGTAATCCAAGCTGTAGGTAGCAGAGCCACGACACTTATACAGGTCTTCTGATTCCACATCCAGACCTCTTTTTGTAATTTTACAAATAATTACAGTCTTCCTGTCTTTTTAAGGAAAACATTATTTTGTGGAAGATAATCTTTTGTAGAAACAAAATTAAAGAAAATCTTTTCTTATTGGCCACCTTGGTCAGTGATTCAACGCTACTTTTCAAGACTGTACTTGGCAGTAAATGTATGTCAACATCTCTGTCTATCTGTGTGCTTTTATCTTCTTATTTCTGTTCACAGAGAGTTTAGACATGAATAAAAACTATCCCTGATTCAGAAATCTTGCCTAAAAAATTGATCCAGAACTTCTATTTCTCTCAGGTTAATCATCATGGAAAGAACAAAAAAAATGCCATGTATGTTAAAATCAAGATAATCAAATACTAAATATCCTTAGAAGTTCTGGCATTACAAATATATAAAACTAAAATATTCTGACAATTCAGGTGTGTTTAATAAAAATTATTTTTTGTTTAAAATAACTTTAAATATTATTTTAAATATTTAAAAATTATAAATTAAAAATAACTTACTCCTATAAGCAATTACGAATTATTTAAGCAATTCGTAATTGCTTATAGGAGTGGGTGATTTTTACTTTATAATTTTTCACTAGGTCACCGGATTCTTGCCAGTTTTTAAGGTAGTCAAAACAATCTTGTGTGTAATAATAACCCTTGTGTGTAATAATAATAATAACCATTTATTAAGTACCTATTATATGCCAGAGAATCTGCTGGGCATATTTGTTATTCATTTAATCACTTAATATTATTTAACCCTTTTTATTTAGTAGGCAGTTGATTACTATTTGTTTATTTTATTTCAGGACTCTTAACCTACTCTTGGAACTTTCATTAAGCTATAAGTATCGTTAAATCCAGTGAGTGCAGTCAGTGTTGGGGATGTCTTTGGGGGCTTAGCTATTATTTTTTATGAATTACGGTTGGGCTTGACAGCTGTCCTTGTGTTGACAGCTCTTCTGATTATAGCAGTTGTCAAACTCCATCTTTAAGCAGGTTGTAAATCCTGGCTTCTTCCGATTAAAACTGGGTCAGAGCCAATCGCAGGTTAACTAGAGGCCAGTATTCTACTACTGTACGTCCTTATTAGTTCATTCTAAATGGGCTTTGTGTGACAGCATACTAAAATCCTCATATGCCTATATTTTACCTGGGTTTTTTTGAATCTTCAGATATTGGTCCCCCGGATATTTTGTGATTAAACATGGTCCTTTCTGAAGAGTATATTGGTATGAGTGTGGTCTTCCTTATAAATGGACTGTTAGCCTTCCCCTCCTGTTCCTCCAGTGGGAATACTAATATCATTGCATCTGTGTCTCCCAGGGGAAATCAAGGCTTTTCCTTGCACGTGCAGTCATGTGATTTCAGAGTGGGCAGGCTTTGTATCCTCATGAGCCCTCGGTCTTCCACGCAAAGCACCATCTGTTCTGTTACCTCCACACTGTTACAGGGCAGTGGGAGGAGGCATTAGAGTGAAAATAAATAAAATAAAAAAGAAAGAAATTCATCATCAAAACCCTGAGGATTAATGGAGTCAGAGGCTCACTGCTCTGAATGAAAATTCATCTTCACCTGTGCCAATGTCAGGGCTGCCTCTATGGCACTTGACAAATAGAGGTTCCCAGGGTACCATAAATTCAGCAACTGTTCTAATCCCTGTAGACATGCTCAAGCTTTTCCGAGATGGGCTTATGACTGTTTTTGTATTTCCCAGCACATTGTGGGCACCAGTATATCCCCTCATTAATTTGGTAAAAAGTTAGCACCCTTTCCTCCTCATTTCTCTCTCGTGTTCTTTGCCTTTGTCTGTTTTGAAAGGGTGGGCAGCATACGCATTTCTGAAAGACGACTCTACGTTGTGACTTGTGTTTCACTGAAGATGCCAAAGGCAGAGAAATCAATTAACTAATGAATTTTGAGCAAATAGTAAGTGCCCAGCATTATGCTAGATGGAGAAGAGAATAGAAAAAGGCATATATATACTCAAGCAGTTCACCATCTAATTGGGGGATACAAAGCATATTTTTTCAACAGCTATTTGTTGGGCAACTATATGTGCAAGTAGGCTCTCTACTAACAAACATAATGGATGCCTCTCAACAGTGAATCTCCAAGAGATACTCCAAGTGACCTCCTCATAGCAGGATAAGATGCACCCATGTGGTTTAAAAGGACCTCTATCCTTTTAAGTTACTAGATCTCATTCTTTTTTT
>NW_016107348.1:1302351-1313582 GCF_001604975.1 Cebus imitator | reverse complement strand
TTTTTTTGAGACAGTCTCACTCAGTCACCAGGCACCAGGCTGGAGTGCAGTGGTGCAACCTTGGCTCACTGCAACCTCCGTCTCCCTGGTTCAAGCAGTTCTTCTGCCTCAGCCTCCCGAGTAGCTGGGACTACAGGAGTCATTCTTTTTTCTCTCTACAACTTCCTTGTTGTTTATGCCGTCATGTGAGTCCGTCTTTGCATAAATCCCAGGCATTTGTTAATAAAACTCCTTTCATATGAATGCCGTATTTCTTGCTCCGAGTTACTGTTTTGCAACCTTAAATTCCAAATTTATATCTCACATTATAGTTAGACCTGAGCTAAAATTTCATTCACATCTGTCAAGGTCGGGAATTACTATTAGCCTCAGTTAGCATTTTCATAGCTGGTTGACTAGAGTTCTCTGGATGTGGAACTTAAATTCTTAAGCTCCATTCCTGGGCTGGTGCTCATAGATTATATTATATCTCACCCCTGGGATGTTCACATCATCATACAGTATAAATGTAATTAATGTCCCTTTGTCTGAGATGGCCATCTTTTGTGTCTTCAGCCTTGGCATGCATCTACTTCACCCTGATCTTCTTGTGTAGCTGTTGGGTTAGTTTTGAGCTTAGCATGATATGACAGTTTATGTTGGTTATTATTGTGTATTACATATTTATATAATAGGAAGCTTATACCTGTGATACTGCTAAAGGTCCTATTTTAAAACCTGTAACTGCAGTGTAAAGGTTAAATCATTATTGTTCAAAATATAAATGTCTTATAGCCAGTTCTGTGTAGGATACATAGCCTCTTTTCATAGCTACTTGATATGAGGCAATGTGTCTTTAATTTTGTTGTATTTTATGAAAGATTGTCTTTCATTTTAATCTAATTTGGTATACAGTGATTCATGATCAAACCCTTCAGAAATTTAAAATTAAAATGTTAACTAAAGTTATTTTGGGGCTGGGCACAGTGGCTTATGCCTGTATTCCCAGCACTTTGGGAGGCCGAGACAGGTGGATCACCTTAGGGCAGGAGTTTGAGACCAGCCTGGCCAACATGGTGAAATCCCATCTCTAGTAAAAATACAAAAAAAAATTAGCCGAGCTTGGTGGTAGGTGCCTGTATTCCCAGCTACTCAAGAGGCTGAGGCAGGAGAATCACTCAAATCGAGGAGGTGGACGTTGCAGTGAGCCAAGTTCGTGCTGTTGCACTCCAGCTTGGGTGACAAGAGTGAGACTTCGTCTCCAAAAAAATTAAATTATTTTGGGAGGCAATTTTAAATTCTCAAAAAGACCGTATAATCCTAAACACTCTCTTGAATCCTCAGCCTTGGTAAAGATGATACTGTCTCTTCTTCCCTGTCTGTGGCATCCCTCAAGATGCAGAATAGCTCTTGAGTCTCAGGAGCTACCCCAAACTATGATCTCAGCCAATCAGCAGTGACCCTGGGGTTGGATTAGGCAATTTTTCCTCCCTTTACATTTTCTTCTATTCCCCATTCATCAAATATTAGTGTCTATACCTTGGTAGCCTTCTAAGAAACCCCACACCACTGAAGGCAGATTTTAGCACAGAAAAATATCTACCCTCTACTTTGGTTCACTTAGAACCATTTCTGAGCTTATATGGTTATGGATTAGAGTTTGGTACCTAAGTTTATCAAGATAAGTAATGTAAAGGGTCACAAAATCTATCCCAAGTCTGTAACCTGTCACAGTCTGGTTTTGGCTGTTGACTCTGTGCCCACTTCACAGCGCATAGCCATGAAGCCCTGAGCTGGAAGCATCTACCCAGGGAGAAAAGATGGTCAAGGGAACTGGAGAAACTACTTTATCTTTTCTTAAGTACCAATAGAGAGCAAAAGAAGAAATATTGCTGCTAAATCGTCTCAAACAAACACCTGGGGAGTTCTGCTTCCACTATTAAGATGTAGAAAACTGCAAAAGAACTTCATTCTCACCCTAACAAAAGAAAAAGATAATCTACAAAGTCATAACTTTTGTGAACATATGGGAGAGCAGAGGTTCCATGGCAGCCAAATAAACTGAATTTCAAAGAGTGACAAGGCCCTATAGGACACACAAACTGTTTTACCTTTGGCAGAACACCTGAAGAAGAGGCAGCCACCATAAAAATAGGTAGGAAGCAAACAGCTAAGATGAACAAATTGTTAAAGTGAGTTAGCATGACATTTTAGAGTCACTGGGAGGTTGAGACCCAAAAGCAGTCCTCAGTTGCATTCTTTTTCATTAACTGGGTGCTCGTGAGAGAAATTTAGAAGAAAGCCAGCCCTCTTCAGTGGCTCACAGGCGTGAAACACTTCTACTTCCCTGTATCCTTTTTTAATTAATTAAATTTTTGACACATTAAAAATTGTATATATCATATACAACATGATGTTTTGAAATATGTATATATATATACATTGTGGAATGGCTGAATTGAGCTGATTATATGCGTTTTTTGTGGTGAGAACACTTATCAAGAATACAGTAAATTATTAGTTGTAGCCACCATGTTGTACAATCCTGCACTCTTATTTCATTCAAAGATAAACCTTAAGCCATAGAGGAGGAGTTGAAAGCCCTTCTGGCCGCCTCTCCTGCTGCTCCTGGGCTCAAGCAGATATCCACTGCTTTTGAAGTGAGAGTAAAAGCAAAGTCTGCCTTCAGGGAGGACAGGGAAACCCTGGGCTTAGGACTCTGCAGTGATATAAAGCAGAGATTTCCTCACCAGTGAAGGCAGGGCAGGAAAGTCTCTCCCTCCCAAGACACCCACCACTACCAACACCACATACACACACACCACAGTGTTTGCCTGACATTTTGGGGAGGGGTGTGTAGGAATAATGAGAAATCGCCATCCCTGAGGTCCTGCCTAAGACCGAAACCAACCCAGAAGGACAAAGAACTTCTCCTTACTCTCACCGTGAGCCAAGCCCTGAGTAATAAGCAAGAGGAGTACATTAATGGAGGAGAGACAGGAATGTAGAAAGAGACGCCCTCTGTGGTACAGACATGCAGAGACTGCCGAAAGCTAAGGGTGGAGCAAGAATAGTGGGGGGGAAAAACCCTAGCACCTTAGCCCCACGCTAAGCATAAGGTAGCAGCATCCTATTACTGGAGGAGTTTGACAGCAGTGATGTACTGGGCTTATCTATCACAACAACAAACTCAAACCCATATCAGCTACCGACATTGATCTCTATATCTTCATCAGAGCTCTTGGGTGAACAGGTACATTTTCAGTGAGCAGTAATACCTTGAAAGGATTCTGTTTTCCTGAGCAGTAGGTCTCAACAGTGAGCTTAAAATACTTAGTAAACCATGTTGTAAACAGATATGCCATCATACATTCTTTGTTGTTGCATTTATAGAGCATAGACAGAGTAGATTTAGCATCATTCTTAAGGGCTCTAGGATTTTTGGAATGGTTAATGAGCCTTGTCTCTAACTTAGCAGTTGCATTAGCCCCTAACCAGAGAGTTCACCTGTTCTTTGAAGCCAGGCATTGTTTTCTGCTTTCTAGTTATGAAAATCCTAGATGGGGTCTTTTTCCAATATGAGACTGGTTCGTCTACATTGAAAATCTGTTGGCTGGAAACAGTGGCTCATGCCTGTAATCCCAGCACTTTGGGAGGCCCAGATGGGTGGATTACTTGAGGTCAGGAGTTCGAGACAAGCCTGGCCAATACGGCAAAACCCCAACTCTACCAAAAATACAAAAATTAACCCTGGTGGTACATGGCCTGTAATCCCAGCTACTCGGGAGGCTGAGGCAGGAGAATCGCTTGAACCTGGGAGGCTGAGGTTGCAGTGAGCCAAGATCAGGCCACTGCCCTCCAGCCTGGGCAAGAGTTAGACCCTCATAAAAAAAAAAAAAAAGGAAAATCTGTCGTGTAGTATAGCTATCCTCATCAGTTATCTTTATCTTAGTTAGAGCTTCTGGATAAGTTGCCACCACTTCTACATCAGCACTTGCTGCTTTACCTTGCACTTTTTTTTTGAGACAGAGTCTCACTTTGTCACCAGGCTGGAGTGCAGTGGCAGGATCTCAGCTCACTGCAACCTCTGCCTCCTGGGTTCAAGTGATTCTCCTGCCTTAGCCTCCCAAGTACCTGGGACTACAGGCATGCGCTACCACGTCCAGCTGATTTTTGTATTTTTAGTAGGGACAGGGTTTCACCATGTTGGCCAGGAAACAACCTTGCACTTTTATTTTATGGAGATAACTTCTTTCCTTCAGCCTCATGAGTCAGCCTCTGCCAGCTGCCAACTTTTCTTCTGCAGTTTCTTCATCTCTTTCAGTCTTCATAGAATGAAAGAGTTAGAACCTTAGTGTGGATTAGACTTTGGCTTCAGGGGATGCCGTGGCTGTTTTGATCTTCTATCCAGACCACTCAAACTTTCTAAATCAGCAATAAGGTTGTTTTGCTTTCTTATCCTTTGCGTGTTCACTGGAATAGCGCTTCTAATTTTCTTCAAGAACTTTTACTTGTCATTCGCAAGTTGGCTGACTGGCACAAAAAGCCTACTTTTGGCCCACTTTTTGACATGGCTTTGTCAGTGAGCTTAATCATTTCTAGCTTTTGATTGAAAATGAGAGATGTGTGACTCTTCCTTTTACTTGAACATTTAGAATTCATTGTAGGGCTATTAATTGGCCTAATATTAATATTGTTGTGTCTCAGGGAATAGGGAGACCCAAAGAGAGGGATAGATGAGGGATTGACTACTCCATGGTACAGTCAGAACACATTCAGCATTGGTCAATGAAGTTCATATTATGTGGGTGCACTTTGTGGCACCCCAAAACAATTACAATAGAAACATCAAAGATCGCTTATCACAGATTCCCACAACAGAAATACTAATAAGGAAAAGTTTGAAGTATTGTGAGAGTCCCTGCAGTGTGACACAGAGACACAAAATGAACAAGTGCTGTTGGGAAAATGGCATCAGTAGACTTGATTAATATAGGGTTGCCACAGATCTTAGATTTGATAAAGAAATGCAGTATCTGTGGTGCACAGTAAAGTGAAAAACAATAAAATAAGTTATGCTTATATAAAATATTTTGAACTGAATGAAAATGAAAACACTCCTGTCAAAATTTGTGGGGTGCGCGAGAGGCTGAGGCAGGAGAATCACTTGAGCCGGGGAGGCAGAGGTTGCAGTGAGCCAAGATCACACCACTGCACTCCAGCCTGGGCGACAGAGCAAGACTCCACCTCAAAAAAATAAAAATAAAAATTGTAGGATGCAGCTAAAGCAGTGCTTTAAAGATAATTAAATACTATTATTAGAAGAGAAGAAAGATTTCATGTCAAGGATCCAAGCTTCTACCTCAAAAAAAGAAGGGCAAACTAAGCCCTAAGTAAGTGTGAGACAATAATAAAGATCAGAGCAGAAACCATTGAAATAGAAAACTGGAAAACAGAAGATCAGTGAAATCCAAAGCTGGTTGTTTGTAAAAATCAGTAAAACCGATAGTCCTCTAGCCAGACCAATCAAGGAAGAAAAAAAAAGAAACAGGCTGGGTGCTGTGGCTCACACCTGTAATCCCAGCACTTTGGGAGACCAGTGCAAGAGGATCACTTGAGACTAAGAGTTTGAGACCAGCCTCGGCAACATAGCAAGACCCTATCTCTACAAAACAATTTTTTTAAAACATGCCAGGCACAGTGGTTTAAGCCTGTAAATCCCAGCTACTCAGGGGGCTGTGGCAGGAGGATCACTTGACCAGGAGTTCCAGGATGCAGTGAGTTATGATTGTGCAACTGCACTCCAGCCTGAGTGACAAACTGAGATGCTATCTCCAAAAATAAAAAGCAAATTAGCAATTTCAGGAATGAAAGGATATCAGTACATACCCTGAAGATATTATAAAGCAAATAAGGAAACATTATGCACAATTTTGTACCAATGAAATAGATAACTTAGATGAAATGGACAAATTATAATTTATTTTTTGAGACAGGGTCTCACTCTGTCACTCAGACTGGAGTGCAGTGGTGCGATTTCAGCTCACTGCAGGCTTCACCTCCAGGGTTCAGGTGATTCTCATGCCTCACCCTCTCTGGTAGCTGGGATTACAGGTATGCACCACCACACCTGGCTAATTTTTGTATTTTTAGTAGAGATAGGGTTTCACCATGTTGCCCAGGCTGGTCTCAAACTCCTGACCTCAAGTAATCTGCCTGCTTTGGCCTCCCGAAGTGCTACTGCTAGGATTATAAGCATGAGCCACCACACCTGGCCAGGACAATTTTTTTTTTTCAGACACAGTCTCGCTCTGTCACCCGGCTGGAGTGTGGTGGCACAATCTCAACTCACTGCAACCTCTGCCTCCTAGGTTGAAACGATTCTCCTGCCTCAGCCTCCCAAGTAGCTGGGACTGCAGGCGCATGCCACCACGCCCAGGTAATTTTTGTATTTTTAATAGAGAGGGTTTCACCATGCTGGCCAGAATAGTCTCGACCACTTGACCTCATGATCCGCCCACCCTGGCCTCCCAAAGTGCTGGGATTATAGGTGTGAGCCACCGCACCTGGCCTCAGGACAAAGTTTTTTTAGAGATACAAACTACTCAAGTTTTCTCAAAAAAGAAATAGAAGGCCAGGCATGGTGGCTGACACCTGTAATACCAGCACTTTGGGAGGCTGTGAGGCAGGTGGATCACCTGAGGTCAGGAGTTCAGTATCAGCCTGGCCAACATGGTGAAACCCTGTCTCTACTAAATATGCAAAAGTTAGCCAGATGTGGTGGTGTGCGCCTATAATCCAGCTACTTGGGAGCCTGAAGCAGGAGAATTGCTTGAACCTGGGAAGCCAAGATTGCAGTGAGCCAAGATCGTGCCACTGCACTCCAGCCTGGGCAACAGAGCCAGACTCCATCTCAAAAAAAAAAGAACAGAAAAGAAATAGAAGTGCACGCCTTTAATCCCAGCTACTTGAGAGGCTGGGAGAAGATCCCTTGGAGCCAGGAGTTCAAGACTGCATAGCACTATAATCATGCGTGTGAATAACCACTGCACTCTACCCTGGGCAACATAACCTGACCACATCTTTAAAAAACAAACAAAAATAGAAAATCTGGATAGCCCTATATCTATTAAAGAGGTTGAATTTGTAGCCAAAATCTTTCCCACAACAAAATTTCCAGGCCTTGATTACTTCACTGATGAATGCTACTGAGTGTTTAAGGAAGAAATTGGCTGGGCATGGTGGCTCATGCTTGTAATCCCAACACTTTGGGATGCTGAGGTGGGCAGATCACCTGAGGTCAGTAGTTCAAGACTTGCCTGGCCAACATAGCAAAACCCCATCTCTACTAAAAATACAAAAATTAGGCATAGTGGTGGGCACCTATAATCCCAGCTACCTGGGAGGCTGAGGCAGAAGAATTGCTTGAACCCGGGAGGCGGAGGTTGCAGTAAGCCAAGATCATGCCATTTGCACCATTGCACTCCAGCCTGGGAACAGTGTGAAACCCCGTCTTAAAACAACAACAACAACAACAAAAAACAATTCTACACAGAAACTTTTCCAGAAAATAGAAGGGGAGGGAGCACTCATTCTGTGAAGCCAGAATTACCCTGATACCAAATTCAGACAAAAGCCTTTGAGAAAAAGAAAACTACAGGCCAGTATTCCTTATGAACATAGATGCAAAAATCTTTAATAAGATGTTAGCAAGTTGAATCTAGTAAATATAAAAAGGATAATAAATTATGTCCAGGTGTGTTTATCCTAGGACTGCAAGGTTGATTTGGCAATTGAGAACCATAATATTTCACCATATCAACAGATCAAAAAAAAAAAAAATGTGGTTATATCAATGTCTGTAGAAAAGGCTGACAAAATTCAGCTTTCCTTCATGATTAAAACAACAACAACAAAAACTTACAGCAAAGTAGAAATAGGAAATAGTAGGGAATTTCCTTAGCCTAAGAAAATTGACAGTTAATATCCTTCATGAGAGGCTGAATGCTTTACCTCTGAGACTGTGAACAAGACAAAGATATCCACCCTCTCCACTTTGATCCAGCATTATATTGAAAGTTCTAGCCAGTGCATTAAGGCAAGGAAAAGAAATGAAAGCCATGTGGATTTAAAAAGAAGAAATAAAGCTTTCTTTTTTCATAGGTGATGTGTCCCTCTGTGTATAAAACCACAATAATCTATTTTTAAAAACTAGAATAAGTGAGTTCAGCAAGTTCATAGGGTAAAAAATCAGTATACAGAAATGAAGAGTATTCCTATATACTAGTAATGAACAGTTGAAAATTAAAATTCAAAAACACCAAGGCTAGTATATAAATCTTGTTTTTCTTTATGTTTGCAGTGGACCAATTGAATATTGAAATTTTAAAAGATATTCTTTGCAGTAGCCACAAAAACATGAAGTTCTTAGGGATATATCAAACAAAATAAGTGTAAGATTTGTATGCATAGAATTCCTAAATATTATGATCAAAATTAAGAAAAATTGAAGTAAATGGAGACAGGTGCAATTTTTCGTTGATCAAAAGACTCAACATTGTTAAGCTGTCCATTGTTTCCAAACTGATCCATAGATTCAGTGGGGTCTCAATCGGAATTCCAGCAGGATCTTTGTAAAAACTTGTAATTTGATTCTAAAATTTATATGGAAAAGCAAAGGACCTAGAATATGCAAAACAACCTTGAAAAAGAATATAGTTGTAGGCCCCACACTGGTTTCAGGACTTACTATAAAGCTACAGAAATCAAGGCAATGTTGTATTGGTATAAGAACAGGTATATAGATCAAAGGAATGTGGTAGATAACCTAGAAATAGATCCAATCACAAATGGTCAGCTGACTTTTAACAAAAATGTCAAGATAAAATTCAGTGGAGGGAAGGATAGCCTTTTCAACGTGTAGAGCTATAGCAGTTGGACATCCACATGCAAAATAAAACAAAAGGTGAGCCTGAACCCTACTCAAAAATTAACTGGGCAGGTAAGATCTTAGACCTATATGTAAGAGGAATAATGATAAAGAACTAGAAGAATATCTTTGTGATCTTGGTGTAAGCAAAGATTTTTTTTTTAGATGGAACACAAAAAGCACAAACTATAAAAGAAATTGCACTTTATCAAAATTCAAATCTTTTCAAGACACTCTTTAAGAAAAATGACAAATCACATGCTGGGAGAAAATATTTATAAAACATGTATTTGGGAACAAAATTTTGTACCCACAACATATAAAGACTTCTTATAAGAAAATGACAACTGGCAAGGTACAGTGGCTCACGCCTATAATGCCAACACTTTGGGAGGCCGGGACGGGCAGATCGCGAGGTCAGGAGATCGAGACCATCCTGGCCAACATGGTAAAACCCTGTCTCTACTAAAATACAAAAAAAAAATTAGCTGGGCGTGGTGGTGCACACCTGTGGTCCCAGCTACTCAGGAGGCTGAGGCAGGGGCATCACTGGAACCCAGGAGGCGGAGGTTGCAGTGAGCCAAGATCGCACCACTACATTGCAGCCTGGGAACAAAGCAAGACTCCATCTCAAAAATAAAAAATAACAACCTTATTAATAAACGAGCAAAAGATTTGAACAGATAAATTACCAAAGATAAATAGTTGGCAAATAAGCACATGAAAAATGTTCATTGTTAGACATTAGGGAAGCACAGATTAGAAATCACATGAAAAGCCCCCATAGACCTAACTAGAATGGCTAAAAAATATTTTTTTTTAATTTATTTTATTGCATTTTAGGTTTTGGGGTACCTGTGAAGAACATGCAAGATTGTTGCATAGGTACACACGTGGCAGTGTGATTTGCTGCCTTCCTCCCCATCACCTATATCTGGCATTTCTCCCCATGCTATCTCTCCCCAACTCCCAACCCCCCGCTGTCCCTCCCCTATTTCCCCCCAACAGACCCAAGTGTGTAGTGCTCCCCTCCCTGTGTCCATGTGTTCTCATTGCTCAACACCCGCCTATGAGTGAGAACATGTGGTGTTTGATCTTCTGCTTTTCTGTCAGTTTGCTGAGAATGATGCTTTCCAGGTTCATCCATGTCCCTACAAAGGACACAAACTCATCGTTTTTGATGACTGCATAATATTCCATGGTGTATATGTGCCACATTTTCCCTGTCCAGTCTATCATCGATGGGCATTTGGGTTGGTTCCAGGTCTTTGCTATTGTAAACAGTGCTGCAATGAACATTCGTGTGCACGTGTCCTTATAATAGAACGATTTATAATCCTTTTGATATATACCCAGTAATAGGATTGCTGGGTCAAATGGAATTTCTATTTCTAGGTCCTTGAGGAACCGCCACACTGTCTTCCACAATGGTTGAACTAACTTACACTCCCACCAACAGTGTAAAAGTGTTCCTATTTCTCCATATCCTCTCCAGCATCTGTTGTCTCTAGATTTCTTAATGATAGCCATTCTAACTGGCGTGAGATGGTATCTCAATGTTGTTTTGATTTGCATTTCTCTGATGACCAGTGATGATGAGCATTTTTTCATACGTTTGTTGGCCTCATGTATGTCTTCCTTTGTAAAGTATCTGTTCATATCCTTTGCCCACTTTTGAATGGGCTTGTTTGTTTTTTTCTTGTAAATCTGCTTTAGTTCTTTGTAAATTCTGGATATCAGCCCTTTGTCAGATGGGTAAACTGCAAAAACCTTTTCCCATTCTGTTGGTTGCTGATTCACTCTAATGACTGTTTGCTTTGCCATGTAGAAGCTGTGAAGTTTGATTAAGTCCCATTTGTCTATTTTGGCTTTTGTTGCCAATGTTTTTGGGGTTTTGGCCATGAAGTCCTTGCCTACGCCTATGTCCTGAATGGTTTTGCCTAGATTTTCTTCTAGGGTTTTTATGGTGCTGGATCTTATGTTTAAGTCTTTAATCCACCTGAAGTTAATTTTAGTGTAAGGTGTCAGGAAGGGGTCCAGTTTCTGCTTTCTGCACGTGGCTAGCCAGTTTTTTCAACACCATTTATTAAACAGGAAATCCTTTCCCCATTGCTTGTTTTTTTCAGGTTTGTCAAAGATCGGATGGTTATAGATATGTTGTGTTGCCTCCGAGGCCTCTGTTCTGTTCCATTGGTCTATATCTCTGTTGTGGTACCAGTACCATGCTGTTTTGATTACTGTAGCCTTGTAGTATAGTTTGAAGTCCGGTAGTATGATGCCTCCCGCTTTGTTCTTTTTGCTTAGAATTGACTTGGTTATGTAG
>NW_016107348.1:1294191-1299871 GCF_001604975.1 Cebus imitator | reverse complement strand
TTTTTTTTAGTTGAATAGTTGACTCTATCCCCGTCGCCTGTTGAAGCGGCACCGGGATCTGTTTGATTTCCCGTGCAGCGACTTACTGCACCAGCTTAAACAGCGGGACTGAGATTCATGGCACTTTTTTTTTGCCCAGGAATCTCCTGGCCTGGCTCCCTGTTCAGTCCCCTCTTTAATCAGATGAATGGGCTACTTCCCGGGTCTCCAATCGCCAGCCAAAAGGGCACCTGGACCAGTGTGTTATGTACGGAGAACTGCGGCGGGGGCGCTGACAAAGCAGCCCTGCGGGGCAAAGCAGCTGCGCCGACCAAAAGAACCACGGCCACAACAGCCGCACTGGCGACCCGTGGGGCACCTCTGCCTGGGAATCTCCTGGTCCGTGGGTAATAAAAATGCGGCGACCACTCACCCTCTGCGCTTTCTCTGGGAGCTGCAACTCCGAGCTGTTCCTAAACGACCATCTTGGATCTTCCCCAAAAATATTTTTAATAATAGTAAAGTGCTGGAAAGGATGCAAAGCAACTGGAATTTATGCTTATTGTTGGGAATGCAAACTTTAGGAAAGTTTGGTAGTTTCTTATAAAATTAAACATTCACTTGCCATATGACTCAGCAATTCTCCTAGATATTTACCCACAAGGTGTGAAAACATAGAACAGAACCACACAATGACCTTTACCCAAATGTTCATAAGACCCCTGTTTAATGCCAAAAATTGGAAGCAGCCCAGATGACTGCATACATCCATACAATGGAATACTACTCAGCAATCAGAAGGAAAGAACTACTGATACTTGAAGCAATGTGGATGGATCTCAAAAGAACACGCTAAGTGAAAGAGATGAGATACAAAAGACTATATGCTCTACGATTTCTATTTCTAGAAAAGAACTATAGGGACAGAAATCAGATGAGTGTTTGCCAAATTGTGCCACTCTGCTCCTCATAAATGCCTGTGGATCACTTGACAAAACTCAAACTTCTTAGTGTGACAGATTCAAGGCCCTAGTAATTTGACTTCAGTCTAGCCTCTCTACTTTCAACTCTTTGTATTGCTTCCCTGAGCCAGCAGACAGTTCTCCCAGCATTCCCTTTCATGCCTCTGCTAGTCGTATTTTTGCATTTTGCAGTACCTTTCCTTCTCAGGAATTTTGCTCGAACCTTTAGAGCTTATCTTACATCTTACTACCAATTTGTAGTGTTCCTGATCCCTCAGTCTCCTCCTTCCTCCCTGCCTTTGCAGTGTACGTGTTTCTGCCACAGTACTTCTTCATTGTTTTGTATTAGAATTGATTATTTACATATTTACAGCACATTCTCAAGAACAGGAATCTTACCTGTATTCCTGACAGGACTGGTACAGTATTTGCTCAATAAAATGGCTATAGGGCCAGGTGCAGAGGTGCATGCCTGTAATCCCAGCACTTTGGGAGGCCAAGGCAGAAGGATTGCCTAAGCCTAATAGTTAGAGACCAGCCTGGGCAACAAAGTGAGACTCCCAAAGTGAGAGCCATGCGTGGTGGCACACACCCATGGTTGTAACTACTCAGGAAACTGAGGTGGGAGGATTGCTTGAGGCCAGAAGGTCAAGGCTGCAGTGAGCCATGACCTCGCCACTGCACCAGGTTGGGAGACAGAGCCAGACCCTGTCTCAAAAAAAAAGGGGGGGCCATGGAATTCAGCTGCATCATTTTCACCAGTCTAGTGGGTATGAAACGGTATCTCCTGGTTTTAATTTTCATTTCCCTGATTATGTGGAATGCTCATCTTTTTATATGTTTATTGCCATTTATGTTTCATCTGGTGCCTCTTTTTGCCTTTAGAGAATCTAGTTGTCTCAACACCATCTAATCACTGGATCTTTATTTCCCTACTGATCTGCCAACTTTGTCGTGAATTAAGTTTTCATATGTGTGCAGAAGAATAGATCACACTCTCAGTTCTAGGCTTCTGGTCTGTCTGTCCATCTTGAGGCAATACTTTACCATATTTATAAATCTTGATATCTCTGCGCCCTTTTTCCCCTTCCTATACCTTGGACTTACCAATAACACCCATTGATGCCTTTCTTTTTTTTAAATTTACAAATTGTAAAGTTCAGTTAGTTACCCACTTATTCCCCTCTTTAAAAACAAAACATTTTATTTGACATTGACAGTATTTTTAGTCTTTTGACGTATCCTGCACACAAATGAAGATCAAAGTAAAATAGATACTTAAACACTATTTTTTATTCTTTTCCTTAATCCCATTCTTAAAGACTGAAACCCAAAAGCCTCATAATTAGGAATATATATTTGTTTGTATGTGTGTTTCTAGGCAACCAAAAGGTAAATTTTATTTTTCCTAAGGCTTGAAAAGCCAGCGTAATACCACAGTTCTCATTACCAGGCCTGATCATCCCTCAGCCACTGTAACATTGCTCATTGTTCAGTACTCCTTACTGCTCAGCACTTTTCCTTTCCTGCTGAAGTGAAAGAGTTTCTCTGTCTCGTGGTAAACTTGTTTTTATGTTTGTCAATTCTCCTTTCAGCCTCTGCGTGTGAGTTTCTGGACATTGTAGAGCTGCTGCTCCAGTCTGGTGCTGACCCCACTCTCCGAGACCAGGATGGCTGCCTACCAGAGGAGGTGACAGGCTGTAAAACAGTTTCCTTGGTGCTACAGCGGCACACAACTGGCAAGGCTTAATCAAAAGACTGGAAAACTGCAGTCTGTAATAGCATAAGGCTTCCATTATGAAAGAAAACTACAAAAATAATACTTCTTTTATCGTCCATCTTTGGTATGTATTGGCTAATAAAATCAGTTCTGTGGAACTGGGATTTTGAAGTCTCAGCAATTCATTCTTCTTGCATACATTCTAGGCAGTACAGTTTTGGTGATGAACATGTATACTGTGCATAATATAATCCAATTCTGCTGAGCATGCTCTGAAATTTATCACTGCTTTAGAGGGTGGGCAGAGGAGGAGACAGATCGTATTTCACAGTATTAAACATGGCTGCTCTTTTAAAAAACATACAGAAGCAAATGTACCTTTAGGGAAAGTTTCTTGATATCCCAGTATGGTAGAGATAAAATGATCTTTTGTAGCATTTTGTACACCTGGTCTGAATAGGCAGCTAAAATGTCTATTCTTTTGGCAGACAGAATTGGGAAAATAGGAACGAAGAGGAGGGTTAAGAAAAAGAAAGCAAAGGAGAAAGCAGAATTTTGTCACATAAGGGATATAGAAGTCAGGAACAACCAGATTTATTGAAAATCTCAAAACCCTGGGGCATTTTAGAATAATACTTAAGTGTTTTCACTCTAGGATTGAAACAGGTTGTGGAGGATTCAGCAGGGTTAGGTCATACTAA
This sequence comes from Cebus imitator, assembly GCF_001604975.1. Taxonomy (NCBI): domain Eukaryota; kingdom Metazoa; phylum Chordata; class Mammalia; order Primates; family Cebidae; genus Cebus; species Cebus imitator. Next base: position 1,296,509 of record NW_016107348.1, on the reverse strand, counting down.
ATTCACCTTCACTAAACAGGAAAGGAATTTCTTTAGGGCTCTTCTAATTGGCTGTAATGACCACGTCATATGTAGCAGTAATCTCTATTAAAAAAAAAAAAAAGAAAGCTTAGGTCTGAACTGTTAAGTCTATTTGGGTCTATCTAATATGTTAATGTGAAGTTATTTCTTGATACCAGAAGAACTTTGTTTTTTATTAAAAATGTAGACAAGTATGCCATAATTTTAATTTAAAGGATAGACCAGTATGCCACTGTTTTTTGTTTGTTTGTTTGTTTTTGTTTTTTTTTGAGACAGGGTCTCACTCTTTCACCCAGGCTGAAATGCAGTGGTGTGATCATAGCTCACTACAGCCTCAACCTCCTGGGCTCAAGGGGTCCTCCCGACTCAGCCTCCTGAGTAGCTGAAATAGCTGGCATGGTGCATGCCACCATACCCCGCTAATTTTTGTGTTTTTTATACCGATAGGGTCTCCCTATGTTGTTTAGGCTGGTCTCAAACTCCTGGCCTCAAGCAGTTTTCAGGCTTCTTAACGTAATCTCTGCTGAGATTACAGGTGTGAGCCACTGTGCTCAGCCAGGTATGCCACTCTTGAAACTGCCTCCCAATATTTTCCCCCTGTAAGCCCCAAAAGCTCCATCTGAGGAATTCACTGACTTTTCCTATTATATAAGGAAAGTAGATAGTTGTCATAGGAAGAAAAATGGAATAAAAAGTGAGTTGAGATGCAAAGATAACTACTTAAAAAGATAATTTTTCTAACAGGTGTTACTATTAAAATACTGAGTAATAAACTTGCTTAGTGTAGTCCTCATTGGTGAAGATTTTCATTAGCGTGAGCTAACCTTTTCTTTGGAACAAACCCCTCTATAACAGAAACAACGCATATTAATGCTGTTTATTTTGTGATTTTTCCCTTAACTTCTTATTTTCTGAGATATAAACTCAATCATTCACCAGGATGGTTCATTTTTGAAATAATTTAATCTCTGGAAGTGATATGCACATTAATACATAACTGAAATACTGTAATTCTAGTAGAGCATTCTCTTCATTGTCTGTTATTTCACCAGAATCCTAGCTACATTGCAACCTACTGTTTAGCTTAACTCACATTCCACATTCATTGAATGTGTTTTAAGAAACATAACACTAGTTATAGTGAAGTGACCAGGATGTTGCATGCAGTTTTTAATTGATATTACTTTGTGCATTTTTAAGACATTAGGAAATCAAAAACAATTTATTCATTTTTAATTTACAGGGTATTTGAGCAAGAAGCTATTAAGGAGCTCCTATTTTCATCTCTCTTTTGCAGTTCGAACTTGGTATTTCTTAGACAAGTTTTTTATTACCTGTTTTGCCACAACTAAAACTGTATAGATTTGTTTTTAAGTAAAGAATATAACTTTTATTTTAAAGATTCAAAGCTATCACTAAAAACAGCTGTTAACTTTTTCAAGTACATTCTAAAACCAATTTCCAAAATCTCTATTGTTCGGTCATCCGTATCTGCATTTTCAGCACCCTTACTACCGTATCATAATCTATAGATCATCTCCCTGTGCCTTAAAACACTGTTCTAAGCCCATGGTATTACCTTTTCTCAGTATTATGTATATTTAGAATTAATTATATGGTATCTCAAAATATTACATGAGATATCTTGAAAAGGCTCATAGAAAGTAGTGAATTACCAACCAGAAACTAAATTCTTTTAAACCTATTATAACTGTGTTTCTAATAAAGATGTAAGAAGTCAGCCAACTGGCCACGTATTATCTCTTATGCTTGTCAGGTAGAAGGGTAACAACCAGTGTATAATATCTGGAATTATATCTAGTATATCTTTTTTTAATGTTTCAGCATTTTCCAGCTAAAAGGTTGCTATAATCCAGTGAACCTTTCTATTAAATAGGTATTTCTTAGGTTCCTGCCAGGTTTAACTACTTGGCTATAGGTTATTATTCCATGTTCATTACAGCATCTCTGAGATTAATGAATCATGTGTGTGACTCTAGCAGAGCTGAGCTTGGGTTGCAGAAGAGCTTAGTGTCCAGACAAATATATGCTTCAGTTGAATGTGAAAGCTTTTTTACAAGCCCTTAAAAGTCCCCCTTTATAAATAAATATTTATCATAGAATAGGTGTGTAACCCATCAGCTACAATTAGTAATGAAAATAGAAGATATTAAGTTTAAATATTCATGAGTGAATTTCAGATCCCCAGTTCCTAAGGTGATTTGGGTCAAATGTTCTCATCATAGTTAAACAATATTATATTTGATCAGTTCTGAGATGCGCCTATTTTCACGTTT
>NW_016107348.1:1292072-1293135 GCF_001604975.1 Cebus imitator | reverse complement strand
TTTCATAATTATATAATTTGAAAAATTATGATTATTATTGGAACTTTACCTTGAGTATCTTTAATTACTTCAGTAATCATTCACAGTTGCTTCACCAGAGAGATGTTGGATTAAAGTATAGTGATTATCAGACTCAGGAAAAAGTATGCTTCCTTCTGATGATCGTCAGCTAGTGTTTATTATGTACCAAGTGTGGTCACTTTTTCAAATATGCATTAATTGGCATTACACTAGAAGACTGAACAGGTAAAGCTATTTAACCGAATCTTTATTCACTTGTCCTTGAAATAGTCCTGTCATGATCTTTGTATGGATCACTTCACATGAATCATGCATAGTTATCAGGAATTCACAGTTTATTTCTTAGTTCAGGGAGACTATTCCTTACCCGAAATGCTTGGGACCAGAAATGTTTCAGATTTCTGATTTTTAAAAAAATTTTGGAATATTTGTATTATATACATACCAGTTGAACATCCCTAATCTAAAAAGCCAAAATCCAAAATGCTTCAGTGAGAATTTCCTTTGACATGTAAGCACTGAAAAAGTTTTGGGTTTTGGAGCATTTAGGATTTTGATTTTCAGATTAGGGATACTCGGCCTGTATTTTTGTTTTATACTTGAATTCTTCAAAATTTTCTTTCCTGTGTTTTGTTGTGTCACTTTTTCTTAGCACAATTACAAAACAAATTATTTCACATTTTCACTGTCTTACAGGATGCATGTACTGGAATCACTGTTCCTTCCTTTGTATTCCTAGTTCTAAAAACCAGGTCGGGGTGTTCACAAATTACAGACTGATTTGTTTGCAGGACAGAATCTTTCTTGCTGATTTTATTCCTAAACAATAGAGCACCGAAGTTAAAAACCAGGTGAGAAAACATGGGAGGAGCTGCCCGACAACAGGTACTTATCCCATGGAGCTCTAGGCACTCAGGGTGCTTTCTCTCAGAGGTGGGAAATGATCTGGTGGTGGAGCGCTGGGCACTCAGGGTGCTTTCTCTCAGAGGTGGGAAATGATCCGGTGGTGGAGCGCTAGGCACTCAGGGTGCTTTCTCAGAGG
>NW_016107348.1:1262174-1291257 GCF_001604975.1 Cebus imitator | reverse complement strand
GTGGTGGAGCTCTAGGCACTCAGGGTGCTTTCTCTCAGGGGTGGGAAATGATCTGGTGGTGGAGCGCTGGGCACTCAGGGTGCTTTCTCTCAGGGGTGGGAAAGTGACCATTTGAACCTAATGCTACTGGATGCAGTGGCTGAACATGTGGGACCATGAGGGCATTAAGAAGTCAAGAGGTGATTTCCAATGGACTGTGCTAGGCAGCAGCCACAAATTCATCATCGGCACTACAGGTAGGATTTATTTTTCCTTTCACTTGTGTAGCAATCCCGGTTTCCATTTTAATATTTAGAAGGTAAGTTCAATTGATGGACACTTTGTGTAATAAAAGACTCTTTTAAAGTACATGCTCATGCACACACGCAAGATAGAAAGTGGCACTCCAGTGCCCATGGTTTTCATGGAGTACATTTGTGGAGCCCAAAGCTTAGTCCTGGATATGTTTATAGCACTTTAACTCCGTTCGTGAGTTTGGAACCCTTCCAGAAAAAAAAAGACATATATTATTGTTTATAATCTGCTTTATTCCGCCAAACCTTGACTGAACAGACTTGTGGATTGCTCTTTAAATCCCTCAGTGCCTTTAACTACTGATACAGAAAGTGGTTAATGCGCATTCTAAATGAAGCTTGGCAGCCACTCCAGGAAATCACTTTAATTGAGGAGCATTAAATGTTAAAATGATTTTTTGTTTAAAGCCAGCACACACATACTGAGTATAGAAGTTCTGGCCCACCAGTAATAATAGTTTCTTGGTTATCATATCCCTCCAGCTTTGCAGTTGACAGGTGTCGAAAAAGTGACTTTCAGTTCACTGGGTCACTATCTGCAGACAGCTGGCCAGTGAGGAGGCAACCTTCAAGGATTCCACTTCAGAGGAGGGCAAGGGGCTGTCAACTTTATGGATGTTTGTTTTTCTGAAATAATAAACTAGTCCCAGGTGACTAAAATATGAGATTTAACCCCAAAGTCCTCGCCTGGGCTCTCCATTGCTATGCAGAAGCCATCTGTTGAAATCTATTTACCATTTTAAAGATCTCTTTTTTATTTCCAACTCCAAGTGTGTGCCAAGACCACTTTTCGGGGCCTATATTTTATCTTTCAGAAAGCAGTTTCCAGCCTTTCCCAAATCCCCAACCCCTGCCAACCAACAGGAGATCCTGGTCTAGGACTGGCAAGCAAGAGAAAGATAAATTACTCAATTTTTTTTTTAAAGGCCTCTCCTACAACTCTAGAGGCACTTCGGCCTCTCTGAACCATGTAAGCTCTGACCAGTTCAGGGACACCCTATAACTTGCCCAATTTAGTTACAGAATAACATACCAGTTTGTGTGTAATACCTAAATTCATTTTTTTTTGTTTTTGGAGATGGCCAAAGGAAAAATCACCAAAGAGTTCTAAAGGAAAATCCTAAAATCACAATGGCAAAAATGACAGAAGAAAATGAATTAAAAGTTCATAAAGAGACAAATGTTACATGCAAAAGCCCATGCCTGCTTTCTCTGAAAGGATGTGATATACTTTTCCCAGGGCAGGAGCTGATCATTTAAAAGACCTTTATTTAATAGTTTTGGATGGTTTATATTTACTACTCCTTTTAGGAGGATGATAATAAAATTTCTTTTTTCCTAATGATGTGGTCCCATTTTATAAACATCAATTTTTTTTCTGCCTCCTAACTCAGTACTTCTCCACAGTTGTGGCTGAACTATTTAATTCCCTGTGGCAGTCATGAGCCAAATAATCAGCCATACTGAGTTTGATCAGTGCTTCCTGCACAGCCAGGCAAAGAGACTTTATGAAGAAAGGCACCAGGAATTCTGAATAACTGAATAAAACTGAAATAGCATTCTTCTAAGCAAGTGTAGCAAAGGACACACTTTCAGACTGTAAGGGACTATTTTTTTTCTCAATTGATGAGAGCTCTCTCTGTTGCCCAGGCTGGCCTCAAACGCGTACCTTTGCCTCCTAAAGTGCCATGACAACTGGCCTGAGCCACGGCGGCTCTCAAGGACAATTTTTAAACTTTAAAATTTTTAAATTTTCAAATCTAGGGAAATACATGCAGATACACTGAGATCATCTCTCAAGATTTTACTTCTAGTTTAGTTAGTTAAAATGTACGACACACTGACTTACCTTTCATTTCTTTTTTTCCTTTTGTGATTTTAGCTGAGTAGAATCCTGGGCCCAAGGAGAAAGGATAGGAAAGCAGTGGAATGCTGACTGTGGAGCCTCCATGTGTTCTCCTGAGTGAGTCTTACTTCTTTCTGGCTAGTGATTTCGGCCCACCACAACCTCCACCTCGTGGTTCAAGCAATTCCCCTGCCTCAGCCTCCCAAGTAGCTGGGATTACAGGCCTGCGCCACCACGCCCAGCCAATTTTGTATTTTTAGTAGAGATGGGGTTTTCCGTGTTGATCAGGCTGGTCTCAAACTCTCAACCTCAGGTGATCCTCCCACCTTGGCCTCCCAAAGTGCTGGGATTATAGGCCTGAGCCACTGCGCCCGGCCCCTTTCCTTTATTCTTTAAGCAGCTGTCTTTTTGGAAAGCCACTGTCAGAAACAAAATCAGACTGCTCCAGAGCCAGTCTCCAGTGAGCAAACCACCAAAATAAGGCGGTGGGGGAGGGACAAGATCTTCTGTCCTTTGTGAGCTGGACACGTTGTATAGTCCCTAAAAGTTATGAGGTTAGCATTGTGGTGGGAGCTGTGTACACTACAGCATGAGTGGAAACAGTTCGATGAACCTGCTGTACTCAAAACAATTGATAGTATGTTGAAAACAAAGAGGCAACATAGACTGGTGATGAAGGGCTAAGAATGGAAGACAAATTACGGTACCCCAAAACATGGTATTGACTTCATAAACTGGCCAAAATTCTCATGCCCATTACCAGTGCCTCAGGAATGAGTAACCAAGTTTAGGAGCAACAGCCCTTCCTGCCCGCACTGTGAGTTTCCTTAACTACCACCCAAGGGACTGGGCTAGTGAAGAAAAAAGTCCTCACACTCAGCACCTTTTGTATTCCCCTGCCAATATCCTTACTCCCATTTGAAGCTCTGTCTTCTCCGCCCTTCCTTGGTATATAACCCAGGAAGATCTCTTGCCTTTCTCGGCCTGATAAAGCACTTACCACAGGAGATGATTTTGGCAAAGGATTATGACTCTCCTTGATAGCAGAGCTTTGGGTCTCCACTAAAAGACCTTTAATCCCTCCAAGAATCTCACTGGGCATTCTGCCTTGGAGGTACTAACTTTCTGTTTTAAGTGGGTAGACCTCAGCACACAAAGCAGGCCTAGGACTTAGGTTAAGTTACAGCAACCTGGTGGCAGCATTAGAGAACTCAGAGGTCCAGAGTCTAACCTCCTTTTTTGTACCTAACCAAGCTGTTCTGTGTAGTGCTTTTTTTTTTTTTTTTTTTAAGTTTTATCTGTCCAGGAAAGGAGAAAAAACAAAAGGGGAGAGGGAAACATCACATACATGATAAGCTGGTAGAGAAGTTGGCACTGCCACTGTCTAAGGAGTCTCAGAATATTTCCTTGCCCCATGGCCCCAAGTATTCCAGGATAACTGGTAGCTAAACATGTGATAAATAAGATCTCCTGACGAGACTCTATCAGCACCATCCAACAGAGCCATCTGCAATGGATGTTTTATATCACTGTTGCCCAAATACCGCAGCCACTAGTCACATGAAACTGTGGAGCACTTAAAATGTGTCTAGTGTAAGGAACTAAACTTTTAGTTTTATTAATCAATTTAAATAGCCATGTGTGGCTAGTAGCTACCCTACTGGACAGTGCCACTGCTTTGGATCTTCTCAGCCAAACAGAACTGATGACTAATGGGGAAAAGAATTACCCTGCAGTTTTTCCACAGTGGAATCCCAGCTGTAAAGAAATGCTATGACTTTTTTTTTTAATGTAATGAAAGTCTGTTGCTGTTTCCATTCCAGCTAAACTTAGGGTCTGCACACTGATAAAGCCTCCTGCTGAGAAAAAAACCTAAATGGAGATTTTCCTAGAAAATGTTTGTCCAGGAGCCCTGATGACTCTGATGAGGTGTTTCTGTTCCTCTGTAAATATAGACACTTGCATGTACTTTCTCTGGAAAGAAAAATGTATAAGGGTGAAGGACTTTTAAAATGCTACTGGACAGGCCGGGCACGGTGGCTCACACCTGTAATTCCAGCACTTTGGGAGGTCCAGGTGGGTGGATCACTTGAAGTCAGGAGTTAAACCAGCCTGGCCAATATGGCAAAACCCCCCATCTACTAAAAATACAAAAAATTAGCCAGGCATGGTGGCGCATGCCTATAATCCCACCTACTCTGGAGGCTGAGGGACAAAAATCACTTGAACTCAGGAAGCAGAGGTTGCAGTGAGCTGAGATCACACCACTGCACTCCAGCCTGGGCAACCGAGCAAGACTTTTATCAAAAAGTAAGATAAAATGCGACTGAACAAACAGTATTTAAAAATTATATGGTCAACATTTGTTCAGCTCATTTCCTAAGTTTGAGGACAGAGGACTGTGCCCAGGAAGTGGCTATTAGAAAAACCAGGGAACTTCTCCTGATCAATCCTTTATTGAGTGGTTCTGGTATTTCATGGCTCTAAGTATAATAGTTCTGGCATTCAGAGTTATATTTTTGGTTTCCTTCTGATGATAAAAAAAAAGACCCCATATCACTCAGTTTTTATTCTATTTATGTCAAGAGAAAAAATTGCCAGCAAACCAAATGAAAAGCAAGACACATCAGCATCTAAAGAATTTCCATATTTATTTTACATAATGTTACCGTATACATCTCATGCCAACACACAGGAGGCATATACAAACAAACGCAACAGCTTCTGTTTTCCAAAGTCACATGGCAATAAATAAGGATAGGTGGGTCCTTTTTTTTTTCCGTTTTTTTTTTTTTTTTCTCCAGGAAATGAGACTTCATTTCTCTTTAACTGTACAAAATTTACACTGTGAAGGATGAGGGCAACAATCCAGAGCTGAGGGGATCTGGGGCTTTGAGGTCTGACTGCAAGCTCAGAGCAACTTCTGGAATCCCACAGCCCTGAACCTGCTTGTTTGGCCGAACACAGTCCTCAAGTGGGAAAGTTGGTGTGATTCTTGCCTCTTGGTGAGCAACAGATGAGAGAGGGGGTGTCCTTCCTCTGTTCACCTGTGCTCCGCCTCCCTAAGCAAAGGAATGCTTGGTGTACCTCCCAAACCTGCAGCTTTCTCCTCACCAGAGCTAGCAGCATGAAACTGTGCTTTTAGTGTGGTCCTACCAAGCAGAGTGTGGATGGGATGACTTTGCTGAGCTCTCTCTTTTTGGCTCCAGTCACTGTGTTTAGAGCAGTTGGAGCAACTACTGCAAAAAGGGCCAATTGACCAATCCAAGAAAGAGAGAGCCAGTGATGTGCTTTTTATTTAGCTTTCAGCATGCCCAGAGCCCTTCAGCAGCAGGCAATAAAACAAAACTCATTTCCACTTAATTGAATTTTTCTTCATCTCACGGTTTCCAATTTTTAAAGTGCAATGTTTAAAAATGAGCCTCCTCAGGCCCTCCAGACCCTGCGGGCTACGGTCATTATTTTCATGGTTATGACCAAGTTGTCAGTCGTGGCATGTGAGAGTGTAGGTTCCAGAGAGTGGACTGTCATACAGCACACAGCTTTTCTAATTGGAAGCCTTGAACCCCTCCCATAAGGAGGCAGTTTGCAATCACCAGCTTGAGCTTCAGAGATGGGAATGTCTTTTGTTTTACAGACTTCTTACACTTCCTTGCAAAGTGAACTTAATGATGAAGATCTAACAGCCAGATTACCTTACTAGGTTTCCTGTTTTACACTGGCCAAGAAAAAAAATTTTAAGGACACTGCCAAATGCTTTTCTTGAGTCTTAATTTTTTCTTCTTTCCCTGATGTTTCACAGTATTCATTTGCAGGAACAATGTTAGCAATATGGTAGTTGATTTTTATTTTACATTATATTCATAACTGTCAGATGAGACAAGAAAGAGAAAGCACAAAGACTGAAAGGAATTTGCCTGAGGTTGCACAGTAACTCCTTGAAAGGCCAAGAACCCCACTCCCAACAATGTGATTTACCCATTGGGCCAGCTTAGCCCTTAAACCTGGTATTTCCTCCATGGTTTCATTACCTTCCAACAAATATAGATTCCTCCAAAGCCCCTCAGTTTCCATGTTTGCTTATACCAGTTACCACTGGTGAGGTTTTAAATAATTTGCTCCTGGATTCAAGAGCTTCCTACTCTAAAATTGGCCAGCCACGCACTGCAGATAATGGTTGCTAGTTAATTGCTGTCTTAGAGTCAAAGACAGGTCAAAATATTGTGAATGCCTCTAGAAGGTCTCATTTCATTTTTAAAATTCATCCATACATTTTAGCAAGGGGAAAACAGCTACCATGTAGCATGTTATACCCCATAATAGAACTTCCAAGCAACAGAGGAGTGCCTCCAAGAGAAGCTAAAGGTAATGAATGCCCTGCTTTTCTCCATTTCCAAACTCCAGAAGAGCCAAGGAACAGTCTTGTCATGCAGAGGCTCATTAGTGGCACCGGCCCACCCATAATGCTAACTCCACCTGCAAAAATCTTAGACCTACCGTGACTGTGCTTCTAAACAGGCAACAATGTTTGCTGCATTCTGGGGAGGTGGCTCTGGAAAACATAAAGCTCTCCTGGTTTTCAGGCCAGTGCTCTCAAGGGTTCTTCCAGCTACCCAGCCCTACTGATGCCAAAGAACTCTTGATCTCGTTAACTGTTCACTGAGTTCCTCAAGAGATTTATTATATTAGTATAAATGAGTAAGGCCTCTCCTTCTTCCACTATTGAACTGGGAATTAGTATGATTAACTTACAGAAACAAAAACTGATAAACTTAGAGTGATCTTAAACAGTGCTACACAGAGGAGGATGCCCCCTCTCTAAAGAGCCTGCTCTCCCCCACACTATACTCACCAAAAACATCAAGTGCCCCTGAAATCTATGACTTGGTCAGCCAAATAGTCAACCTGCAACATTGATCTGAGCGGGCAGCTTTTCAACTGGCTCACTGCCCAGCAGAGCCTTTTCTCCTGTGTATTTTGAGCAGCCTGCTAAGACATGTGTATTTAAAAAGCCATCCTCCAAAAGACAATTGCATTTTCTTTTCCTCACATGGCTTGTTATCTTGCATTTGTGTCTTCCTCCCCACCCCAATGTTCACATGATTGCCGAATTCCCAATAGCACAGAATTGGCTAGGCTTAACACACCATCATCCATAAACATGGAACCTCAAGAAAAGCATCTACATTTGCAGACTCCTCAAGCAAAAATCATGACCACTGCAGCACACCAAAAAACAAGGGTACGCTATAAAATTGGTCAGAGAAGAGGTGGCCCAAAGGCTGATCCCAGAATTTACTATTTGAAAGAAGCTTAAATGAACTCAGTTTCGTCCTGGAAGGAGGCTTAGAAAAGATGCAGCAGCCCAAGAGGAACTGTGTATTCTTCCTTTAGTCTGCCTACGACATGCCTAAATCTGTGCAGTCCTCAAAAGGTGACCAACCATTCACAGAAGGAAGGGTCCTTAGGGTCTCTGGCCCCATCACTTCATGTGATAGAAAGGCAGTGCCTTCTCACCCTTTTCCACTCTGCTGATCTCATTTAAGAGAATGGGAGGCCAGAAGAAGCAAACCACAGCTTTCCAGAAGGACAGGAGTGAATCCCAGCTGGCTAAATTCCAGTTTGCAAATGGAGAGCTTCCTGATGGCAGATGGGTGCACCCAGTGGGGGCTGAAGCACCATTCAGAACAGTGTTTCCCACAGCAGTGCACTGTCGCAGAAGTGGCAACTGGTAAAGCAGGGGTTGGCCTTGCCCTGGCCTCAGGCTTGGTGATGTGCTACTGCAAACCTGCACAACAGGAGTCCCTGCACCAGCACTGGCTAGCGAGCTCTGGCTTTCTGACCATGGAACTGCAGCCCAAAGCATGGCAGGTGTCCAGCCAGCAATCCAGAGAGATGCAGCCCAAGGACCACTTAGAACCCTTTGGACAATTTTAGGGCTGCTCCCCAAATTATTCTTCCCAACCAACATAGGCCAAAAAACCATTGCTGGTTCCTGGAAACGACCAAAACTGTCCTCCAATTGAGTCAGCCAGGACAGCAGAGAAAGCTTTCATTATTAAGGAGACAGGGGTAGACTTGCAAGCTCATCTAAACCAACTCCCTCAAAACAGACTCCAAATATTTCACCCAATAGGATGGGGAACTCTGGAAGACTGGCATTTGCTGATACGGCTGAACAGACTGCAGGTGTGGAATCCAAATGTGTCTACAAATGTTCACTGATTGTCATTCTCTTCTCCCCACATTTTAGTTTTGCTCATTTTGTAGCCCACAGCCTGTCTTGTGGAATAAATAATACAAGCAAATGAAGAAGGCACGCTGTGCACCAAGGGGACTCATCAGGCAGTCTGCAGTGGTGCCCCAGGGCCACTCAGCTCAGCCTCAGTCACCTGCAATGAAAACCACCTCTTGCCATCGGAGTCAGCGATACATATGGGACTTAAAAACCAAAACAAACTCATATTCTCTGCTTTGTAGGAAAGAATTCATATTTTCACAGCAAAAAAAAAGGGGGGGACATGTTTTTAATATCAAACTGTGGCCATCGAAGTGTTCACTGACCTTTAATAACTGACCTTTTCATTTTGAGATATAGGTTCAATAAGGGTAGTCCAGAAATCACTTCTATTTTACTCAAGGGCTGTGAGGCCTCCACCTCAGGAATCTCAGTTCTGGTGAAGCAGCGTTTTGGGAGGCATTGCGTGAAACACACCAGTTGGAGCAAAGTTCCCAAAGGCCAGAGGCGCCTATCACAGTCACCTTCTGCTGCCAAAGCACCGAGCAGCCAAGCCCATAAGCAGAACAGGAGGGGAGAGACCCAACAAGCCAGCGTCCCTAGAGCTCTAGGCCATTACCCGCTGTGCTGTGTTCTGAGATAAGGCTGCTCTCCCGCCGCTTCCCCAGGAAAACAGCGCCCTAGCGTGATCTCACAGCCTTCTAGGAATCAGCGGAGGACTTCCATTGAAAATAATGGAAATTCACATTGGCGTACTTTTGATCCTTAAAAGGCAAGTCTCTTTTGATCCTTGAAGATAGTCTCTCAAGCCAGGAGGACAGATAGGGTGGGGAGGAGAGAAGTTTAAAAAGGAGGATGATCCATTTCATCGAGCCAAGAGGCTGGGCTAGTTGGAAAGTCAGGATAGCCTACACTGCTTCCTGTGGAGATGTCAGAGGTGGGTCCCCCAGCCATGGTTCTCAGTGTCTGGCTTACTCCCTGCCCTGCATGCGCAATGATGCCCAAATTACTGTCCACCGTGTAATCCAGCCCATTGAGCAAAGGAGCGTGGGATGGCAGGGACGATATGGAGGATGGAGACTGGGGGATTCCATAGGGGCTCCCATCCCTCAAGTCCTGATAGGATTGTCCTGTCCCGTCCATGGAGAAGCTCCCATTCATTAACTGTCCGCCTGTAACGTCCCCCACGTTGCCATACATCCTATTGGTGTGGCCAAGTTCTGAGAGAATCTGATCCTCTGTGGACAAAAGAACGGAGATTTATTGTCAGCTACCAGGACTCCGATGGTCCCCTGCTCTTCACAACCTAGGAATACACTTGACCAGGAAGATGCCCAAGGACGGCAGCAGCCTTGCAGCCAAGCACGGGTCAGACACAATGATATGGCAGCCTGACATCCAGAGGCCAACCCAGGTCAAGGAGAAAAACGAGACACCTGCAAAGACTAAACCCCCAGGTCCCAGAGGGATGGACAAATGTGTGCTGAGCTTGTTGGTCCCAAGTGGCTCATGTGATAATACCCCGAGGATGCCGCCTAAGACTGGGTGGGGCAGATGTTCTCCACGTCACAAATGGAAACCACTTGCTGGTAAGATTTACTCTGAAAGCTTTCAAGCTGAGAAAGGGCTTGGTTTAGTTGGTTGGGAAGCAAGCAGGCCCGTATGGTCAGGGCAGCTGAGGACGACTCTTAGACATCTGTACAAAACCCTTCTGGCCCTATCTGGAAGAGAGGTTCAGCATCAGAGGACTTGGTTTCTGTCTGTATTCGATAAGCTCTTCATTAGGGACAAAAAGAATTGACTTGATTAAGGCAAATGGACCTTCTTGTTTCTTGAAGAATTTCATTAAGGGGATCTAATGGAATCTTTGCCATTTGAAAGAATTCATCCCTCCAACAGAGGTGAGCAGTTTTAGTCTCAGGAAATAAACGATTATATAATTACCCAGAGAGACCAATGATAGGTCAGCTCAGGGACCCGCCTGTATCCAACAGAAATGAGCTTAACAATCCTGTATGTTCTAGGTGGTGACTTCAACAGCCCAGATGAGATTAAGTGGCTTTCCACATCCCGCCGAGAAGCCTAGAAGGTGAGCATTAGACCCATGAGCTCTCCCCAGGGCCCCACAGCTTGGTGTTCCAAGAGGAGGCTGACCTCTAGGCCTCAGCTGACCTCTGGGGTGAACTACTGTCCTCCCAGGGTATCGTGGTCCTGGCAAGCAACTTGTTCCATCCTCTGTCCCACAAACTTCTTTTTCTATTTCCACCTGGGCCTATGCACCAACCCTTAAATAAGGCCTCCCCAGTCTAGGCTTCAACACCGTATCCCTTCTGAGGCCTGCCCCTGTTCCCCTCATGAAAAAGGAATGCTGGGGGAAGCTCATGCTCTTTAAAGGGAAAAGGAAGGTAAAGGCTCCGCTGTCAAAGGGCCATGAGTCAGCCTTTTGCCCATACCTGTCATATGACCAGGCCTCTGCAGGAGCCACAGGCTCCCTGTAGGAACAATCAGGCCTTCCAGGTATACAGACGTGCCACGCTTTCCCCAAGCACATCCACACTCAGTTGTGTTCATCGATCCCTGCTACGCAGTGAGATGGGCAAAGATGTGGTATTCCCCATGGGAATGGGGCTCAAGAGAAGTGATAGATTTGACAGAGCCGCACTGGAAAGCAGGTCTCTGATTGCCAGTTCGGTACTCTTCCCTTCTCCCCACCCAACCCCAGCAGAAGACCTTCCACATCTGAGAACTCAGTAACTGAGAACACTTATTCTTTGCAAACAACCTGAGGATTCACAACATGCAGTAATTTGTAATTTTGCTGATGCACGAATTTGAATATAGCGCATGCTGCAAAGCTTGTGTGGAGGGACCGGATGAAGTGAGTGGTGGGGGAACGGGTTTCCGAAGTGAAGCCAGTTCCCCATCTCACATGCACTCACAACTCTGATTTCCCAGGAAAAAGGGCCTGTGGAGCGTGTCCTCCCCACTACTCGGACTGGAGGAACGGCTGGCTCTAGGGGACTTTGGGAGTAGGCCAGTGTCCCAGCAAAGGGGAAGAGGCAGGAGAGGGGCTAGGGGCACAAGGCTGGAACCAGGTCATCTGTTCACAGCTGTGTGGGCTGATTAGTGGGAGGTCGTGGGGCCACAGAACAGGGCCTGGCCCAGTCCCAGCTTCCAGTCCAGACCTCAGCAATCTTGTTTCCTACTCCTGTCACGTGGTAAAGGGCCACTACCATTTCCCCCCCACCTTCACTTCAATTCTTGAGGAAAAGCCTGTGTTCAGGAGGGAGTTGCCAAGGCCTCAAGAAAGATCCCTCCTGAGTGCCAGGGATTACGGATTCCCAGGGGACGTTCCTAAGGCCTCGGCCTGGCCCCTCCAGCCCTGCTCACCTCGGAAGCTCAGCTCACTGTCACTAACCCCACAGTCCTCTGCAGAGCTCTCCTTCTCCTGCTTGCTGCCGCCCCGGCTCCTCTTGACGCTCTTATAGAACTGCCCCCAGCGGTGCCGCCCCGCGTCCTTCTTCAGGCGTTTCTCTTTGGCCCTTCTGTTCTGAAACCAAACCTGCCACACAAGCACAAGGGACATGCTCGGGGTCCACCATGAATCCAAAGCCCCCAGGACCCCCAAGGTGGGCGGCTGGAAGCGGACTGAAGCCAGAATGGAGCACCGGTCTGGTAGTACAATGCATCCCGACCCCTTCTCCCTGGCCTCAGAACTCTGCCTTCAGTTCTGGCAAAAGTCCTGGGGTTGTGGCCCTGAGCCCAACCACCAGTGAGGTGATGTCACTCATGCTCCCTGCTTAGGACACCTTCCACCCCTGTCCCAGGCCTGGGATCCCCCGAGGGCACGGGAGTGCTGGCATCTCACCTGTACGACCCTCATGTCCAGGCCTGTCTCTGAGGACAGCTGCTCTCTCACGTGCCGGGCAGGCTTGGGGGAGTTCTTGTATGCATTCTTTAATGTCTCCAGCTGCTTGGCTGTGATGGTGGTCCGCGGCCGCTTAGCTCCAGCCTCTGAGTCATCTGCATGGAAAAACCACTGCTTACTAGGTTCGGCCTATCTGCAGCAGCTATGCCTCCTTCCCCACCCTCCTTCCTTCCTTTCTGCACCTGAGCCTGCCTGCTGTAGGCAGGGCAGTGGGAGGCACAGGGGACAGAGTGGAGAGGTTCCCCACTCCCACGGCAGCAACTCCTGTACCACAGGCCTTCCCAAGCCACTGAAAAGAGAAGACCACAGTCCTCTCTCTGCTCAGCTCCCTGCCTCTCCCCTCCCATGCCAGCCCAGCTGCACAGAAGTCCCATCAGATTGAATGAATGTACCCACTTCCACACATGTCCCTGTCATGACAAACACTCTGCTCGCACATCCTTGTGAGATATTGCCAGAGCTGTGAAGGGGAACAGCCAGGGTGAAATCTGCATTCAAAGCCACCCTGGAAGCCCTCCCCTCTGTCTCATCAGGAGTCTCCCATTTCCCCACAGCCGCGTGCCTTTGCTCTGGCGTCACTGGGCGCACAGCCAGGGATGAGTTCGCACACCTAGTAGTGTCCAAGCAGGTTTCTAAACTATGGGTGAGAACCCACTCGTGGGCTGTAAAGTCAACTTAGTGGATCAAAACTAGAAGAGGAACTCAGATGAAGAGAAGAAAATAATAGAATAGCAGGACCGCTTCATGAACCTTGTTTACTTTTTAGGGTATGAATGTGTATACTAAGATGGAATGTACAGTGGGTGTTTTTACTGTGAATCGTCAACATTTTTTGGAAAACACTGATCTAAAGAACGTGCAGGGCAACACACTGATCAACACAAAGTGCTCAACAGAATTTGAGCAAAAAGCTCAAGTTCCTGTTAAAGTCTGGTTGGTTCCATTTCGCGTCAGGCAGAGAGAGGTGTGGGTGTGTCCGGTGGCACAGGTGTGTCCGGTGGCACAGGTAAGTGGGAAGGTTTGTTTCTTCTCCCCGCACCCAGCTCTCTGCACGGTGCCCCTGGAGCACACAAAGAATAGAGCCGGCAGCTGGCTTGGGCCGCTCTGCTCTCTGCCTGCTCACCTGTGTGTCCCTTAGTGTCTCTGTGACATTCCTGACTTCCTCCCTGCCTCTGCTCTGTTCTTTCCATTCAAGAAATCCCTCTCTGAGGAACAGTAACAGCCAACGTGTTAGCACCTACCATGCACTGGTGTTGACTAAGGACTTTCTATGCATTCGGTCCTCACCATCGACAGGGCTCTCCCTGGCGTCAGCAGACCTGGCTTCAATGTTCTTGCTGAGTGAGTGACTTGGGCCAGTAACACACCTCCCCTTGGAAGCCCAGGGTACAACACGGCCTGCCCTGGTCTTGGCAGGCACTAAAGGAGTGAAGCAGCTGTGTGCCCAGGACATGCGCGCACACGGTGAGGGGACGCGCCCCGTGCCTTCCCTTCTCGGGCTGTTTTCTCGCGTGGTCACTCCTCCTGGAACTGCTGTGGCCCAACTCCCTCCCTGAAGCCCTGGACCTGAAGGGAAGGGATTCTGGAGCTCCTGCCACAGAGACCACACTACTCAGAGAGTCAGTCCAAAAGACAAAGGGTAACCTCCAAAACTCCTTCCTTTTCATTCTGAGAAGTCAGTCCCTTCTGTGCATGTTGGTAGAGTCTAGACAGGAGCGTCTGATGCAGCTTTGAATTATGCAAATGGGAAATCGTGCCCTATGTAGTCCTCATATAGAATATGTGAAATAATGCAATCACCAAAAATGTTTTCATTCCTTGAGAATCAATTTCAAAATAGCTTGGCCTGGGGAATCACAAATTTTTTGCCACAGCCGGATGACAGCGCCACTGGGATATACCCATCATCCTGGGTGGTGGCCTGTTGGTTCTGCACTGCTGCTCACACGCACGGGACTTTCTTCTTGCAATGATGGGGACTAATATGCTGTTATTTTAACATTCACTGTTATTATAATTTAAAATCTTTTTTATATCCTATAACAATGTCATCCAAGTATTCATTAAGTAGCAGTGGCAGTGCTCGTGCTGAAAAATGTACCCAAAAATCAATAACTTTGGTACGGAAGTTAAATGTGATAAAACACTTTGAGGAAGGCCAAGCGAGACCACGATACCCGGGGCTGTTAATTTAGGAGAGAGCGTTCTGCAAGGTATTCAAGATAATGCTGAGAAAATAAAAAGTGGCATTAAGGTAAAGATACACTTCACTGGTTATGGATTTATGTGCTCTCAGAATGTACCACCCCCCACACACACTCTACATTAATTCCTATGGGAAAATTAGTCTTAAAATATGTTAGTTTTGAATGATGCAGGGTCTCCTAGAACTTGTCCCTGGCATAAAACACAACCTCATTATATTGAAAATGCAAATATCCAGGGAGATGGAACAAGTGAACAAAATCATTCACACTAAGGTGCAACTAACTGCCATTAGGTCCTTGGTTTAGCTAACGGGAGGGAACTATAAGCCTGAAGGAGGGTGGAGAGTAGCAAGGAGGAATTAAAACAACCTGAAAAGACAGCCACACATTCTGCAGTGGACAGGTCCCTGCTGCTCCAAGGGCCACTGATTGCCGAGGACAGAGAGCCCTGCCTTGCTGACAGTAGCGGTGGGTCGGGGGGAAGGACCTGGGGAACAGGCCAGAGACACTGTGTAACCTTCATCTGCTTAAAACCTCAAATGCACCTCGCTTTCCTGTTTGCACTTCTCTTCCACGTTGGTCTCACTCTTACTTGACATCCCATTTCACAAGCTTCATCCTATATAAACCTCAGGAAACAGCCCTATTTGGCAGACGCTATGATTTCCCCCATAGAGCTGAGAAGCCGAGGCTCAGCCAGTTCATGCCGTATTAGTATCTCCAGTGAACGGCACCAGACTTCCAAAGGTGTCTTGGTATCTCAGAGTCCACCTGCTGTGGTGGTTCATCCCTGACAAACCACCCTAATCTTCAATGACATCACAGCTGACTCCAAGGCACTAGCATGGAGTGAGTTTTAAGACACCAGAGCAGATTAGTACATTCAGGCGAAGAGCCTTGGGATGGGTCTACAGAGGCCCCAGGTCTCTGGAGGAAGGAGGTCAAAGGCCTCTCTCCAACCTGAAAGCTCAGAGCTGTAGGTGCAGGGGGTAGGGGAGGTCCTCAGAGAGACAGGAAGCCCTACACCCTCCTGCCATGGACAGAAGCCAAGCCCAGCTCCAGCTGGCTCACCTAAAGGGCCTTTATGAGTCCCCTCTGCTTCCTCACCATCACAGCCCCCTTATATTTTATACTGTGTTCATTGAACAAAAAACTAATTAGTCCGGGTCTTGATCAGATCTGGGAGATACATGAAATTGTTGCTGATTTTTTTCCTCTCTCATCAAGCCCAGAGCTACCAACAAGAGCCATATTGCACAATAACACCCTGAGCTGATCAAAATTCTAGTCAAAGGCAAAGGACCTGGATGTTTTGTGTGTTCATGCGTCTATCAGGTTAGGTTTGGCCAAATCCAAATTCAGAGCCAGGGCCTGACTCCCCGGGCCTATGGGCACAGCTCGGAGTGAGAAGCCAGAGGTAGGGCTGCAGGAGTAAGTGTCAGGCTTAGCCTTGTGAGGGGAGCATGGGGAATGTGTCAGTCTGGGCCCTATCCTGGAAAGCCCCCGGGCTGCCCAAAAGCATGGTGTGCAGGGTGAGAGCCGCTGCTGCTGGGCCAAGCCAGGCCTTTCCAGGTATGGCTGCTAAACGTGGGGCCTGACTTCAGCCACCACCGCGCAGAGCTCCTGCTGCCACCACAGACAGGGGCCCTGGAGCGGTTGTGGTGAAGGCGGTGGGGGGAGCTATGTTGCTGAGATGGAGCCTCCCTGAATCTGGCATGTGTCCTTCCCCTTCACCTAGCAGACTCGCTGGGCACTTGCTGCAGAAACACCAGGAGCCCCTGCCCTGGAAGAGCCCACAGCCTGAGCGGGGAACAGAATACAATTCACTGAAATACCAGACGTGTGAAGAATGCGGAAGCCAGTGCTAGGCTCTCACCAAGGCCCTTTGAGGCAGGGAGTTGCTGAGAGGTCCCTGTGCACTCATATGCAGAACTAAGCGGCAGCCCCACGTGTCCACTGCAGACCAAGCTCCCAGTCACCCCTCAGCACCCCAGACCTGGCCCAGGGAAGGGGGCCGCCGTGATGGTAACAACCAGGTCCTTGACTGCTTCTGAGCCCACCACGGAAACAGGCAGGCTCTCAGAACCACCACTTGATGAACACTTCCATGAAGCCAGCGAGCACTAATGGCCCGGGAGGTGTTCAGCACTAGCTCATCGTGGAGATCCGGGCTGCTGCTCAGAGGCGGCAGTGCAAGAGTAGGACTCCGAGGGCTGGGCAGGTGGGACACCACGAGAAGGGCGCCTCAGGCAGAGGCCACGGCCCACAGGCCTGGAGGGGGATTGTGGGGGCCACGCTGCTTACCGTTCTGCTTGGCCGTCTCGTAGTCTTCCTTGCACACCAGCCGCCCGTCCTCCATGAGGTAGAACTCGTCCCCTGTGGCCAGCTGCCGGGTACAGATGATGCAAGCAAAGCAGTGCAGGTGGTAGACAAAGTCCTGGGCCTTGCGGACCACCTGGGTCGGGGGGATACCCTGCTGGCAAGCCGTGCATTTCGTGCCGAAGCGCCTGTCAGGGCAGCAGGAAAGGATTAGGGCACACAAGGCAGGGGATCTGGCTTCCCCCAACTTCCTGGAGCAGCCTCCCTCCTACCCTGCCACTCTGAGAATCGATGGGCGTAACCCCCCAGCCACCCAGAGCTTACTGTCTGGTCCACTCTGCCTCCCTCTAGCTTCACTGCTTTGTGCCCGGGACTCTCAACCACCAAAGGGGCTGATGAGAACTAGAGACTCCCTTCGGCACCTTTTCCAAAGCTGATACCCCCAGGTTCCAGCTGCTCAATTAACACCCCTCAATTCGCAGGGGCAGCCGGTGGACTTTCTAAGTCCCTCAAAGGAGGCTGTCTCCCCTCCACCTCCGGGCTTCCTCACCCTTATGGTTGATCCCAGAGGACATCCTCACAGGGAACTGTGTGCCACAGACGTGTAGAAAGCACCCAGCAACACCTCACACACTCCCAGGGAGGAAGCCCTGCCTGGCCAGGGAACAGCACGCTCCAGAGAAAACATTTTGTCAGCATAGCAAGGCTCCCTTAACAGCTGTTCTCCCTCCTTTGCCTCCATCTCTCCCCTCACCTCCATCCTGCACACACAAAAGCCCTCCATGCCTGCCTCCCTCCCCTTCTTATGCACAGTCCTGGGCACGGTGGTTTGGGGAAGACCCCGGAAGCTGCACTTGTCAGCCCCTACAGCATTCGGGGCAAGGAGTCTGCAGACTGCAGTTTGGAAAATGCTGCTTCAGACCTCTCCTTGCAGACCTCTGCAGCTTTCCAGAACAGCACCAAGGCAAGAGGAGCCACCAGCTGCCACCAAGGCAGCTTCTCCCAAGGAAGCCACCCCCTGCCAAGGCCAGGAAGGAAGGAGAAATTGACACATTGAAAGTATCGTCCAGTGGCATTGTTTCTACTCCCTTTCCCCATGCTGGTCATAGAGAGAAACAGAGGCACACCAGTGGTCATAGGAGACGAGGGAAACTTGCGGGCTAGCACAGACAGGGACAGTGACGGAGTGTGCCTGGCTACAGGTGAGCCTTCCCCGCTTCAGAAGGGAGGCGGGAGGCATTGGGGAAGCAAGGGCAGAGTTTAAAACAGCAATCAACCTAATTATTCATGACATTTCACACAGCAGAACTTTATCTTCTTCAGGATGAAAGACTTCGCCTAATGGATCTGGGGAAGGTTTGATTTTAATGGTCCTTTTAACTAATGCTTATAAGGCAGCCTGATTTTCCCTGAAAGGACAGTACATATTTCATCCACATTAATACCAAATAAATTAATTATGGTCATGGCTATCATGATGGATCCCAGATTAATGCAGAATGATGGGTCTCTTACGCAGTAATGATACCTGCTGAGGGGGCTACAGGGGCCCGTAACAGGCATGGCCAGCTGCGGCCTGAGACACCCCCCACCAGGGACATGGCATCCCAGAGAGAAGTGGGGTTCTCTAAGTCTGCATGGGTAACCCTGGAAGTGCCTAGGGTGTAGTTCAGGGGATGCTCTTCTGAGATAGATATAAGAAGGGTATTGGGGTATCAGGGGTCGAGACATGGCTAAGGAGGACCCCAGGCTTCTGAATTCCTGAAATGCCTCTCGGTTTTCAGTTCTTTGGAGTTCTCTGCCTGAGGGTCGGGATAAACCTGTAAACCACCTGCTAAGCTGTTCAAAATTGTGCCTCAGGAGGGGACCTCGGCTTTCATCAGATTCTCAAAGGGATCCAGGACCCAGGAAAGTAGAGTTAGTATTTGTTGAATAAATAAATCAGGAGATAAAGCACCGTACTTTCAGAGGACGTGCACAGAGATGGCTGAATCTGAGGACACAGAACAAAGCACAAAGTTGGCTGTGGATGGTTCTGGACATCCCAGAACACAGATGAGAACCAGATCCTCCACGACTGCTGTGTAACCATGTCACCTGGATCAAAGAGGAAGGCTGCCAGGCGCCCAGCTCTACCGTGTGTGTGTGTGTGTGTGTGTGTGTGTGTGTGTGTGTGTGTGTATAACAAAGAGAGCCTACATGCCTACATGTGTGTTACTAGAGAGTGTTTTCAGAAGGCCTATATATTTAATATTGAATCCTGGCCAATTTACAAAGCAGGTACAAAAACAAGGCACCGGGTGTAGTGGCTCACTCCTGTAATCCCAGCACTTTGGGAGACTGAGGCAGGAGGATCACTTGAGCCCAGCCTGAGCAATACGGTGAAACCCTGCCTCCACAAAAAAAATACAAAACATTAGCTGGGTGTGTGGTGGTATGCATCTGTAGTCCCAGCTACCCAGGAGGCTGAGATGAGAGGATCACCTGAGCCCAGGGAGGTTGAGGCTGCAGTGAGCCGAGATCGTGCCACTGCATTCCAGCCTGGGCAACAGAGCGAGACCCTGTCTGTAAATTAATTCATTAATTAAAATGAAACAAGGCCTTCATCACGCTTGTTGCAAACCCTCCCCATAAACCACCTAAATCTAGAGGATGTATCCTAATCAGAGATCCAAGGAGAGGAGGGTGAAGGGAGACCCTGGAACAGAGGGGAGACCCCAGAACAGAGGGGAGACCTCGGAACAGAGGGGAGACCCCGGAACAGAGGGGAGACCCCGGAACAGAGGGGAGACCCCGGAACAGAGGGGAGACCCCGGAACAGAGGGGAGACCCTTCAGCAGCCGCCTCCATAGGAGCCACCCTGTCTCCCACTAAAAAGCAGGCAGGGGCTTTCAGTCACCGGAGGCCCAGCTGACACCAGCGCACCAGAGACATGAAAGATAACGGGGGTATAAATTTAATCTACATACCGACAGTGATTCATGCACGAGGGTGGCAAGTGCACGAGAAAAATGAAAAATAAATGGACTTCCCCACCAGCGTTTTTTAGCAATTGAAGCAATTTTCCTGATTGTGGGATTATACCGAAGGGAAGTGGAAGTGGCTCCTCGTTACCTTTTCCCCTGGAGCACAGCCAGCAGGACCCTCGCCGAGGGAGCCACATGCACCCCCTTGGCCCACAGGGCTCCCCTGGCCAGCCCAGCCCTGCAGGACACCCTCCACCCCGTCTCCAGTCAGAGCCAGTGGATCTAGAATAAAGGGCATCCTACAGGCATGTGTCTGTGATGGAGCCACTGTCCCCATTCCCAGATCCTAGAACAGCCACAGTCACAGGTGAGAAGGCCGAGGCCTAGCAGGTCACATGACTTGTCCTGAGACAGGCAATAATGAGACACACGGTCATGGCTAGAATTCCCTGGCCCCACACGAGGTCAAACTGTGAACCTGGCTGTGACACAGAGAACCAGCAGTCTAACTAACTGGACCAAATGTGAAGGATGCCGGGGTGAAGAGGGAAGGGCTGGACTCCAGCCAAGAAGAGGGATCCTGAGGACTTTTCCAGGCAGCACCCCTTAACACCGATCACCAGGCACCCATGCAGGGGCGTCGAGGGCACTGGCCTCACCCTTCAGAAAGACAAGCCTGCTGCCCAGTCCTGCCTGGCCAGGCCTCAGGACAACCAGTCCCCCAGGGAGAGTGGCTGCAGCTGCTCCAAAACCACAGAGAAAATGCAAGGAAGGACTTGCTAATGGCTTATCTCATTTTCCTCCTCTGACCAGCACCCCTGGAAATTCTCTTATCCCTGCCCAGCACATAGTAGGCAAGCCACAGAGACCCAATGAATGAATGAACGAACGAATGGCTTCTTAAAACGTGCCTGAGTAGTCGGGGGAGGCTTGGCTCTCCGTGACGGCAGCCCTTTTTTTTCTTTTTCTCTCCAGTTTGGTATTAACTTTATTCTATTTTCTGTCTAAGTACATAAAGTTTTATTTCCACAGGCCTCAGGAAATGGGTAGAAATCACAGGATATTTTTTGGTGTTTGTCCTAGAGGGAAAAATCTGAAATTTCCATTAGCAGTGCTGTACAAGATTCTTCCATAAATCAAACCTACAACCAGCCTGCAGTGGAGGTTTTAGTCCTCTGTTCAGGTGCTTGGACAGGAGCCAGAGCTGACGAGCATGACTGAGAAAAGGGGGCAGTGAGGACAGGTGGCACCCAGCAGGGAAGGAGGGCTCAGGGATGCCAGACTCCTCAGAATGGCGCATTGCTCTTTCCTTCCCCTCCTCCCCCCAATTTTAAAGTCATCTCTGTAGGAAGGTGCTGGGCAGGGATCCCAGAGAAAGAAAGGGTCCAAGACTCCTTCAGCTGCCCTGGATGAAGGGCACTGCCACAGCAGCTGGCACCGGAGACTCTCCTCCCTCACGTTCGAGGCAGACCCAGGGCAGAACAGGGAATAAAAGGAACGCGAGATGGCCCAGCCTCGGCCTTTGGTCCAGTGCAACCTTGCCTCACTTATCAACAGTGAAAGATTAGTTTGGTTAGAAGAGCCATCTAGAAACACACCAGCTTTGGCTGCCTGCATGCTCATTGTTAGAAAAAGATCAACTGGTGTGAGCATTCTGATCTGTTCATTCCTGGGACTGTTTTCTTCCCAATAGACTGTTTGTTGGTAGAATAACCCCCAAAAGCTCAAAGCTGAAATGCATCATCAGTCCTGGGCAGCAGTTCCTTAAGAATGGACTGGAGGTAGCCAGGCGCGGTGGCTCACACCTGTAATCCCAGCACTTCGGGAGGCCGAGGTGAGCAGATCACCTGAGGTCGGAAGTTCAAGACCAGCCTGACCAACATGGAGAAAACCTGTCTCTACTAAAAATATACAATTAGCCGGGCATGAAGGTGCAGGCCTGTAATCCCAGCTACTCGGGAAGCTGAGCCGGGGGTATTGCCTGAACCCAGGAGGCAAAGTTGCAGTGAGCCAAGTTTGCAACACTGCATTCCTGCCTGGGTGACACAGCGTGACTCCACCTCAAAAAAAGAGAAAAAAAGGCTGGACTGGCAGTGTGGTTAAGCTGATATGGAAAAGCTCCACCTTCCTGCAGGAGATCAACACCTGCTATGCCACCCCAGATCTCAGCCTGAGGTATATTTCAGTCCAGGCCGGTAGCTGTGCATCTCAGAGCAGAGACGCCGTTTTCAGCTGTTTTCTTTTTCAGGGCTGAGGGGATCTCACTCGGTCGCCCAGGCTGGAGTGCAGCGCCACAATCATCGCTCACTGCACTTGAGCGCCCACAGTCTTCCCACCTCGGCCTCCTGAGCGGCTAGGATCACAGGCACACATCACCGTGCCCAGCTCATGTTTTAAAACATTTTTTGTAGTGATTGGGTTTTGCTATGTTGCTGCGGCTGGCCTCAAATTCCTGGTCTCAAGTGATCCTCCCACCTTGGCCCCCAAAGCACTGGAATTACAGGTGTGAGCCACCGCGCCTGGCCAGAAGCTTTTCTAAGAAGCGCATTAAGTCCCAGGTTGAAATGAGGCCCATGGTTCACTCAAGCACGAGAATTTCTATCCCACTTGCTGTTGCCATCAAACTGCTTCCATGACTGTCTCCTGAGCCCCCAGCCTGAAAGGTGGGCACTGTGACACCTTTTAACAGATGAGAACCAGGGCTCAGAGAGGCAAGGTGCCAACTCGCAGCTCCCATGGGCAACAAGCAGAACTGGGGTTTTGCAGTTGGTGCTTCTGACACAACACAGCGGGCATCTGGTGGGCATCAAGAGGGCAAACTCGGCCTTGGTGCCCTGACCTAGACTGGAGCTCGAGGAGAGGGCCCGTCCCCCTCACGAAGCTCTAAGCTCCCGAGCATGAGGCTCCCAGCCCTGCAGTGCTGGGGTGGCCGGGGCAGCCCTCGCCCCCTGGCGTGTTAACCCCAACATGCCTAACTGGCCCACTGCCCACCAGCCACATCTGCCAGCTGGCCCAGGTGCGGGCAGGGAAGAACTGAGACTTCTTGGCCGATTCTCAGGGGCTACTCTTGGCCCCAGGAGGGGACCAGGCCTCAGCCTCTGCACCTGAGCTCTGCCTGAGCTCCTGCTGCTGTTGGTCTGTCCACCCCTGCTGCTCCCGACAGCCTGGCTGGGCCGCTCATCGGGGCAGGACAAGCTTGAGGGTCTGGACCCTGTAGAAAGGCGGCAGCAGGCAGGCCCTGCAGGCATCGAGCCTTCTAGAACCAGGGGCCCATAAATCCTATACCCTGGCTTTCTGGCACATTCCTGATAAGTTCCAACCTCTGAGCAAACCCCCATGCCGTACCACAAGTGGGTCACTGAGACGCCGGCGCTAAGGGCAGCTGCCGTCCTCTTAGCAGCGACCTGGGTCCTGCGCAGAGCGAGCCCTGTTCCCATGATCTCGTCTGACCCTCACCCCAGCCCTCAGTCCACTGCCCCGGCACCTGCCCCATGGCCGCACTGCCACTGTCCCCCACCCCGCCATCCGCTCCTCCCACAGTCCCTCCCATCTCAGGCATTCTTCCCACGCCTCAGGCCAAAACCCCCCTCTGATCTGTCAGCAAAACCTGTTGACTCTACTTAAAATAACACTAATAGTTACTGTTTATTATTATTATTATTTGGAGACAGGGTGTCGCTCTGTTGCCTGGGCTAGAGAACAGCGGTGCAGTCACAGCTCACTGCAAGCTCCAATTCCTGGACTCAAGAGATCCTCCCGCTTCAGCCTCCTGCGCGGCTGGGACAACAGAAGTGAACTACCACGCTCGGCTTCTACTCAAAATTCTATCATGTTGGGCCACTTCTCACACCCACAACACCCTCCCCAGCTCAGGCTGCCGTCGCCCGGCACCTACAGCCTCCTCCTAACAGTCTCCTGGCTTCCGCCCGTGCCCCCACACGGCGTCTGTATGGAGTCGCCACAGTGGGTCTAAGTCACACCCTCTCCCTCCCCCTCCCCTGCCCAAACATGCCAGTGGCTTCCACCTCACTCAGTTTCAAAGCCACAGGCCCCCTAAGGGCCTCCACGGCACTATGGCCCCCAGCCCCATCACCTTGCCCCCTCCCCACTCCACTGCTCACTCCACGCCGCCTCCTCCTGGCACCCTGGCACTGCGTCCCTGCTGGCACACTCTCTCCCCAGGAACCTGCATTTCCTGCAGTGGCCCCCTGAAATGTCACCTGCTCAGGAGGACACCCCCGGACCCCTCCCCTCAGCTCTTCCATCCCTGCTTCACAGCAATCATCTCAGTAGACGCACTGTGCATTTATCGCTTGCTGACCGTCTTTCCCCCCTCTAGAGGGCAAGTTCCACAACAGCAGGGTCTTTCTGTCTTGTTCACTGCCGAATCCAGTGCCCGGAGCAGGGCCTGGCCCAGGAGACGTGCTCAGCGCATGTCTGATGCATAAGTCACTGAGTGGTCCGTTCCTGCAGAACGCATGAAGACCTGTTCTTATCTAGGTATGAGGATGCTGACGTTCAGAGAGGGTGACTGCCCAGACCTCACAGACGGACGATGGGGCTGGGATTTGAACTCAGTGCCTCTCCTCTGGGATGTCTCCCTTACTCTTGGCTGTTGAAGGCAGTCGGTGGGGACCAGCTCAGGCCCCACGTCAGCCTCCCGCGTGTGGAGCTGCCACTGAACGGCGCACCGCCCTGAGGACAAAATACTGCGCAACTTGATTTTCTGCTTTAATTGCTTGGTGGTGATTTACGGCTGGCCGTATATTTTTTTCCCAGCTGACACTTCCCTACATGTATTTCTTTTATCTATCACCACACTTGACAGGAAAGTTGCTGATATTTACTGTTACTGTATGTACCAATATTTCCAACATATATCACCGCCCACTCTAAGGCCACAGCCGTGTCACGGGCACATAAAGTTCTGCCCAGAATGGGCAGCCTTCTGCAGACACAAACAGGGATCCTATTTGGAGAAGGCCTGACACCAGAGAATCTTAGAGCCTCGGGGACTGGGGACACGGGCCCATGTCACATGCACACAGTCACACATGGGCCTCCCCAGCCCACCGGGGCAGCCCCCCAGCAAGCTGCTTTTTATTGGGGTTTTAAGCTAACGTTTTTAAAGGGTATTCAGTATTATCATGTGCAGACGAATGCTA
The DNA here is from genome assembly GCF_001604975.1 of Cebus imitator. NCBI lineage: Eukaryota > Metazoa > Chordata > Mammalia > Primates > Cebidae > Cebus > Cebus imitator. Next base: position 1,266,295 of record NW_016107348.1, on the reverse strand, counting down.
CTGGAAAAGCTGTAAAACCAGGGACCGAGTCCAAGGCCCTAATTTCACAGAGCAGGAAACGGGGCCCCAGACGTGAGCAGCGGCTTACCCAAGATCACACAGCTGCATCCAGGGCCAGAAGGGGCCAGAGCCCAGCTCTCCCTTCCATTTGGCCTCAAGTCCTCTCCCTCCCTACTGGGGACAGATTTGCTTCTGAAGAAGCAACGGGACATGCAGGACCTGCATCCTTTCTAGAAGAGTCCAGGACACCAGCTGTGTTTTTGTAAACAGGCATCGAGCATTTCATATGCACCAGGCAACTCCAAGCGCGGCATCTCATCCACACCGCACACCTGCCCTTGCAGGTAGGAATGATTATTCCCTGCTCTCTGACGGCCACAGGCTTGGAGCAGTCAGCCGCCTGGTCCAAGGTCACCCTTCCCGCTCTCCCTCACGTCCCCCGGCCCCTCATCGGCCCTTCTCACTACAGGCCCATCAGCCTCTGCCAAGCTGCTAGCTCAGCTGTGACCAAGCTCCGCTGTGTGGGAGACGCACCGGGGTGCTGACTGAGAGAGGAGCAACTCCGGACTCCCACTTCTGGGCCCAGAACCCACACTTTCCACGCCACAGATGGCCCAGTGCAGTGGTGGCATGGACCACACCTACAGAAACACTGTCACCTATGCTCTTAGCCCCCTGGGCACCTGCAGGTCGCTCATCCATTGTCTGAGTCCCAAAGTCCCTCAAGACTGAGGGCCTCATTCTCCAAACGGGACATGGCAGATCCCCGCAGGCAGCGGAATAGGTGTGCGGGAGAGAGGGCCCCAGGCTGACCTGTCTCCACATGCCCATAGCCCAGCAGCCCGTGGCTTCTCCTCAGAGTGGGGCTTCCAGAGACACAAAGGCCTCCAGGGACCACAGTGACAAACTAGACACTGGCTCTGATGGAACCGGGGAGTGACCTTGGCCAGAGGACCAGCAGGGAATAAGGCTGAGCCAGGTCATCGGCCCTTGAATGCCGAGCCAGGAGGCAACAGGGGCAATGTGACCAGACGGGTGGCCGGAAGGGACAGACTGGCTGAGGAGGGCGGGAGGGGAAGGACCACAATTAGAGAAGCTTCCAGTGGTGCAGAGGCCCAAAGACAGGGGCCTAAGGCACAGAGGCTGCAGGAATGGCTAGAGAGGGCCTTTTGGAGTGGGGAAACCCCGTGGTTTGACACCTGAATGGCCAGGGTAGGGGTGAGGAGAGGAGGGTCAGGCGAGGAGGGTCAGGAGAGGAGGCCGAGCTTCAGCAGCGGAGGGAAGGCAGCTGCCACTGGCTGCTGTGCTGTGGCTGGGCCAAGAGAGGGCTGCCCACAGCGTCCACTCCCACATCACCCCGATCCCACCGGGGACCCCGTTTCCACAGCCCAGGTGCATCCGATCCCCAGGCTAATCTGCAGCTATGTGATTCCAAACAGATTCCTCTAAGCCAGAAAGTCCCTGAGATGCGGCTTCCACAGCTGCCAGGAGGCCCTCACCCCAGGCCCCGCTCAGGGAGGGTGGCCCAGGCGATTGTGGCTGAACTGTGGGTTCCGGGGCGGGCAGACGATCCTCCCCTGGCTCATCACCTCCTGATTTACGGCCTCGGTCCCTGGGGGAGCTGCGGGGCTAAGTAATTGCTTCTGCCTTGATTACAGGCCGGCACAAATGACTGCGGGCCTGGGCCCACCAGTGTGTTTGAATCTTACAAATGTCCACCGCACAGCCACCATCCGGACCGTCTGATCGTTACCTTAAAAGGTGATATTTGCTTAGAGAGGAAATTAGACTACAAACTATTCAGAAATTATGAAAAGTCATTTATCAAAGAGACCCACCCATGTATTCCTCAAGCATTCTGCTAGAGCATAGTGTGTGCACAGGTGTGCATGCATGTGCGTGTGCATGTGTATGTGTGCATGTGTGCGTGTGCATATGCGTGCGTGTGCATGTGCGTGTGTGTGCACGTGTGCGTGTGTGCGCGTATGCGTGTGCGTATGTGTGTGCGTGTGTGTGTGCGTGTGTGCACGTGTGCTTGTGCATATGCGTACGTGTGCATGTATTTGTGCACATGTGTGCATATGTGCATGTGTACGTGTGCATACATGTGTGACTGTGTGCATGTGTGTGCACGCACATAAGTGTGCCTGCATGGCCTGGCAGGTGTGTGCTTATCAGAAATAATAAGTGGCTCAGCAAAAGTCTGGCTCCACAAGGACTCTAACACCAACCCCAGAACTGAAGCTGCTTCTTCCTGTGGTAATGGGGCACGGGAAAGCTCAAGGCAGCAGAAAGCCACCCAGGCGCGAGCTGGCCCCTCCTGCCAGGGCTGGCCCCGCTCTGTGACGCGGGTGCCGAGGGCTATGGTTCCTGCCCACAGCTCTGGACCACACAGCGAGGGACAGCATCCCGTGAGGAAAATGCAGCCGGCTCCTCACTGAGGGGGGGCTCTGTTCAGTCCCCTGACCACCACTACCACTGACACGGCCTGGCAAGTGACCTCAGGACCCGGCCTTGCCAGCCTGGCCCCAGGCCCTCCTGCTGCCCTCCTGCCTCCTCCCTATGTGGGGACACCGTCCAGATGACCCTCACGACCTTCCTAAGAGTGGCCTCAGCACTTCCTTGCTGCCTCTGACTCAGTCCTCATGGTCACTCAGAAAAGTTGGTATTTTTATTCACCCTTTAGACATGGGAAAGTGAGGCCTGGTGAGATCTATCGCCCAAGTTCACACCAAGCCTGGACTCAAACCCCACACCCGCTCTCCATGAAGCCCACCCCGCAGAGAGGTCGAGCCTGCTTTTTCCCTATTAGCCGATGCGCTGTGGGCAGCTGCCCCCTGCCAGATGAGGAGCAGAGGCCCTGGTCACCAGAGGGACTGGGCCGAGGTCACCTGTGAAGCCCTGTCCGCAGCCAGCACAACCACCCTGCAGCCGGGCCGGCGGAAATGCGCTGTTCTGGACTGCGGGGATAATGGGAACAGTGCCCGGGTTCCAATGACGCTGCCTACCTGCCCTTGGCGGACAGCCCACCCATGGCCCGCAGGCTGGCGGCTGGGGGGAGGGGCACCACAGGGAACAGAGGCAGCTCTTGGCCTGGCTCAGCAGCCACACAGCTCTCCTGCGATACTGCAGCCTCCATCCTACCATCGGGGTGTCCCAGGGGCACCCATCCCTGCCTGCCTGCCTCATGAGGGCCGCAGGGGCAGGGAGACCCCTGAGAAGCATGGCATTTTAGACAGGAACCTTCTGGAGTGGCAGCACCCTCAGAGCACCCGAGAGTCGCCCCACCTGCCCTCTGACAGGCAGATGGAAGTACGGAGCCCCAGTGGCTGGGGGTACAGATCGAAGCCCCCTGCAAGCTTGGGTTGTCCTTGAAGGCTCGCCATTGACCTGACAACCGTGGAGGATTGCCCTCACATCAGGTCCACGGCTGTGTTTCTTTTCACCCCATAATGGTTTGTTCTCAAATCTTCACGGAGCTCCGCATGGCCAGGCTACCCCACCTCTATCTGAGGAGCTCCGGGCAGCCGAGAGCCATCTCCATGGGAAGCTCTCAAGGCTGGTACAGGGGACACCGGGAGAGGCCAGCGCAGGCCCCGCCCTGAGGGAATGCTGACAGCATGGCCCTACCGGGCCACGGGTCAAGGGGCCACACGGCAGGGCCTGAAACCCGGCAGTGTTCAGAAAGCACCAGCCTCCTGCTGCAGCCGGTCACACACGTGGCCTTCCGAGCTCGGTGGGTTGGCGTGAGCTGCTCTCCACGGATGAGGGAAAGAGGCTAAGAAGGACCTAGTTACCGGGGCTGGCAAACAGCTAAAGACGGTGCAGGGCTCAACTGCACTCCTGCTGGGTTCACCAGACCCCTCTGCTGATAAAATCACTCCCTTTGAGAAACGCTCCTGGGTGCCAGGTCTCTCAAGACAGGTGCTGTGAAGAGGACATGGACGCCCAGAGATGCCAGGAAACTGGGCTAGGAGCCCCCAGCTGGCTGCCGACAGCAGGACTCGAACGCAGCTCCATGAGCAGAGGACCTGGCTGGTGTGTGCTGTGCTCCAGAGGAAAGCAGCCGCCCGATTTCCTTCCAGGACCCGCCTGTGACAGCTAGGGGATCCACAAGCCCC
>NW_016107348.1:1259350-1262036 GCF_001604975.1 Cebus imitator | reverse complement strand
CAACCTCTGCCTCCTGGGTTCAAGCGATTCTCCTGCCTCAGCCTGTCGAGTAGCTGGGACTACAGGCACGCGCCACCACACCTGGCTGATTTTTGTATTTTTAGTAGAGATGGGGTTTCACCATATTGGCCAGGCTGGTCTCAAACTCCTGACCTCATGATCTGCCCGCCTTGGCCTCCAAAGTGCTGGGATTATAGGCATGAGCCACCGCACCTGGCCTCCTCATGTCTTTTTGAGATGTGGGAGGGACCCATGACATGCTGGACACGTGGTCTGGAGAGGACCTGCTTAGCAAATGTGACACGAGGAGTCACGGCCCCACAGCTTGGGATTCAGTTTATAACAGGTCTTGGGACACCCTGGGCACCAGGGGTGGGCTCTCAGAACGAATCGCAGACCTACTGTGCTCAGTCAACTCCATGCCTTTCATCTTGGCCTCAGAATGTTACTTCGTTTGGAGAAAGGAGAGCCAAGGACACAAGAAGCAGACACAGCAACCCACAGCAAAAATCAGTCAATGTTACTGAGCAAGATCGAGCTCAACAGCCGCAAAAGAAAAATGCCACAAACAGAGTACAACTTCCCGACAATCCTTCTGCCACGTCTGTGTCCACAGCAACATCGCCCTCTGCTGCCAGTTACCAGGATCGCCACATGCCCCAGCAGAAGGCGAGGCACGTCCAGACCTGCGGCCTCCCTCCACTTCTGAGCTCTTACAAGGTACTACCCACTTCCAAGGGATACTCTCCTCATCACTGTCTTGATCTGCAGAACTTCACGTAGAGTATGACAGGAGGATGCCCCTGGACTGGTGCAAAGCGGCCCCCTACCTTGTTATGAGCAAAGAGATTAATGTATTGATCCAGGAAGGTAGGACCACAGTGCTAATCAGGGAAGCCATGAGCCCTGCCCCCGCCTCTGAACAGGGCTAGGAGGATGCTCCAGAAAAGGGCAGGGCTTTTCTTTCTTCTCTTTCTTCAAAGACCATCAAAAAGGGACTCTCGTAGCTCTCACCAGGTGTCTTCCGAACCCCACAGCTAAGAGCATCCTGAGGTCTGACGGGCGAATTCAAGTATGTGGCACCTGCTGTCCCTCTCACAAGGTGGCCGCAGATGTCACTTCTATTGCCAGGGTGAGACCAGGGAGGGACTGGGGTTCCAGGGAGGGCTCGCCCCCTCCTGCCCTAGCACGTTCTGTCCTTGCTGTCCCTCCACCGTGTGCATGTCCGCATATGCCCCCTGAAAGAGGTGCCTGGTAACATCTAATGACACAGCGTAAGGAACAGGCTGTCCGAGCCTCAGGTAGCCAGCCAGTCCCAAGACCTCTGGGGATGGGAGGTGGAGTCACGCAGATACTGGAATGCTTGCTGCCTCCGTCTGTACCTCGGACGCAGGCTGCAGCTGTGCCTGACTGTACCAAACAGCCCTGGTCCCCAAGAGCCTCGTGGGGCTGTGAACCCACCCACTGGGGACTCGGAACCGCCTGCTCTTCATCTTTGGTTGGCCCTCCAGGGACAATCACTTCAGCTTCAAACTCCCCTCCTCACAGCACCCCGTCACAGAGTCAATGGCCCAAACTCAGCACTGAATCTGTGGCCAGCTCCCCTGTGTCACAGAAGGACACAGCCCTCAGAGTGGGACGTTTCATGAAGCAGAGCAGTGTCAGTAACAAGGGACTAAACTGGCTAGACGATGGGCCTGAGCATTCGCAAGCAGCCTGGGCCTCCCTCACAAAAGACGCCTTGCAAGATACAGAAGAAACTGGTCACCAAAGCTCGTGGGAATTCACTGGGTAATTTACTTGTTGCATCAAACCCAGCAATGGCCAATGGGCAAGGCTCGAGCCAGGGGCTTTCACAGGGTACAGAGAAATGCATAACAGGCCTTTTCCTCAAGCCAACAAGGAAGATAAAGCAGGCACAGGAGAAATGAGCAAACCTAAGCAGCCCTTGCTGGGTCACCTGGGAGAGGGGCGGGACAGGAGGCGATGGCTCCGCCAGGCTGGGGCTCCCTCTGCTGCGGAGCTGGACCCTGAGGACCCTGGAAGGACGGGAGCCCTGAACGGTGGGCAACGTTCCGGGAGGATGAAACAGCCTGCGCCGACGGGTAGAGGCGGCAGCCCCCCAAACATGCCTGGGAATGGGGCACCCGGCTTGCCAGGCATCAGGTGCCCGAGGAAGGCAGCAGGCCAGGACTGGAAGGGAGCGCCGCAGGAGGCTCTGATGTGCCCATGCCTCCAGCAGGCTCTGTGGCATATACAGGGCAGGGGCAGGCCCACCTGGTGGGGAGGCTTGCGGACTGCAGCGAAGTGAGTAGAGGGACCAGCCAGGTCTGGGGGTGCAAGGGGGCCCTCTGGCGATGAAGCCTGGGTCAGTGGTCCCGACAGGCTTTGCTCATACCCCACAGGCTTCCCTGAGGTACCATGCTGGACCAGCCAGAAACCCTGTGGGTCCTGAGGTCTGACTCAGGGACATCCAGCACCTACCCTGCCCGGAGATGTGCAAGCGGGGGCATGGCCTCTCGGCCACCAAAGGTGCAGGCATACACACCTATGCACACCTCATCACAGACACAGGGCAGTTCACCCGCCCCAAAACCAGGCCCTGCCACCCTCTTCACACACACATTATATTCACAAGTGCACCGGGTACACAATGCACATGTGTGTGCAAGCACATGCACACATA
>NW_016107348.1:1249470-1258730 GCF_001604975.1 Cebus imitator | reverse complement strand
GAAATTCACCCACCCAGGGGCCCATCTCTCTCTCTCTCACACAGACACACACACACACACAGACACACACAGTGAAATTCACCCACCCAGGGGCCCCTAAGAGTTGCTGTGTCCTTTGCAAGGACTTCACAAAGGGAGGAAAACAGAGGCAAACTTGCTGCCCGCCTGAGAAAGGCTAGAGGGAGTGGAGCTGCAGGATTGCCAGAGAAAAGGACCCAGAGGAGGGTCTGAGGTGGGAAAGCAACAGGAAGACTGTGAGAAAGAAGAGCAGGACACCAAAAGCTCAGCAAGGGCCAGCGGCCTGTCCCTCCACCCGACATCAAGGACTTGCTGGGTGCCCCCATGTCAGCTGCTGCCCCCACCTTCCTGTAATAAACTCACATATTCACACTCACACACCACTCACACACGCTCACACATACACATGCTCACACTCACACCACTCAGATTCTCACACATACACTCATGCTCACACACACACCACACAAACATTCTCACACACACACACACAACACACAAACACATAAACACACACCCACACTCATACACACACACACTCATACACACACACACTTTCACACGTAGGGAGCAGCACATATTTGACCAAAGTACAGCAGTGACAGCGAGTGCATCCTCTGCACACAGCCAGGGAGGCAGCCCCACCCAGTCGTTACCAAGATCTTTAATGTGTTCTTCGACTCACCTTGCACTAAAGAAATACGAGAATCCTCGTTCAAATCACCTATTCTCTGTAGTTAAACCCCTGGGAGGATGTGGGAGAAACGGTGTTCTGTATCTGGGACCCATATCTCTCCCCATTACGCCCCCCTCGGCCCCCATCTCTCGAATACACAGCTTCAGCGGGAGGTGCCTCTCTGGGGCTTGGTGATCTGGGCTGGGTGTGTTCAGGCCTCGGTGAGGCTCTCCGGCTGGGCCACCCAGGCTGCTGCGACTGAACACGGGGCTCAGTGTCACTGACCCGACCCCACCTCCCACTCCTGGCTTTGTTGTTGCCAGCTGGTCCACACTGGCTAAGCCACCAGCATCAGTGCCTTGGGTAACAGCTTCTGGGAGAGAAGCCTCAGACTAAACGCGATGGAAAACACATTCTAGGAAGTCTTCTCACCCTGACCCACAGCGCCAACAGCAAGTTTTTGATGGACCCCACCCCAGAATGGAAAATCTCAGTCTTAAGAGCTAACACTCAAATGTCAGGCACTGTCCTGAGGACTTGATGCATACTGACTTATCTAAAGCTAATAGAAACCTCATGAGGTAGGGACTATTGCTATCAGCCCCATTTTACAGATAAACAAACTGAGGCGCAGAGAAGTTAACTAACCTGCCCAGGAGCACACCACCAATAAGTGGGTTCAAATTCAGGCAGAGTCTGGACTCCACCGTCACACAAAACTGCCCCTTCTTCATCATGTTTCCATAGAAAGTGACGACACTGACTGAGCTGGGCCTCCCTCCTGCCAGAAGCCGCTCTGGCCAGCCTCTAAGGCCCTTGAAGCAGGCTGTGAAACACGCCACGGAGACGCCTCTACATGTGACACAAACATAAAAGCACCTGCTGTGGAAGTTGCGGGACTGTTAGGACCCCATGGCCGGAAGCATGACATATCAGCACAGAAAGAGCAGCTCCTTTGAGGATTTGGAGAATTCCTTTGTGACCACCCTGGAGAAATCTGGCCCAAGGCCTCCGCACCTCACCCCTGCCCCAAGCAGAGCTCAAGTGAGGCCTAGACACTGGAGCTCCGGCAGTGATGGGCCAGTGATCAGAAGGGCAACCTCAGCGAGGGCATCCTCTCGGCTCCGGAATTTACCTGCCCCTCCCAGAGTGGACTCTCCTCCGTCCCTGGCCTACCCCACTGCAAACCTCCCCCTCGCTGCATGGAGACAGGCAGAGACAGGCCAGGGCCACGAGAAGGACCGCGCTGACTTACTTGAAGAAGTCCTCCTTGCAGTAGACGCTCCCAGCCCTGGAGAAGCACCTGTCCGCCAGCTGCATCTGGCAGTCTGCACACTTGAGGCAGGAGCTGTGCCAGTGTCTGTCCAGGACCTTCAGGATGAACTTGTCCAGGATGTGCTGGTTGCAGCCAGCGCACTGGGGGATCTCTGTGAGGAAGAGAAGACAGAGGCACTGTGAGCCTTCCACTTTGCCCCGCTAACAGGCCCTGGGCGGGCGCCTTCCCTTTCTGCTGGTGGTGGAAACAGACATGGCCCAAAGCACAGGGCTGTTGCATAGAGTTCCGAGGGTTATACACTGCACACAAAGGTGTGTGGTCAAGGGACAAGGCGGGACTGAAAGCTAACCCTTGCTTTGCTGGCCAGGCTGTGCATTCAGGCTTGGAGTGACTGGTCCAGAGGAGTCACCTGCTTCTAAGGGCACCACAAGGCTAGTGGCAGCAGCTAACCCATTCGCACCACTGCAGTCCCACAGCCAGCAGACCAGGAAGCCCCAGCAACAACGACCTCTGTTTCCACGGCATTTTCATGAGTGATTGGAAGCTCTGCTAAAAACACCAGTCCCCAAAGTCACACCTGCACTGGAAGGCCATCTGGCCTGAAAAGCAAATGATAAAAACAGTGTGGGGGAGGGGTGGGCAGCGATCGAGGTCCAGGCCTGAGGGTGCTCTTGCAGAGAAAATCTCAATATTTTAATGAACTGCGACCAATACCATAGATTGGCTGGATCAATACCTCATCCTAATGCGCCTTCTTGAGCTGCAGATAGGAAAGCTAGAAACTGCTTTTCCAGATGCCCTAGTGGCCCAGGTTCTGAAGATGATTGAGTCTTCCAATCAGACGCACTTGGGAGAGACTTGAATTCAGAACTGAGCTAAATGTCGGGACAGCCGAGGGGCAGGCTCCCATCGTGCTGGTGTGGGTATGCAGAGGCGATGAAGTGCCATGTTGGGTGTTGTACTGTCCTGATCGGTCACAGCGGAGGCAATGAAACACTGGGGGCTGACAGTTATCCTGGAAGCTCCACCCAGCTGGCTCCACTGAGCTGAAAGTCACCTGCCACCTGATGATTAATCGCTTTTCACTTAAATAGTGAAAGTGGATTCTGTCATCTGCAATCAAACCCTAACCACTGCCCCATCCAGTTCCTGTCCTGGGTGACTTCCTATCTGAGGTCTGTTTCTCTGCCTTCCCATCTTTCCAAGGGATTGCTTGGGCATCTGACAGTATTTTGAGTCACTGACTGTTTCAAAATCTACAAAATGGTCAGTCTTCACGGTTGAATAAACAAACACTGCTAAGATCTCGAGCCATTTTCCCCCTGTGCTTTTCAAAAAAAAAGAAGGTAACAAATCGACAAGTATTAAGAATGAAAAGATAAAAGTGTAACCGTCTGGCCTCCTAGAGTATCCTCCTGATACAGCACTCCTGAGGCTGGCAACCCCAGGGTTTCCCACGCCTATTATAGAAGACACCTTTGAGTGGCCGGGTGCAGTGGCTCACGCCTGTAATCCTAGCATTTTGGGAGGCCGAGGTGGGTGGATCACCTGAGGTCAGGAGTTCAAGACCAGGCTGGCTATCATGGTGAAACTCCATCTTTAAAAAAAAAAAAAAAAAGACACCTTTGCTTGTTGTTTGTCTAAACACACTGCCTAGCACGGTGCCTGGCACACAAGGGTAACACCACAGATATTTATCGCTAAATAATAAATTGATCAAATCCTGTCTGAGAAGCTCACCTTGAAACAGTTTTTCACTACTTTCTCCTGTACACTCCAAAATGTCAACAGCAGTAAAACCAAATCTCTCAAGAATCATACATGTTTTTTTGTTTTTGAGATGGAGTCTCGCTCTGTTGCCCAGGCTGGAGTACAGTGGCACAATCTTGGCTCACTGCAGCCTCTGTCTCCCAGGTTCAAGCCATTCTCCTGCCTCAGCCTCCTGAGTAGCTGGGATTACAGGTGCGCACCCCCATGCCTGGCTAACTTTTGTAGTTTTAGTAGAGACGGGATTTCACCATGTTGGCCAGGCTGGTCTCAAACTCCTGACTTCAGATAATCTGCCCTCCTCAGCCTCCCAAAGTGCTGGGATTACAGGCATGAGCCACCATGCCCAGCTTCATACATGTTTTTGATTCATCTCATGTATGTTGGTTGTGATATAAAAGTGTTTACAAAGGAATTAGCCTCAATGTACTAACAACAATTTTAAACATACTTTTAAGACATTTGTACTTAAAACCTCTAAATAGGCTACTGGGACAATCACTAAATGCCATCACTAGCCCTGTACACAGAAGTGCCAACCTTGGGCCCAATGAAACCCCAGCCCCAGCCTATTCCCTTCATGGCCCCAGCACCACCAGTATTTGCGTGGAAGTCAGACTTGGTGTACATGCCTTACCTGTTGACCCCTTTCTCAGACCAAAATACCCATGAAAACGATCAAGTGTCCCACCTGCTAACTGTCCCAGTATATACAGGATTCTTTTTCTTCCCGTCTCCAGTTTTCCTCCTTGAGAAATACATTGTCCAGTCAATCAGTACTTGCCCAGGAGCTCCAATTTGCCCAGCAAAGTGCTGAGCACATGACGGCCCCGGGGGTCTCCACCCAGTGAGGGGTGGGCATGACAGGGTCGGAGTATGGACTCTGGAGCTCAGCTGCCTGGGTTTGGATCCTGGCTCTGCTTTTTAAACCCAAATGACTCAGCCTCTCTCTGCCTCAGTTTCCTCACCTCTAAAAGGAGGTGACGATGGCAACAGTGGCTGTAGGATTTTTATGAAGAGCAAATGGATCGACACATGTACAATTCTTAGGGCAGGCCCCAGTATACAGTAGGTGCTCAAGACAGGCCTGCTATTAGTAGGAGATAACTGCCACGCCCATGGAAAGGCAGGCTGGGCACCAGGTTCATGGGCATTTTCTCATCGAGCCCTCGCAAGAATCCCTGCAGAGATGTCACGACTCTCCCAGGGAGGCTGAGTGGCCTCCTAACACAGCAACTGTGCCACCGGCTCGGGGCCACGCCTGCCTGCCCCAGGCGGTCCTCACTCAGCCACACCCCCAGCCTCTCTCCAGAGGCCATCGGGGGCTGGCTGGCATCCCTGGGGGGTCCTGGAAGGTCTTGGTGAGGAGGTGACCCATGAGCCCACCAGTCTATGAGGGTTGGATAGCCAGGAATTTCTTTTGTGTGACACCCCTCGTCTCAAGCAGGAAAAAATAGGGGGCAACTCAGATCAGGAGGGTTATGAAAGGCAAGGGGACACAGGTTTCTCCAGCATAAGCCGAGTTCAGTGCCCCTGAGTCTGCTGGGCAGCAGAAAGGCTGAAGGAGGAAGCACTGAGCAAGACTGCCCTGGCCTCCTCTTGCAGGGGAGAGGAGGGGAGAGCCAACCAGGAAGCCCTCCCGGCTCAGGGAAGCGGGTTAAGGACAAACGGCATGCAGAGCCAGCAGGAACGTGTGAACGAGGCCTGCCGTGTCCCACAGGGCAGCACCGTGTGCCCACAGAGCCCCGATGGTGGGGCACAGCCATGGCGGGAGGCTGCTAGGCACAGCTGCACCTCGGCTCTGGGAGTCAGGTCAGGGGCTTCTTTGTGTGAGAAGAATTTCCAGGAGCTGGACCCCAGCCCTGGGGTCGGGTGGGGGGAGCATTAACCCTTTGAGAATCCAGATGAAGCACCATCCTTGCTGGCCCTTGGGCATGCAGGCCGAGCGCTAGCCCAGCTCCCCACACCCTCCTCGGCCCCTGGGCAAGAGGGGCCGCCGATTCCTACCTAATTGTTGTTTGGCCTGCCCCAGAAGAGAGATTTGGCTATATTTCTCCTCCCAGCCACAAATGCATGGGATGAGGGTGAGGATGTATGCCCATAAAATTTATCTCAAGCACGGTATCTAGTGGGAGCCTTAATCTGATGAGTATTCAAGAGAGAATACATTAGGGCTAATGTATGCAGGGAACAGTGGGCAGGGGAGTTTTAGAGGCTTGTAAGCAGAGACAGCATCACGATGAGGAACAACACTAAAAGCAGACAGACATGCAGCTTCAGCCTCAAGCTTTGAGGAGAGGCTCAGTCTGGGCTGCCAAATCTAGAGGTCCTCATCAAACCAGGGCCCTCCGGCTTGGCAAAAATGGAAGGGTCCTACCAAGGGTGCCCTTTAAGTTAAAAATTAAAACCCTTTTCTATTCCACTGTAGATTTTGACAGGGGGATTAAACAAAGATAATTTGGAAATGTTTTAAAAGATCCCCAATATACCAATCACAGTAGTAAAACCAGACATCAGAAGCCTGTTATGAGCCATGTGAGGGCTTGAGTGTGTATTACCTCAGTGAACCACTCTCAGTGAGGAAGGAATTATCATCCCATTTTACAGATGAGGAAACTGAGCCTTTGTGAGATCAGGTGATGTGCCCAAGGCCCCACAGTCGAGGAGCCAGAATTTCAACTAATTGCCTGCGCTGCTGCTTTCCTGAAAATGGACTAACCCAGTCGGACAGCTCAAGGGGCCTGAGCCATCCCCTTATTTGGCTTGAGCCTGTCGTTTTTTAGATAGGAAATGGTGGCAGAGAGAGAGTCTCAACATGATCCCAGGTACAGTGACAAGAGACTACGACCCCACTGGCCTCTTGAGCTCCCTAACGACTGGGCAAATGGAAATGTTTGAGGCACAGACTGAGATGACACAGGCATTTAGTGTGCATGTGTCCTATGGGACGGACACCTCCTGTCCAGGGCAGGGCAGGAAGCAGCAGCCTCTGTCCACGATCTTCTCCCCCAGCTACAAGGCACCTGCTTGCTGATGGCATCTGTCAAGTTCAGACCCATCCCTGCTGTGAGGGTGTGGTGACCTGTGAATTCAGACCCCACAGTCCAGGCAACGTGGCCCCCATATAATTACATAGATTAGTAAAAAACATAAACTACCTGGAAATTTTTCAAAGAGCAACAGCATAAGCCTTTCAATGAAACCTCTAATAATTTAATTTTCACAGTTTAGAAAGACTGGACAGGACAGAGTTTATCTAGGTTTCCCACAAGAAATAAAGTTCTGGTGCATGAACTGGACCTCCTCGCCCTGAGGGAGGAGACATCGAGGAAGACTGCCTTGGCCTCCTCTTGCAGGGGAGGGGAGGGGAGAACTCCTCACCTGCCCTCCCCCTACAGAGGAGCAGTGGCTCACGTCTGTAATCCTGGCACTTTGGGAGGCTGAGGTGGGTGGATCATTTGAGGCCAGGGGTTCGAGACAAGCCTGGCAAACATGCTGAAACCCCATCTCTACCCCCGACAAAAAAAAACGAGCCAGGTTGCAATAAGCCCAGATTGCGCCCCTGCACTCCAGCCAGGGTGATAGAGCAAGACCCTTTCTCTCAAAAAACAGGAAAGAAAAGTTGTAACCAAAATTTCCAAGGGGTAAGACGATTTCCAAATCCCCAATAAGCTCAACATATTTCATACAGTATTTAGTATCTCGAAATTCCACGTTAAAACTGGAATTTAAGCAGATGCTTGGAGTCACTAAAGACAAAATTTGATCTATTCATATAAACTCAGTTCCCAATATGAGGAGTCGTTTCACTTAAAATGAAAGTTTTTATCTTATCTACCCATAAGTTTTTGTGACGATGCTCTCTGCTGGGGCTTTGCAGAAGGTAAAGAAACAAAAGGTAATGTCCCTGGAACAGCCAAAGAACCTTTGGAAATGCTGGACCACATAGAACAGCACACTCCCCATCTGCAAGGCCCATCCACCAGAGCACTCCCAGTCCAGCAGCGTGACATAGTCAAGGCACAGACCTAAGCCCACATGTACCTGCATGAACATATACAGACATCCTCACATACACTCACATACACACTCAATATACACCCAGAAATATATACACACCCACACCATACATATATACAGACATGCATATAACACAGACACGTACATACACATACAGAGAAACACAATCACAAAGATACACCTTGAGACACATACATTCCTACATATACAAAGGCACACGCATGTACCAGTCACATATACATACAAACACACATGCATATTCACATATACTCAAAGACACATACTCACATGTACACAGAAACACATGCACACACACACACATCCTCATACATGGGATGAAGCATTGCCACTCTGGAAAAAAAGCTGATTCTGAAAGGAAGCTCCGTCTACGGAAAGGAAGGCTTAGCTGAATGAAGGAGCTGTCCAATCCTAAAGCAGTGCGAAGAGTGGGGAATGAGTGAACTAGAAAAGCAGAGGGAAGCAGAAACATTGTTTCAAATACTTTTTTAGAGAGGGCTCAAAAATACTGGGAGGTCAGCCTGGACAACATAGTGAGATCCTGTCTCTACCAAAATAATAATAATAATAAATAAATAAAAGCATCACCAGGCATGGTAGGGTATACCTGCAGTCCCAGCTACTTGGGAGGCCAAGGCAGGAGGATTGCCCGATTACACCACTGCACTCCAGTCTGGGCAACAGAGAAAGCCTCTATCTCAAAAACAAAAACAAGACAAAACAAAAGCCCATAAAAAAAACAAACAAATAAATAAATATATATTGGGAGACAAAGTTTTGAGTTCTGGGCAGAGTTTAGATCTCCAAATATTCCAAATTGCCAATAAATTCCAAATCCAGGCAGACCTGAGCTCAGATCCTCATTCCACCCTGTATGTGATTTTGGGCAAATTACTTCTCTGAGCCTTGATTTTCATATCCATAAAATGGAAATCATCATAGCACCCTTTTGGGGTAGATGTGTTATTTATGGTCGAATCAGGTAATACATGCACAACACCCAGCCCCCACAGCACCAGCGTCCAAGGTCAGCTGTTCGCTCCCTCCTCTGCCTCACAGCCAGTTGCCAACAAGATGCATGTCCGTAAAGTGTATCAAAATTACTTCATGCTTCTCGATGTCCCAATGCACCTTTTCCCTCCGTCAGCCCCCTCCTAAACACTCAGAACTCTCCTCACTCCCTTAATTCTAAAGCATTCAGAAGACACACACTCTTTTCTAATCA
Source organism: Cebus imitator (assembly GCF_001604975.1). Classification (NCBI taxonomy): domain Eukaryota; kingdom Metazoa; phylum Chordata; class Mammalia; order Primates; family Cebidae; genus Cebus; species Cebus imitator. The sequence continues at coordinate 1,249,730 of NW_016107348.1, read as the reverse complement.
ACATAATCCTGGAGTATAAACAGCAGACAATGCAGTATTACAAGGGCTCAGTCTTTCTGGAATAAAGAAATCTGGCAGACTCTTTCCTCTGCAGAATGAGGACAAATTTGCCAGACCTTGATCTCCCCCAACATGCGGATGGTAAAAACGAGAAGGTTGGGGCCATGACTGCCTGATCTTACTTCACTGTTGCTGTATTGTATCCAGGTGAGGGTAGATTGGGTTCAAATTAACGTCTGGGGCTTCTAGCATTTTTTCTT
>NW_016107348.1:1223910-1249445 GCF_001604975.1 Cebus imitator | reverse complement strand
CAAAGGAAGAGACTATTTCTTACTTGATAAGAAATGGCTACAGACGCTTCCCCAGTAGCCAGAATCTACTTCTTCATCAAGGAAGTTTTAAAACTCACAGTATGATGGCCAGCCCTCAAACCACCTGACGCGTCGTGGTAGGGGCACACTGGGCTTATTTTTAGAGTGGCCCATCAGAAACTGGATTCCATTTTTAAATCCCCAAATTCCTCCATTAGTCGTTTCTGAAAGCTGGGAAATGGAAGAGATCAAAAGGTCTGCTGTGATCTGTGGCAGACCAAACTGCCCACGCCCCTCTGGTGAGGATAAGAAATACTGTGCATTTGTATTCCCCACTCACGTTTCTTTCATTTCCAAGAAAATGCTCTCAAGGAACCAGGGGCCACCATGAAACATTTCATGGAGGGTTTGTGTTTGTTTGATCGATTTTAATTATTTGAAAAATTGTGTTTTCTATCCCCTTGGTCACGGGAGATCAAAAGGGTAAAGGAAAAAAATTTCCACTAAAGAGACTAAAATGAGAGCCAACATATCTGACAATGACGTCTCAAATGTATCTAAAAAAAAAAAGGCATCTTTCTGGGGAAAGGAATCAGAATTTCAGATATTTCCATTGGAATCACAATGCTATGCACTAAATATTTTTAAGAAATCAAGTTACTTTGTAGTGATAGGTAACGTTTAGGCCAGGCATGGTGGCTCACACCTGTAATCCCAGCACTTTGGGAGGCCAAGGTGGGAGGATCACTTGAACCCAGAAGTTCAAGACCAGTCTGGGCAACATAGTGAGACCTTATCTCTATTATAATAGTTTTAAAAGGGAATATTTATTTATGCTCTGAGACCAGATTAACACTTTGTAAAATTTGTGCTTTGATGTGCCACCTTGCCTCCTGTGAGGCTTTTGCTCTTTAACTCCCTTTTGGACCAAGTGTTCTTTTTGTTTCATGCTTTGACTTGACAGCCTAATGCTCAGGACATAGCTTTTCTTGCTCCTTTCGAGAAAGGGAGCTGGGTCCATGGGAGTCTCTTCCAGGGCTCCCTGTTTGCACACCCCATAATATTCCCGCTCTGGTAACCATCCTCTTGGGACAGCCACCTGCGCTCCAGGGGGGGCTCTGTCTGTGAAGTGGGAGCTGTGGTCCCAGTCTCTGGGTCCCTTAAGATCACCAGCACTCCAAACTTGGCGAAGTACTTTCACATCGGCACGCTCACTCCCTCCTCCCAGACGTCTTGTGAAGCAGACGTTGCCTGTTGTCTTCGTTTAAAAGGTTCTGAGAATAAGGGTACACAGCTGGGGGCCGAATTAGGACTAAACTTTTTTCCCTGGGTCTGATGGCTTCCACCTGTGCTCAACCAAAGCCACCTCCATCTGGGATCCCAAAACCTTTTTGCTGATTTCCCTCCAGAAGTAAGTAGTTTTTTGAGCTCTGTCTCAGATAACATTTGGCCAATATACATTTCCAAAAACATTTAATTGTATTTATTTGTTAAGTTTCTTTACTGACTACTAACTGAAAAGCAGACAGCAAATGGGGCTTTAAGGAATCACATATGCAGTTGAAAAATTATGCAAATGTTTTTCTTGAAATTTTCCATTCCTTTCCCACAGGTAAGGAAAAGTAAACAACAGTCACATTGTGGACATTGCTAGTCTGTTGCCTCAGGTTCCCTGAGAAAGAAGGAAGACGGGTTTTCTAAAGGTGGGCTTGGGAAATACTGTCAGTGGGGGGAAAGGGGTTCATTAATTTAGTCTGGGAATGACTAGTTCTAAAATACATCAACAAGGTGAAACCACAGGACATTCCAAGTTATGGCACGCCTGCCTAAACACACGCCTGAGTTCTGAAATATGCAAGTCAAAGATTTATAACGGAGGTATAGCTAAATTAAAATTAAGAGATTACTGGATAAATATTTCAAAAATAAACTTTCCAGTTCAAAGTAGCCGCCATCACCGCTTACGATAAAATCCTGTCTTCTGCTCATAACCCCCCTTTTAAATCACCTGGTAATTGTGACCAAAGGAACCAAGGCCTGAGGCCCACGTCTCAGTTTTCCACGACAAATCTTGTGTGCAACCCTTCACCAACCCTGGCTCTTTGTCATTAAAGAATATTCATTTTTTGTTGAACAATTTATAGTTCCTGTTTTGATATTTTCACTTATTCTAAATCAGCATATCTTGAGATAACAATTTTCCAAATGTTTTTTAAAAATTCCTCAAGGGATTTTCACAACCTAGTAATAATATTCTCATAAACAACACAGCTAAAGCACAAAATTCCAACATTAATTCTTTAAAACTTAAAGAGAAAAGGCACATTGAACATCAAGGTATTTTATGATGGTGACAGCGGCATTCAACAGAGAGCCGGGCCAGCTACAAAAATATTGGAAAAATTCTAATTTTAAAAACCGGCATCACATTTAAGGTAAATCATAGTCTCTATCATATTCACTGGCATGTTTTAAAATGCATCAATGTACTCAAGTCTGTTTTTCTAATTTCTTGGTTTTTGTCTTGACAAATGACTAGCAACTAGAAAAAAAGAAAATCCTTCTCATATCACAATCGCACCGAAAGCCATCCTTTCCCTCCGCTTGCTTTCCGGAATTCTGCCCACAGTTTTATTTGGTGGTGTGGGGGTGCCTTTGAAAATCTCCTTTGTTCTTTTTTGGCTTAGACAGTCAAAAATAGTGACCTCTTCAATAAAAGAGCAAATAAAAGAGTAAACTGGAGATAATTTCGATGTTATCATTTTAAGGCTGTAATTTGGGTAATATTTTAACAGAAGTTGTTCACTAACACATGAAACACACAATGTAAATATGTATTTGCAGGGATAAGATTATCTTCTAGGTGGTATATTGTCATGTAATTCATATTCTTCAGTAGGATATCAAATGTTCTCAGTAATTGCAAATAAAACAGAAAATTGCATTAGACAAATCCATGTTCGTATACGGAAATGTTGTAGACATATCTATTTCCACTTATTTTCACATCTAATCACTGCTGCATCTCTACAATGTATTTTTCTAATGTCTCACTCTGTAACAATATTCCATATGTTTGGCACTCTTTCCCTCATAACAAGAAACTTTCAATTAATTTGGCTGCAAGCTTCGTCTCTATTAAGCTATTCCCAGAACCAATCCCTTAACCCCCTAACATTATAATCAAAGCAAATTATACTTTAAAGGCGTTTGGGGGTGAGGTACTGCAGTAAAACATCTGTGGCTAGACCCAGACTGACAGAGGGAACAGGGTGGGAGATCTGAGAAAAGAAATCCACCAAAATTACAGCAGGAGGCAGGACTAGCTCCCAACTCGACTCTCCAGTCAGCCACTCATACAGTTAACCCCAAAGTACATTTTCCAAGAGCAAGTCCAATTCATTTTCACCAATGAAACCCAACCTGTCCACCTACCCCAAGAGCAGTGCCTCAAAACGGTTGATTTGTGCTCCGCTTTGATCAGGGATCCTGTAAAACTGAGGACTAAATAAGGTAAAACCTCACAGTGGCATCTAATTTTAGCTGATTTCTTCTACCACAGACAGTAAGAGCCCAGCTCCAGGGCAGCTTCTCGCCTATACACAGCACCTGTGCTTCCCACCCAGGGCACCTAGAGAGATGGATCCACCACTGCGCAGCCCGCAGGACCCACGACCCCCCAGTAAAACCCCTGTGCCATGAATTCCTGCACAATCCCTTGTTTCTACCTGCAAATATTTTGCAAAGGAAGGACGCGATAGACAGAAGAAGTGGGGTGGAGAAGGAGGGAGGGAGAAAGAGAAATTCAAGCCCCCAGACCGCGATGGAATTTTACTACAAGCATTGGACCCTATTCGCCCACATCTCTTACGGGCTTGTTAACACTCATTTCAGGAAGGGAGAAAGGCAAAACACTGCTACAAAGTAAACCCCCTCAAGGGCACCCCAGCCCGCCCTCTCCAAGTCCAGCCGTCTATGCTGTAATGTATTTGGTGCTGCAACAGCAAACTGCTGCTTCAGTCTGTCTCCAACCTTGGATTTCTCAAAGTGGGTAATACTCCTTTTGTCCTCTCTTCAGCTAAACTGGTTCCCAGTCCCTATTCGTTCCAAAGCTTCTCAGCTCTATTCCAGAAAAATTTCCCCAATTGAAAGAAGAGGTACAAGGTCCCTTCATCCAGTTCTGCCCACCCTCCCCCATCCACAACTCTTCAATAGGAAGAGGACACAAGTTTCCCAGCCAGAGAAATCCACCAAATACCTACCATTCCTGCCCAAAACAAGAGGCTCAAAGCAGACTTCAAAAAAGGCATCAGAAATTACGGTTAATTCCTGTTAACTAATTTTCCATCCCTGCAGCACTGCAAGCCCCAGCCTCCTTCCCCCAGCTCCTCCCTCTCCTCCCAGCACTGGGGTCTCTGGCTTCAGTCTGCTAATGCGGGTGCTAAGTAAGCACTAATTGACTGTAACACAGAGTGAAAGGGCATTAAAATCCGAGGCAACTGGGAAGTTAGGACAATGCAAATATTTAGGACTTGAGGCTGTCTACACCTGGCCAGCGGGGTCATCGGGTCACTGTTCAAAATACAAGGTGCCCCTGTGGCCCGAGTTTTTGTCTACTCAATGGAAAGAAATTGCTTTGCCGGTTTCCCGGCTCTTCCACCCCCACCCTACCCCTAGGAGCCTGTAAAAATGGACCCTGGTATTTGCAGACCTGCAGGCGGTCTCCAAGACGTCTCGAGGGCTCGCGCAGCCCTAATCCTCACAGCATTTAGTCTACATTCTTGCCTTAACCCCCCTTTGTTTTTGGCGTGTCAAGGGGCAGGTGCAGATACACCTAGCTTCGGTCGTCCTTCCTTCAACTTCCTGCCGCTCCCGGTTTTATCCCTCCACGGCTTTTCTAGCAACTCATTTCCTTCTTCATTAGTTTCACCCTTCAGATCCCTTTGAAAGACACATTGGTCCCGCCCTCTAATAATAATAATAATAATAATAATAAAGGGCCTATCCTGCACAAAGCCAACCACCTGAGACACAGGGATGTGCCTGGTCCCAGTCCAGCCGCGGCCTCTGGTGCGGTGGGTGCACCCGGTGGCCCGCACCACCTCGCCTTCCCCGGCGACGCACAGTGCCACCAACTCCCTCCACTGGTCGATTTTAATTGACATCTTCGGCCGCCTAGGTAGAGACTCTATCTCATGAGCCTGACACATTTCCAGAGCTCGTCAAGGTCCGCTAAGCTGGGGAACCGAGCGGGGAGCCGAGGCTCGAACACCCGCCAAGAACGCGCGGGCCCGGTAGACCCGCCAGCGGCCTCCCCTCTCCCAGGAGGAGGAACCCCTTCAAAAATGGGAGCATCCCTCTCCCAGGGTTAAACAGTCACAGAAGCCTCAAGCCGCCGGGATTGGGGTTTAATTTTGTCCTTCCAAGGGCTTGGAACGAAATGGGCCTGGAGAGGGAGAGAGGTTTCCACCCCGCCTCCTCTTAATGGGCGTCCCGTCCGCACTCGCGCGCGTCGCGCCTATCCTTGCGGGAAAAGTCCCTGCCACCACTCTAAAGGGCGGCAAAGGGGTCCCAGGCCGGGCTAATTCCAGCTCAGTCGGACCTCGGGGTTACCTGAGAGAATAAGCTCCGAAAACCAGCGCAAACCCCTGGGCGGATGGAGGGAAAGGGCCAAGGCGCAGGAACGCCTATTGCGCCGTGCGTCGGACAGAGAGGTGGTCCCTCCCTTGCCCCATTCTTGGCTGCGACCTTTACCCACGGCTGCGGGACGCGGTGCGCGGAAAGCCTGCTCCCGCAGAGGGCAGCCCTGTCCACATCTGCCGCCACCGGCGAGCCCCGCAAAACCCAGAGCGCGCCGGGATTCCCCGGCAAGTGCCCAGGATCGTGCGCCGCCCGCGGGTGCGCAGCAAACGCTCATTTAAATAATCCGTCGTCTGTTCCCCGGGCCACCCAGGCCTGCGTCTGCCCGCGGGGCGAGGAGCCCTGCCCCGGTCGCAGTGAGGTCGTTCGGGTCGCGCTCCCAGACCTTAGGACGCCACTCCCGCCCAGCCCTGCGCAGCCCCGCCTAGCTCTGGTTTGCGAAAGCCCGGACCTCCGCCAACCGCGGAAATAAACTCGAGTTAAGATTTGCTTCTTCTCAGTCCCGACTTTACCACTTCACGGATACTGGGGACCGCTCAGTATAGACCTTTGCCCCTCACCTGCTGCACCTGCGTGCTCCGTGTCCGGCTTTAACAGTTCTGCATGCTGAGCGCCCTGGGATCGCGGCTTCCCAAGCTTCCCTCGGTGCTCAGGACCCTCTCCGATTTCAAGGCCATGGAAAAGAGGAGGCTGGAGCCCTCTCGCCCCTTGGGAGTCCTCGGCCATCCGCTGTCCCAAGCGGGGCGCTGCCGCGCACACCCGAGTTTCTCCAAATTCCCTTCTATGTGGTACGCAGATCAGGTCGGGGGCTGAGACGGGATCCTAGCAGTTAGGACATCGGAACCCCCAACTTATCAGGCCCGAATCGGCCGGCGGGGACAGTCGGCCTCGTCTGTAAAAACTGTCTTGCGCCTGAGAATATTCTTGCGACGCAGGGAAGGAGGTCTATGGTGCCCACGGCTGTTGTATCTGAATGTTGGGAATATGACAGACTCTCAATCGATTTCATTCATATACGGTATATATTAGTGTGTGTGTTTTTCTCGAACAAGGAGACAAAGCAGGAATGGAAAGAAGAGCGAACAGCACCGGCGTTTGAGCGGGCTCCTGGCTTGGGCAGTGAATCCATCCCACTCCCTTAAGGAACCGCCTGCAAAAAGGACGGTCGACAACCCCCGGGGCTCGGACCCACGAAGCGACCTGCGCTGGGACATTTACACCCAAGCACCCAGGAGGAGCCCCAGCAGGGGAAGTACCAGAGAAGTCCTTCACCCGACCCTACCAAACACAAAATAAAATACCCTCTTCCTACAGCTTCGGGGTTTGCCAGAGCTTGTCGGAAGCATTTTAGGAGACAAGGAAGGGACGGAGACCCCAGGCCTGCATTCCATTTTCCACCCCCAGCCGATACTCCGTGAGGCTCCTCCTCCTCCCATGGGGGCTGCCCTCTCCCGCACCAGCGAGCCGGGCCACGGGCGTCCTTTCCCTCGGTGCCTGGGGAGACTACGTGGCCGATGGGTCAAAATCGAAGCACATAAAACGCCCCACCTTTCTATAGGCCCCATGCTTTTCGTTTTACGGCGTCTCCTCAGCGGGCACGGCCGGTCAGCAGGGCCCCGACGAGGGGAGGAGACTGCTGAGGTCCAGGGAGAGAGTTTTGGAAGCGGCTCAGCGGGGACTCTCACCGCACCCCAAGGGGCCCTGGGTCGGCCCCTCGGATCTTGATGTCCCTACAGCCCGGAAGGCAGCGGGACGCGCTGTCGGTGTTGGCTGTAGGGACAGCTGTAGGGCTGTCGGAGCAACAAGGCCCGCACTGCGAGCCGCACGACCAAGGTGCGGTAAAAAACCAGGAGGGCGAAAGCGCAAATGGCGAGTCCGCACGGGAGCCAGCGGAGCGGGAGGCGGGGACAGAGTGGCAAGGAAGAGGCCAAGTCTGGAACAAGACTAGCGAAGACAGAAAAATTATTTCATCAGTTTTCCTAAAGAGGATGCACCTCACCCATCCCCAAATAAGCATAAGAATAGTCCAGCTGCCGCCGAAATAAGCTGAATTTAAATGCCCCTCGAGGGGAGGGCACTAGAGGCACGGAGCTTGGAGACACCTAGACCTGCGCCACCAGGTGCTCCATTCGTGGTGACTCCGTGTGATGAAGAAGCCAACATGTCTGTGTTGAGGAGGAAACCCAAAACCTTCTAGGCGGTGACTGGAGGGACCCCAGTGGGAGAGCCTTTCTTTTGTCTCCCCTCCCCTAGGGTTTAAGAGCCTACTGTTCCGGGAGGCCCAAGGGTGTGCCCCACAACCCCTCCTGCTTCCCCCCTTCTTAGGCCACAGGGCCCAATCCCAAGATGGTTGTGTACATGTGGGTGAGGGGACCATGCCTCACCTATCCCCTGGTCCCAGCACCTACAGCAACAGCCAGTGGCCAGATCTGCTGCAAGGGAAGGTACAATCCATTCACATTCCAAGAGGAAATAAAAGGTGGATCCGGAAATCTTCAGGTAACAGTCCCCTCAATTTTGGCCGATGCCTCCTCCAACCAAGGCCACAAAACCCAGACAAAAGGGAGGACTGACCACCCCCTCTAGGTTAGACATTGCCTCGATGGGCCATGTATACCTCAAGTTTTCCACCGTGTGACCTAGACTCAGCCTTGGCAAACTGTAGCTCTGAGTTCTGGGCATTTTGGGAAAGCGACTCCCTGACATGGAACATTAAAGTTCTCTCTAAACAACAGGAGCAAAGTGTCACTCATCAGTGTCACTCATCACAAGAAAGGCCGTCAGAACAGAGACCATCGTCCTTCATCTCGGTCCCAACAGACAGGTCACCCACGGACCACAGCCAGAAGAGCACAGACGTACTGGGTACCAAGGACACTAGTAACACACACACCCTTCCCCCACTCACGCAAGCTCCTCACTCTCGCAGAGCTACAAGCAGCTTAACGACTCGGTGCACCTTTGCCAGGGTTTCTGTTTGTGCAGGGGCTGAGAACCCACTCTGTCCCTACCGGTGTGCGGGGATGCCTTCTATAGAAACATCTTAGTAAACTCCCCAAGGCTCAGCACAGACGTGGGACTGTTTGCCAGCAGTTGACACAAAAACACACAAAGAATAACTATAGAATACAGCCAAGAAACAATCTAAATAGGCTTGGATGAAGCTATCCTTTTCTAGTCCCTTCTCAAAAACTTCCCAGAGAAGCCCAGGGTACGCGCTCTTCAGCCTGCCCTCCCAGGTCTCGCCGGACAGAAACCCTGCCATGGAGAGCCGAGGCGCAGGAGGGCGCGCTCGTGCGTCCTAGTTTGTAGGTAGTTACCATCCCTGGGTGAGCCGGCCCTTACTTAAAGTAAACCCCGAAGACTTAGCTACCGCACCACAAAAGAAGTCGAAGGCGGAGCGAGGGACTCTTTGGTCTCTCCAGGGTGCCTGGGGCGCCCTGCTGAGCGTGCGAGCCACCGGGGCAGGACTCTCCCGGAGCTCGCCTTGCGCGCGCGACAATTTGGCACCTGTTCTGGCCTCCGCACAGATTCTCTCTCGCGGACTCTCGGCTCAGGAGTGAAGGACAGAGACGGATTCCCTTCTGAAAAATCTCTGCGCGCGCACACCCATACACATAAAGAGACTTGGGGATAAACACACTCCGAGCTCCCGCCGCCTAGCTAATTTCGGGCGCGGGAAGAAAGCAGCAGGGCAGGCTAGCAAAGCGCGCACATACCCCCATCTCTACCCCTCCAAACCAGAGCCATCCTGAGCACCTGCCCTCGAGTGCTCGAAGGCAGAACCCTGAATTCACAACTTCGCGCGAGTGCTTCTCCCTCGCCTGGATTCCTAGGTTAGCTGGAATGCAGCGAGCAGATTCCCTCGTGAGCAGATTCCCTCATCAGGAGCAGTCAGTCCCCGGCGGCGCACACGGCGGGTGCCGCCGGCAGTAGCTGCTGGGGATGCACCGGCGTGCACGCCCCGGGCGCGGGCCGCAGGGACTAAGAGTGTGGCTGGGGCTTCTCTGCCGCCAGCCTCGGGGGCGAGAGACACGCTCTCCAACTTCCCGCCAGCTGGGGTGAAGTTGCACTAGCGGTCCCGCCAGCGTTAACCATCCAGCTGGGGAAAGAAGATTTGGGGGGGACCACCCTCGCTCTCAGGCCTGGCCTACAGCTCGTACCCCTGGGTGTCCCCAAACAGCACTCTCCCTAGTGTTCCAAGGAAAGCCACAGGCTGGAGATGCAGGGTTCGGTACTCGGTACTCAGCTCGCCTCAAGCATTATCCAGGAGGCAATTACATTCGGCCCAAAAAAGCCAAGAGCCTGGCCCCTGAAACGCACTCTGGCCGGCGCCCCAGCCCTGTGACCGCCTCTGCGCCCCGGCCGCCGGCCCCTCCCGGCCAGGGCCACCAGCGGCGTCCGGCCCGCCCCGCAGCTGCTGAGGCTTGCTACCTGTCTTGTTAGAATTAAATCAGCGAGAAAGGGGGGTGTCTTACGTTGCATCGGCACACCTAGCATCTCCGGGAGCCCCTTGACAGCCCCCTCCGCGGGGACAGTCGCACTCTGCATCATCTCGGAGCGAGAGCCAGCGAGTCGCAGTCTACGGAGATCTCTTGCTCTCTCGCTCTAGCTCGATTCAAAAATTTCAAAATAATAATTAAAACCCCAAGCAGGCCGCTGGAGTCGCGGTGGAAACCGGGCCCTCCGCCTCTCCGGAAGGACTCCACAGGCTGGCCGGCCCCCTCCCCCCGCCAGTCCCCAGTCTGTTTCCAGTCCCTTTGATCTCGCTCTCCGGGGTTGGTGCACATCCCAGGTTGAGACGCTGTTGCTGCAGCTCTGGCTTTTTTCCTCTCCTCCCTCCCCCGCCCGCTCCTTCCCCCTCCCCCTCCACCCTTCGCGTGCCGGCCGCCCGGGAGGCCGCGGTCACCCGGGCGTTTTGATTCATTCACACTGCAGGAGCGGCCGTGACGTCGCTTTCCGCAGGGAGGCCCGCCCTTCGGCACATCCCCCCACCAGTCGGCGGGCCGCCGACCCCGGCGGGACTGGGGGTCCCAGCGCCCCAAGTGAGGCCGGGGGGCGGGGCGGCAGGGAGCGGGGCGGGGCCTCGCAGGCCTGCACCCCCGCCTCTGCCCAGCCGTGCGGGCTCGCGCCCCGGGTATAAATCCTGAGGCTAGCCCACCGCGGCAGCAGGTGGTCGGAGACGGCGGCGCCCGGGGCTTGCGCGTCTCCACGGGTTCCAAACTCGCGCGGCTCGTGTCCTCCTTACTCCTCCGTTCGGTCCCGTGGTGGGGCGGGGCAGTGGCCGGGGCCGGGCGGGGCAGGCGGTCGGGAGGCCGGGGCCGCGTTGCCTGTCTTCGCCTTGCGCGCTCTCGGGCCCCGGCTTCTCTCCGCCGGACGGAGCGCGCTCCGTAACCGGATGACTACATCCATCTTCCTCCTCCTCTTCTCCCCTAGCCAATTCCTTTCCCGCCGGCACTTCCCAGCCCCAACTCTCTCTCCCCCGCGTCTGGCTGAGGCTGGGCCAGGGACAACCCGTACTCGGCTCGGAACGCGCGAGTGACGCGGCGGGCTGCGGCGGCCCGGGTCGGGGAAGGCGGCCAGCGGCCGTGCGCGGAGGTGGCGGGGCTCAGGCCCCCCGCGCGCGCCCCCGCGGACCGCAGCCGGAGTCCGCACTTGCCTCCAGCTCCGCCGGGCATGGGCCCTAAGCCAAACGCCGGTGGGGTCTCCCCGGCTGCCCCGCCGCCGGCCGCCCAGCTCGGCCCTTTCCTGCGTCCCCAGAGCCCGCCCTGCCTCTCTGGCTGCCACCGCGGGCGCTTTGAACCGTCCCCGACCTCGTGCGTGCAGGGCGGCAGCGAGCACACGGACGCCCGGGCTGACCTGCCACAGGGCTTGTGATGCTTACTGTATTTACGAGACGCAAGTAGAGAGAGAAACGCTTAAATTCTCAAAATGAGTTTCTGACGGAAATACAACAGAAGGCCCAACGCTGGGACGAGGGCTCCTCTGACGCCCCATCAGGCGCTCGACGCCTCCGGGCTCCAGGCACAGCAAGCCCACCCCGCCTGCCCCAGACCCACCCGCTCTCCTGCCCCCAGCCCCCATGGCATTTCCTTCCTGAAATTCAGACAGACGCGTCCTTCCAGCCTAGTGGGGTTCAGCTTAGGCGGGAAGGGGGACTGTGTGCCCTCCCCAGCCTTCCAGAACCTTCCCTCCTCTTTCCCCTGGCATCATCTCCAAACAAGGGACACCTGCTCACCTTTCAGGGTTGGTGAGGCAGGAGCCTGGGGCGGGGGAGAATGGCCTGGTAGACCGCGCTGCTTAGCATGTGTCTCCAGTGAGGTCACGGTGACTTCCGTGTATCCTGGTACAGGGTTGGCATCATCTCTTCTCCTGTTTACCTGCGAGGTGACTCCAGTGCGCGAGACAATGTACGACGCAAGAAGAAAAAAGCAAAAGAACACTTTTAGTGTTTACCAAAATGTTTTCTGTAGAAATGTAACTAGTAAGCAAACAGGGGAAAATGCCAGCCTCATTTGCAGTGAATGACACTCAAGACAAAACCACACGTGCATACCTCTTTCTGTTTGTGAGATGACTGACTCAGAGGGGCGGGGGGCGTCCTAGAGTTCAGAGCTGGCGAAGGGGCTTGGACACTGGAACTCTCACCGACACTGCTGGATGCTTATAAACTTAACCTCCGTTTGGAAAGCACTGTGGCAATATGTGTCAAACTCATAATTTTTTGATACCCTTTAGTTCATGTAGTACTGCTTTTGAATGTCTATTCCATGGAAATAATCTAGCATATTTTTAATAAAAGTTTCTTGCATGAAGATGTTTATTATGGCATCATGTTTTGTAGAAAAATAACCTAAGTAGCCAACAAAAGAACAGTGGCTTAGGGAAGTAGATGAAATTGTTTGGTAGTGTGTTAGGGAATCATTGAAACCAATTACGAAACCCAGTAACATGGGGATCCTTGTGAAATACTATTTTTTTTTTTAAAGCACAATGCAATAGCGTAGGATTAAAAGTATGTAAAAATGTTAGTCAAATGTAAGAGCAGTGATAATACCCATTGTTGGTTGGGCTGTGGGGAAATTAGAAAACAGTTTCCTCGTGGGAATTGCCAAGAGGGGAAATATCTTCTGAGGGCATTTTGGCTACAGATGTGATAGATTTGACCCAATCCCTATAGAAATTTATCCAAGGAAAATAAGAATGTTTGTAAACATGTAGTCACAAGGATGTTAATAATGTTTTTAAAAGGGAAAACCTAAAAATCCAACAATAGGGGATAGTAAATATACATTAAATTATTAAGTAAAATGGATTGTTGCAAAGTCTTAGAAATGCAACAGAAGAATATTTAATAATATAAAAAAGAGTTTGAGATTTAGGAAATGTGAAAAAATATGAAGCAGTATGAACTTTAGGAACTTTTTTTTAAAAAAAAGCATAAACACTATACACTTAAAATGGTAAAGATGGTAAATTATTTGTATATTTTACCTCAAAAAATGGTTTAAAGGAGCAAGAGTAAAAAAAATGCCCAAGAATACAAGTGGTTATCTGTCAGTGGATGTTTTATTTTATTCTCTTCGCTTTTTTCCTGTTTTCTCAATGAGCACATTATTTTATAAAGCAAAATAACTAATAAAATGCTTTAAAAATATTAGGGAAAAGGTAAGGAAAGATATCAAAATGCTACTCAAAAGAATATTAGGAAAAAGCTACATTAGGGAGATCCATTATGGAACTTTTTTCTTTTCCTCCTTTTCAGATTTTCTGTAAAATGATTATTTTTTCAGTAATATTAATAAGAGATAACATTCATATGCAGTGAAATGTAAGGCATATATGCTTTACAGTCAATACTTTTGTCATTTGAAATTATATTTTTAAAATGCTCTCTGCAGCTCCTGCTTCCCTGGTGTGAACCTGATGGGGCATGCCCTTTTCCCAATGCATGTCACTAGCCTGATTCAGGGAATAGTAGTATGTTAGAGAATCATTGAAACTAATTATGAAATCCAATAACATAGGGATGCTTGTGAAATACTAATTTTTTTTAAAGCACAATGCAATAGCATAATGCAATGACTTTCACTGGGGCTGATTCAGGGACTACCACTTTCACCTGTATCCCTTGGCAGATGAGCACTGGGAAGTCAGCTTGGCTCTCAGTTCTTGCATCTGTAAGCATCAGCGCCAACATACCTTGCACCCGCATGCACGCCCACACAGTGCAGCTCAGCCAATAAATGCCCTTTTCACATTTTGAGGCTTTTCTAAAAGCATTTGCTTCTTGTATGAGCTGGGTCCTCTTCCCAAGGTGCTCCAATAACCTCTATACCACCCAAGGCACTTCACTTCCCTCGGGACCTCAGCTTTCCCATCTGCAAATGAGGAATCCTAGCAAAAAGCTTTACTTAAACAGGTTTTGTTTTTAGTGCCTACCACTGTTGGTGGTATAATAACCTAACAGCATATGGTAGTAATAACAACTAATATTTACTGAAACTTTGCAACTGACCAGGAGCTCACACCTGTAATCCCAGCACTTTGGGACGCCGAGGCAGGTGGATCACCTGAGGTTAGGAGTTCAAGACCAGCTTGGGCAACATGGTAAAACCCTGTCTCTAGTAAAAATACAAAAATTAGCTGGGCACGTTGGCGTGTGCCTGTAATCCCAGCTACTCAGGAGGCAGACGCCGGAGAATCACTTGAGCCCAGGAGGCGGAGGTTGAAGTGAGCTGAGATCGTGCCACTGCACTCCAGCAAAAAAAAAAAGAAAACCCCCTTAATTTAAAAAAAAAAAAAAAAAAAAGTTTGCAGCTGTACCAGGCACCAAGGCCAGTGCTTCTACCTGCATAATTCTATCTATTCTTCATGACGATCTGATGCATGCTATTATTATACCTACTTGGTGGAAGAAAAAACCGAGGCTAATAGGGGCCAACCTGGCTTCTACCCCCAGAGAATGGGAGAATGGCTGAATCCTACAGAAGTCAAATAATCTCTACTGTGGAATGGTCCAGAAAGACCCTTGGGGTGGGACTCAGTTTGGATTAAAATCCCTCAGCTGACTCTGTAGGGCTTTTCTCACCACAGTGCACCCAGGTGACCTCCTAGGAATGTTCCTCGGAGCCAGCCATGTGCCTCTGGGCCAGGACCTGGTCGGAGGGTGAGCACTAGAGGATGGGCCAGTGGGAGGGTGACGTGGCTTTCTTCAGGTCTAAGCTCTGTCAGAGAAGTTGAACAATAACCAGTACAAAGTATCCCATACCTTCTAGACATTTATACATTACATTTCTGGAAACCAAACCCAACATGTCAGTGGATCCAATTCAGAGGCAAGACACTCAATTTAGGAAAATGACTACAGCATATATTTGTCTAGCATTTTACATTTTACAAAGTTCCTCCACATAGTTTATCTCATTTTATCTTCATAATTATGCCCGGGCTTGGGTATGATTATCAGGAAACAGAGAGGTTAAGTGGTTTGCCCAAGGTCACACAGCTAATAAATTACAATGCCAACTGGTAATTAAATCCAGTCTTTTGACTCCCAATCTGGTGCTCTTTCCACTCAGCATGGCAGTCTAGTGTGTCTTCTAACCCTTACATTTTAAGAGCATCACAGAGTAGGCAAGCTCTCAGATGCCAGGAACCCTGAGCCCCAGGCTCTTTCTCCACTGAGGGACGCATCTCACTGCCTCTGCTCCCCTCCTTTTCAGCCCAGCTCTAATCACCTCCTCCTCATCCTCATTCCTCTCAAAACCCCCTTCATCATTTGCATTTTGAAACTGTTTCCTTAATTATTCTCCTGCTGTTGGAAACCTGCTCTCCCCGGGCTCCGTGGCATCCTTTGATTTATCTCTGTCTGGATAACAGCTCCCCGATTCTCCTTGGGGAATTCAATTTTCATTCATTTTTCTGCTGGGCTAGATTGATATAGACCCTCTGCCCTGGTCCATATTACTCATCCCAGCAGAGAGAACCAGGGAGACCAACCCTTAGCCCGGCCCCTGGGGAGCCACTGTCTTGTTCAGGGAGCCACAAGGAGTTCTCCAATAAAAGGACAGGGGCCTTTGCTCTTCTCCATCTGTCCACCCAGTCCTTCCAGTCATTTGTCACAGGGCCTTTCAGGGGCCCACCACTTTGTCATTTGTCTCCTTCTCTTCCCAGAACCTTGCAGGGATCTTTCCCCGCTGATCAGAAGGCCGTCACTGCTCGTCTTAAACCTGCCCTGTGTCCTTGACACAGGAATTTAAGGGATATGGAAAAGAGATGGTCCTGTACTTGGGCATCCAACTCTCAAGATAAAATTCTGTCTCAGTTAGTGGCGAAGAAACAGGACAGGAAAAGGGCACTGGGAACCTTACAGGAAGAAGGAAAGTAGCAATGGCTCACACTGACATTGCCAGGCCTGTTCTAATGCTGCATATATATTCCTCATGTAACCTCCAGAAATCCGAGACAGGTACTATCATTATCCCCATTCTACAGATGAGGAAAATGAGGAACAGAGAGGTCAAGTAATGCGCCCAGGGTTGCACAGGTGGTAAGCAGAAGAGCCAGAATGTGGTCACAGGTAGTTCAGCTCTATCCTTGCCAGCATCAGCAGCATCACTGAATAATTCTTATTTAAGGGTTCCTGGGCATGGCCAGGTAAGCCATCCATGCAGAGTACCTGACCCAGCAAGGCCAAGTCCTCTGAGGCCCGTCTATGTAGTCATCGCATCCCATAGCTGTGTGCATAGGGGAGCTGGGGTGTTCAGTCTTGCTCCAATTTCAGAGTTAACTATCTTTATCTCTCAAAAGTCTACAGTACTGGCTGGGCGTGGTGGCTCACGCCTGTAATCCCAGCACTTTGGGAGGCCGAGGTGGGTGGATCACCTGAGGTCAGGAGTTCAAGACCAACCTGACCAACATGGTGAAACCCCATCTCTACTAAAAATATGAAAATTAGCGGATGGGTGCCTGTAGTCCCAGCTACCAAGGCTGATGCATGAGAATTGCTTGAACCCAGGAGGCGGAGGTAGCAATGAGCCGAGATCGCGCCACTGCGCTCCATCTTGGGGGACAGAGTGAGACCCTGTCTCAAAAAAAAAGTCTACAGTACCAAGATCATTCCTTAATTTGTGCATTCATTAGGCATCTATTGTATAACAGCTCCATGACAAGCCCTGGAAGGCAAGGACCTGGAGTGCTAAGTGCAGACTGCCCACAGCTTACTTTGCCCCAGGACTGGCAACATCCCCATAAAATTATGTCAGCAAAGTTCTCCAGCTGCCTCTGTCTTCCTTGTGTTGGGAAGGGGTTGGAGAACTGGGTCAGCAAATGTTTGAGTTCTGGGCTCAGATGGCCTTTTATTCAAATCTCAACTTTGATACATTCTGGCAAGTTCCTTTTCTGCTTTCCCTAAGTTCACACAGCTAATAAGTTGCAGTGCCAACTGGAAATTAAATCCAGTCTTTTGACTAAATGGGGTTAACAATGGCACTCTACTCACAGATGGTCACCCACGGCACCTAGTAAGCATCCTGACGATACCCTCAGCCGTATTTTGCTTTTTTTTTTTTTTTTTTTTTTGCTTGTTTTTTATTTACAGGAGAAATCAAGGGACAAGAGACTCTCTCCGGTGTTTTGAAGTGATGACTGGACTTCGGGAGCTCTCCTTCCTGAGCATGCAGTTGGGATAGAGAGAGACCCGTGGCATGGAGTCTTCTTGGTTTTCTCCTTTTTGCAGATGGAGGAAACCTGCTCTATCAATTCCGTCACAAGCAGAGAACAACGTGCCAGAACTGCTTCTTGGGTGAAAATGTAGCTATCGTGTGAAAAGCTCCACTCCATCATGGCAACAGACACCTTGCTTGTACCAAGCAAAGGGGAAAGGAAGGTATAGCTGGGCTGATTCTGTATCTTTTCTTCGGAAGCTGTTCTGCCCACACTGCCTTGCACCTATGTTCTCTTCCTTTTTGTTTGTTTTCTGATTTGACTTAATCTCCAAATTTATGTAAAGAAGGAGCTTAGATTCCAGATGCTGCACAGCTGACCCCTCCCACTTCCTGCTTTCCCCATCTTCCCTCCAGGACTCAGCAGCATCCCAAATCCAAGAATGGTCTTAGCGACCAACATTTTTATAGTGCCCGACAGTTTAGTAGGTGGCTTTCCATACCCCTTCCCACCTAAGCCTCACAAGGCAGGTAGGTCACGTCATACTCCAACCACTTTTTTTTTTGAGGTGGCGTATCACTCTGTCGCCCAGGCTGGAGTGCAGTGGCGCGATCTCATCTCACTACAACCTCCGCCTCCCGGGTTCAAGCAATTCTCCTGCCTCAGCCCCCCGAGTAGCCAGGACTACAGGCACCGGTCACCACACCCAGCTAATTTTTGTGTTTTTAGTAGAGACAGGGTTTCACCATGTTGGCCACGCAGGTCTCGAACTCCTGACCTCGTGATCCACCCACCTCAGCCTCCCAAAGTGCTGGGATTACAGGTGTGAGCCACCACGCCCAGCCCCAACCACTCTCTACATGAGGAAACCGAAGCGCAGAAAGGTCGAGCTGTCTGGGCTTGACCTAGAGTTCTGTCTCAGAGCTTCTAATCAGATGGTCCATTTCTCAGCTCTTGAAGAGGACTCTAGAAATGGTGAGGAGACGCGGTGGAAAGTCCAGCCTGGCTCCCTTTTAAATAGCTGCAGGTGTCAACGCTAATCTATAAAATAACTCTGTCATCGTCTTGGCGAAAGACTTTTACGGAGCAGCTTAACTCAGCAGTTTCCCCTCAGGAACTGCCTTACAACCAGAACATGTAAGTGTGCTGCATGTGGGTAGAGGGAACAGGAGAAAGGCCCAGGAGGTGTGTGTGTGTGAGGACAGGCGGTGAGGCAGGGGCCAGACTCCCGATTCGGGAACCGGACAGACTTCAGTGTAGGTTCTAGCCATGCTGCCTGCCGGGTGTGACCCCCGAGAGCCTCCACTTGTTTAATGGGACAGTGACAGTTCCTACCTAATAGCATTGGCAAAGGACGGATGAAGCCTTTAGCACAAGGCCTGGTGCAAGCAAAGCCCCATAACTGTGAACGCTCTTTATCGGCTCAGGACAGGCTCCCTGCCTGGCCTTCTCTTCTCACATCCTGGTGCACTATGAAGAGCTCAACACTGGTCACCAACCCTTTCTGCCTGAACACACTGACCTGCAGAAAAGGGACCAGGTCACTAGATCTGTGGCCATTTTTGGTGGTCAAGGAGGAAATACTGAGAACTTTGGGGGCAGAGGATTCCCCCAGCCCTCACCTGAGGAGGTGTTCTGCAGAGAACATCGACCCTGGCTCTATTCTACATCCAAGCTTTATGTCTGTGGGAAGTTAAACCTGGCAGCCTCTTTTTTCCTGGGTTTAAGTGGGGGTGATGCTCACATAATCATCCTGAGAAGAGGCTGCTGGGGGATCAGGAGATTCCACAGGCAAAGCTGCTAAGGCAAATGCTCCGTGAATGTTCCTTCCACTCGCTGGCGCTTCACCAAGCTCCTCGGGCTCAGATGCAGGCCTGGCTTGACGGGTCTGGGGTCTAGGATGCTGCCTTTCTAGGGAGTTTCCCAGGAACGCTGATGCAGCTAGCCTGTGGACCTCAGGGTGTGTGGGAACACCCCAGAACTCCACTACCCAAAAAGCAGCCGCTGGCCGCCTGTGGCTCCTGAGCCCTGAAATGTGGCTGTCAGAATTGAGATGTGCCGCTAATTAAATTATCTATTAGATTTTTAAGGCTTAATACAAAGAAAAGAATGTAAAATATCTCATTAAGATATTTTTAATATTATATGTAGAAATAACAATTTAAATCTATTGGGTTAAACCTATTGTTCACATTAATTTCACTTGCTTCTTATTTGTATGTGGCTACTAGAATATTTAAAATTACACATGGCTGACATTATATTTCCACGGGGCAGTGTTCTAAGGTGCTCTGACTTGGATGGTACTTTTTAAGAAGATGGATTTAGGGGGTACCTGTACACGTGTGTTACACGGGTGTATTGTGTAATGCTGGGGTTTGGGCTTCTAATGAACCCAAATAGTGAGTATCGTATCCAGTAGGTAGTTTTTTCACTGCTGTGCCCCCCGCCACCCCTTTTGGAGTCCTCGCTCAAGTGTACAGTACCGTCCACACACACGCACACACACATACGCACACACACACACATACCCGCACACACATACACAGAGCAGTCCCCTTTCCTCCTAGCCCCTAGCACCGTTACTGGTACCAAGTAAGGATCTAGTAAGCACTGCCGGGTGCAGGAACAGAAGGCAGGCTGCCCACAGATCAGCCACATGCGCAACAGGCCCACCTCACACGGAGGAGGGGACGTCAGCTGCACAGGTGGAAGTATGACCATCTCCCCCGGCAGTGGACCTGACCTGCCACCCACCCATTCTCTGTCACCCTCCGCCCCACACTCTGCTTTTTTCAAGACTTGGGTGGCAAAGAGAAAGGAATTCCAGTGCTCCCTCCCCAGGTCTTGCCATGTAAGAGGACACTGCTGGAGAGGGATGGGTCACGGGATTGCCTGAAGTCCTGGAACATGCATCCCGCAGGCCTCCTGCTAGCCAGGAAAGCCACCTCGGCTGGCCCCACGGGCCCCACCGCTTTCCTCTGCTCCCCTCCCACAGAGTTCACATCACCTCCTCAGCATCTCTTCGTGGTCCTCGCTCCACCTCTGCCTGTGGGAAGCTCATGACCACAGGGCACAGCCCAGGCATGAACCTGCAGAGACCTCGCTGAGCTGCTGTCACCCAGGAGAAGCAGCCGCGGCAGCCCAAGGGAGTTTCACAGAAAGAGATGGAGTGTCTGAAGAGGCACCGCCTCCCGCCCCCAAGAATGAAAGCAGCTGCACGGGAGCCTGGATCCGCATGGCAAGCTCCGCATGGCTTTCCGGTCGGGTTTCAGGGCCTGCGGTCTGAGGTCTGGGGTGGCGGTCATCTGCAGGGAAATCCAGCCTGGGAGAGGCGCTGCTGAGCCAGGAGGGGCCCAAGCGCTCAGGAGCTGGGCTGCATCCCAAACCCCAGGGCCCTGAGCGATCTCTGCCCCTCCACAGAGGCCCCTGCTTGTGTGTCCACGTGGCCCACCCCTCCTCCTGACTAGTCCCCCTCAGTAAGCGCCGGGCACTAAGCAGGACAAAGAGAATTCTCGAAGCATGTGCACTTACCAGAGGTCACGGGAAGAATCTGCCTTCACGGTGAGGGTTTGGAGGAGGAGCAGCCCAGCCCTGCAGCAGAGATCCCGGCGGGGCCCAGGTGGCTCTAGAGAAATCAGGCGTCCGTGGGTGGGGGTAGCCTCCCTAAGGGGAGGAAGCTGGAGAAAGGGTGCCCTGGGTGGGCGGGGTGTTCCCCAGGAGGAGACCAAGCCTGAGCCAGAGCCCTGAGGATGCCCCGCTCCTCTTTCTCTAAGAGAAGGTGCTCCGCTCCCCCTCGGAAGCTGGGGAAATGAGGGTGTGCCTAGGGGGAGGGTAGAGAGGGGCTGGAGACCGCCTCAGAGAAAATTAAATTGCACTTGAGGGCAAATTCTATTAGGGAATAGAGCCTGTCTCTCAGCAGCCTGCGTCCATTTAGGTGATTAGCTCGGCCCAACACCTCCACCCAGGGCCTGGTGAGCTCTGTCCCTCGGCTGGGGGAGCCAGGCCAGTGGCCTCTTCGGGCTGCAGCTGCCCCTGCTCCCCTATCGTTCCCCCTCTCGCCACTCACAGCCCCCAAGCTCTTTGACAGTGGCCCGGAGGGACGAGCACCTCGAGTCTCCTGGAGGACAGTAGGGGGTGGGCAGCTTCATGGAACACACGGAGAAAAGGACAAGCGGTGACCCAGGGACAGAGACTGATTTCCCCTGCTTCAGTCTGGAGCGGGGACGAGGGAGGTCAGAGGTCAGGTGACGGAGATCACTGGGCACTGGGGGGTCAGGGGCTGGACTTGAGGGGCTGGGAGGCAGGAAGGATGGGGACAGGTGGAGGAGACAACGGGGGAGCAAGAGGCCAGGAACACAGTGTGGAGATGGACAACAGGCAGCGTCCAAGTCAGCAGGTTTTGGACGCAGGGAGAGCGGACAGAGAGAGACAGCAGCTGGCGTCTGACCATGCCATGTAATGGCAACCTAATGGAACATAACGTAAATGGTCAAATTAACCCACCTGTGAGTGAGCCTCATCATAATAACATGCACCTTGGGCTACTGTGCTGCGTTAGTACACGTTCTAAGGGTTCAACAAATGTTGGCCGGTGCGGTGCCTCACGCCTGTAATCCCAGAAGTTTGGGAGGCCATAATGGGCAAACCAGTTGAGGCCAGGAGTTCGAGACCAGGCTGGCCAACATGGTGAATCCCCATGTCTACTAAAAATACAAAAATTAGTGGAGCGTGGTGGTGCGTGCCTGGAGGCTGAGGCAGGAGAACCACTTGAACCAGGGAGGTGACGGTTGCAGTGAGCCGAGCTGGTGCCACTGCACTCCAGCCTGGGCAACAGAGAGAGACTCTGTCTCAAAAAAAAAAAACAAAACTAAACTAAACCAAAAAACCACAAATGTCGGGGCCACCATGAGCTGTTGGCGGTGTTCATACATGTGACACTGTCTCCGCCCTTTGGCAGAAGGGTCTAGATCTGAGGCCCTTCCAGGGCCCACTTGCCAGTCTCTTATTTCCCAGCACCAGTGGTACCTGCAGGCCCGTGATCCACAGGCCCGGTCTCAGCTGACTGGGCCCTCGTCTGGTCCCTACTGGCCATCTGTCCATGAGGAGATGCTCCCTCCTCTCCATGTTGATCAGCAAAAGAGTTTGCTTGTTTTCCCTCAATTTCTGGCTATAAAATTATTTCATTTGCTTAACAAACTTTATTATGCACCCACAACGTGTTCTGAGGAGAGCAAGTGCTGTTTCTAGAACATGGAGGCACAGGCAATTTAAAATGAGCTCTGAGCAGGAGCATGGATGGAGCCGGAGCCCATCGTCCTACACAGGCTGACTCAGGAACAGAAAACCAAATACCACATGCTCTCACTTATAAGTGGGAGCTAAAGGATGAGAACACATGGACACACAGAAGGGAACAACACACGCCTATCAGAAAACGAAGGGTGTGGGCCAGGCACAGTGGCTCGTGCCTGTAATCCCAGCATTTTGGGAGGCCAAGGCAGGAGGATCACGAGTTCAAGAGATTGAGACCATCTTGGCCAACATGGTAAAACCCCGTCTCTACTAAAAATTACCAGGCATGTTGGCAGGTGCTTGTGGTCCCAGCTACTCGGGAGGCTAAGGCAGGATAATTGCTTGAACCCAGGAGGTGGAGGTTGCAGTGAGCCGAGATAATGCCACTGCACTCCAGCCTGGTAACAAAGCGAGACTCTGTCTCAAAAAAAAAAAAAAAGAAAAATGAAAGAAAATGGAGGGTGGCAGGAGGGAGAGCATCAGGAAGAATCAGTACTGGGTACTAGGATTAATACCTCGGTGACAAAATAATCTATACAACGAACCCCTGTGACACAAGTTTACTTATGTAACAAACCTGCACATGTGCCCCTGAACTGAAAATAAAAGTGAAATAAAAAATAAATAGGCCGGGTGCAGTGGCTCACGCCTGTAATCCCAGCACTTTGGGAGGCCGAGGTGGGTGGATCACAAGGTCAAGAGTTCGAGACCAGCCTGGCCAACATGGTGAAACCCCATCTTTACTAAAAATACAAAAATTAGCTGGGTGTGGTGGCGTGTGCCTGTAATCCCAGGTACTTAGGAGCTGAAGTATGAGAATTGCTTGAACCTGGGAGTCGGAGGTTGTGGTGAGCCGAGATCTCGCCATTGCACTCCAGCCTGGGTGACAAAGCAAGACTCTGTCTCAAAAAAATAATAATAATGAATAAATAAATGAGCTCTGAGAACACGTAGTGGTATACAAAGTATTTCCTCTGACCGGTGGCATGAGCTATTCCAGTTTAGGGTACCCTCTCTCACAGGCTCTCCTAAGTGAGCTTTACCCTTAAACCAAGGGTTAAACCACGTACTTAACGTTGCACTCCCCCAGAGACCAACGGATTTGTATTCTTTGGGGGAGCAAAGGAGAGTCGCTCAGAAAGGGAAGGCCCCTGAGGGTGGGAAAGAGTATGCGGATGTCCCCCAGCGCGTTAGCTGCGTTGTGGTTATGCCGACACCCGGTTCTGCCGACACCCTCCAGCCCAGAGTCTTCCTTGGTGGGGTGGCTCCTGCCCAGAGATGGGTTCCAATGAGCCCTACCCAACCCCTGATGCTTGCCCAATTTCCAGGGCACAGGCTTAGCGTCCGAAGGCACGTGGGGAGTCCGGGAGGCTGGCTGGGGTCGCAGACGGCCTGACACCCTCCCAGTGGAGGCTGCTCAAGTCTCCCAGCCTCCAGGCTTTCTGGCTTTGGACATACCAAATTGCATCGGCAATTGACAAGGCTCCTGTTTCCTGAGAACATCATCACCTCCCAACCCCAGTTAGCATAGGGGTCCGTTCCCTCCTTGGGATTCCAGTCATGTTCATGACAAGAACACCCCTGATAAAACACGCTCCCGTCCTTCATGGGGCTCTCAAACTTCCACCATGTCCCAGCCACCCACTCCCGGGGACCCTCTCCAGTGGCTCTCAGAAGGCATTCCAGGACCGCTGATTGTCATTGGCTTCACTCTCCAAGGACAATCAGTGCCTCAGTGCCAGGTAGACACCCCCCATCAGCTTGGAGACCTTGAGCAAGTTAGTTAACCACATAGATGCCTTCCTCGTAGGAAAACAGAGGAGTCCCTCCCTGTCGGGGACAGACGTGAATCACTGTGCCGAGATGTTTCTGTGAAGTCCTCAGGCCCTCTACTCCTTTACTCTTCTCTACTGACAGCCAAGAAATGGTCATGTGTGCTGTTATATTTCCAGATCGCAAGTACAGTGCCTGGCTTATTATGGCTCCTTAGTAAATATCTGTTACATGAATGAAGTGAGTCAAAGAATTTCTAAGTGATCCAATCCACTGGTCAGGCCTAAGAATAGAAGAAACCCGAGCTCATCTTCCCTGGGTCTGCAGGGCTGCAGAGGCAGCACCCACTCTCGGGAGCAGTGGAGTGGCCTGTGGTGGCTCTGTCAGGCCTGGTTAGATGACGGGGCCTGTGATTGGTGTGGGCAGCTGGCTAGATGCTCACAGTTACACTGCTGTCAGGGCGCCACTTACCTCTCATCTGTAATGGTTCCTGGCTTTTTATGTACTTCCTGCTCTCCCATAGCACTCCACAGACCCTATTACATTCGCCACGTGGTCTCCTGTGATGAACGCTTGAGCCTGGGAAAATGATCCAGAAACCGAGGCATCAGCCATCTGCTGCAGCCACTGGCGGCTGCAAAAAGGTTGGGGTTCTGGCCTATGCACTTTGTGTGTGATTCTCCAGGCCCAGGAGCATGTCCAGTTCTTGCCACATTTACAAGTCCTGGCTGTTCCGCCAGCCAGCTCAGGAATCAAGTCTCATGCACCTCTTAGCATCACAGAATCATACCATCAGATTGGAAGGCATCTTAGAGGTCTTCCAGCCCAACTGCCCACCCCCTGCTGAATTATGTCTGCGGCATCCCTGGATGATAGCCACCTGGCCTCCTTGTGAACGCAGCCGGTGTTGGGGGCTGTCTGTTTTCAGAGGCAGCCGGAATCATTGCTAGGCAGGTCTACAGCAGGGCTTCCACTTCCCACAAAGTTCTGCCTTTGAATAAAGTAACTTGAAAGTTTGATTTTCCTGGGTTGTGTGTGTGTGCTATTTAAGTGCTAATTTAGTTAGCACTGAAATTACTGTAAATAAGTACTTTCAAAATGACTTTAACATCTGGAGTTACTCATTTTTTCCACCCCCCCCCCTTTTTTTTTTTTTTTTT
>NW_016107348.1:1190471-1223900 GCF_001604975.1 Cebus imitator | reverse complement strand
TTTTTGAGATGGAGTCTCGTTCTGTAGCCCAGGCTAGAGTGCAATGGCCTGATCTCGGCTCACTGCAACGTCCACCTTCCGGGTTCAAGCGGTTCTCCCGCCTCAGCCTCCCAAGTAGCTGGGATTACAGTCACGCACCACCATCCCCAGCTAATTTTTGTATTTTTAGTAGAGACGAGGTTTCACTATGTCGGCCAGGCTGGTCTTGAACTCCTGAACTTGTGATCTGCCCGCTTCGGCCTCCCAAAGTGCTGGGATTACAGGTGTGAACCACCACCCTGCCTCCACAATTTCTTTAACCCAAAATAATAAGAGTAAGAGTTGATCTCCAAGCTTCCACATTGGATATTTGCTTTTTCAAAGTGGGCAACTGATTTTTAACTACGTTTTAAATTGTTAACTCTTTTCTGAGACAGGGTCTTATTACTCTGTGGCCCTGGCTGGGTGCAGTAGCATGATCATGGCTCACTGCAGCCTCAACCTCCCAGGCTCAAGCGATCCTCCCACCCTCAGCCCCCTGAGTAGCCGGGACGACATGCACACACCACCATGCCAGGCTAATTTTCATATTTTTGTAGAGATAGGGTTTCACCATGTTGCCCAGGCTGATCTCAAACTCCTAGGCTCAAGGGATTCACCTGTCTCGGCCTCCGAAACTGCTGGGATTGCAGGTAGGAGTCACTGTGCCCGGCCCATTATTTTCGTAAAATACAAAAAAGAAGGGGTGTTTCCACAGTGTACTGGTTTTCCCATTCACCTAACACGCGGAAGATTCCTGGTTCAAAACCGGGTGGAAACAAGCAGTTATTTTTCCTTCTGGCTGGGTGTGGTATCTCCTGCCTGTAATCTCAGCGCTTAAAAAATTGCTCTACACCATTTTGTTGCCACTTACATGATCACACGCTTAAAGATTACACACCATTATGTGTGCCACACAGCATTCTCCCACGTGGAGTAGGCCCTTGGTGTTTATGCTGCTCAGAAGAGGCCACGGTCCTGTGCTGCACAGGTGGCCGTGATGAACCGCATCTCTGACATTCCAGTGTTCTTGCGGAGTGCCTTCCTCTTGAGTCTGGCCTGGGCCTGCGATTTGCTTAAACCGACAGAATGTACCAGAAGTGACACTGTCCCCGTTCTGGGACTAAGTCTGGCACTTTGCTTAGCACTTTGGGGAGTTTTGAGCTCCCATCTGAGGAAGAAGTCCAGCTACCCTGCCAGGGAGACCTTGTGCCTTGTGGAGACAGTATATGGAGGGAGGTGGGGAGAGAGATGCGGGTCGGGCGCGGCGTGAGGAGCAAGGAGCGGGGTGGGGAGGGAGAGGCCCAGCTGCCCCAAGAGTTCAGCTAAGCCCAGACTTCAGCCTGCCCGCCAGCTGAATGCAGCCACATTAATGACCCTGGCAAGACCTGCAGAAGAGCTAGCTGCCCAGCTGAAACCAGCCCAGACTGCAGAGTCATGAGAAAAGTAAATGTGTGTTGTTTGAAGCTAAGACATTTTGGGGTGGTTTGCCAGACAGCAGTAGAGAATTGAAATAGGCCAGAACACAATGCCGCATCAGATTAACCCCCAAATGTCAGTGGCATAACAAAAGGCAGGAGACTAACATTTTACATCTGGAATGTGTGGTTTCCCTTGTGGCCAAGACAGACCAAGGCACACTGGAGAGTTGAGCTGAGCACCTTAGCCCTGCGCTAAGTGACATGCGTCACTTCCCTTCCCAGGGGTGGCGCTCGCTTCCATCTCATTGGCTAGAACTGGTCACGTGGCCCTGCCTGCACGGGGCTGAAAATCCGGGGAGCCAATGGGACGGACTGACATGGGAGCATGGTTGCCTCTGCCAGTGTTCTTGGACTTAACATTCAAATGTTCAAACACGTGTGAGTGACTTGGAAATGCACTGATAAGTAGCAGATAGTTCTCCTGAAGTAGAAATTTTCCCCATTTTATTTTTATTATAGAAGTAATACGCATGCTTTGCAAATAATTCAAACACCTAAGTGTCTATAGTAGCAAATGAATAGCCCCCCACTACTGTAAAATTCTGCTCTGCAGAGGTAACCCCCAGTAGGAATTTGATGGATGTTTCAAGTTTTTCTCCTAAGTTCCTAACAGGTAGAAACGCACACGTAAAGCAGTATCTTTTAAATTCAAACACGTTTACTGTTTTCAGTCTATCCATACAGCTTCAATAATCCATACTGTTCTTTGGTTTGCTTTTATTATTGAATAGTCTATTATGGAAGTTGTGTCACGTCAGTGTATATAGGTTTATTTGGTTTGCTTTGCTTTGCTGTTTTGTTTTTGAGCCAGGGTCTCACTCTGTCTCCCAGGCTGGAGTGCCATCATGGCTCACTGCAGCCTTGAACTCTTGGCCTCAAAGCATCCTCCCACCTCAGCCTCCAGAGTAGCTAGGAGTATGGGTGTGCACCACCATGCCAAGCTAATTACAATTTGTTTTAATGGAGATGGGGGGGTCTTGATATTTTGCCGAGGCTGGTCTTGAACTCCTGGCCTCAAGTGGTCCTACCACCTTAGCCTTCCAAAGTCCTGGGATTACAGGCGTGAGCCACCCTATCCTGCCGTTTTTCAATGGTTGTTAGATGCTCCACAATGTTACTATACAGTAATTTTGTCACCTGCTGATGGGCAGACTAGTTACTACAGATACTGCCATGAACATTCTTGTACCTATATTTTTCCACAGATACCCACATATTCCTACAGGTTAGATCCTGGAAATGGATTTCCTGGGGAAGAGCAGGCACCTTTACCATTCTGATAGTTACTGTCAGAAAGCAGCATATTCGGTACATCCAGAAAGGGTGTACCATGTACAGATCTAATACTGTTTCTGAGAACTTAAATATCCTTTAAAAAGCACTTTTGGTATCTCTCATCTTCCCAGGATGCTGAGTGAAACCAGGCCTGGGGCAGCGGGCAGTTGACTTGTAGCAAAATCAGGAAGTGTTTTACTTAGCGGTGGGAGCTGGAGGCTGTGTGTTCATTTGTCAGCCATTAACTGAGCAGCGAGGGTGACAAGCAGAGAGTTAAGGGAGGGACAGAATGAGCTCCTGCCTTCCGGGAGTTCACAGTCTGACTGGAGGGCCGAGGAGTCAGCACACGACTTCAGCACAAAAGAGGGGACACCGACGGTGCTCGCTGTGGCCTATCCACCGGAAGGAAAGCCTGGCTGCAGCGAGGGTGAGGTGCCCAGGGAAGGCTTCCAGAGGTGGTGGCACGTGAACCCAGGCAGGAGTTTGGTGGGGAAGAATTTTGGGGAGGCAGGGGAGAAGAGCACATGCAAAGGCCCAGCAGTGAGGGAGCCTGAGACCTGGGGAACCCACAGATCCTGCAGTCCTGCCTGGGGTGAGGGGCACTGGTGGGGTGGGTGGGGGGCAGCTGAGCCCCCTCAGCGAGGTCCCGCACTACGGGATATAAAAACCTGGTCCTGAGGCCTAGACTTCTTCACCAGTACATCTTCCTAAAAAACACCTGCGGCGGTGCCCTCTCCTGCTGAAGCACCCCAGTGGCCCCGCTGCCCACAGAGTCCAGCTGTTCCTTAGCTCCCACATCCCGCCTACTCACTCTTAGTCCCTCCTCGACTGTCCCCACCCTTGCCACTCATGCTGACCTCCTGGCAAGCCTGCGGCTCTTCCTGCATGAGCCCCACGCCCCCACCTCTCCTGGACCCCACCGCCGAGAGGAGGAGGCAGCTGCTCAGGGCCCCCACACTCCCTGGCCGCCCGTGTGTCCACTCTCCTCTGGCCTCCACACTCCCTGAGAGCAGAGCACCTCATCAGTATTTGCTGTGAGTGTTACCATCCCTCCCCCAATTCTTCTCCCCCAGGAGAAGCCCACCCAAAGCTCTCCTCTGGAGGGGACAGTTTCAGGAACAGCACTTCTGTAGGGGACTTCGTCCCACGGTTGGAAGCATCTGTGACTGTGGCCTCCAGTAATGAGCTTTTAAAACATGTTCTAGACGGGCTGGGTCATCCCGGCACTTTGGGAGGCCAAGGTGCGGGCATCACTTGAGTCCAGGAGTTTGAGACCAGCTTGGGCAAAACAGCAAGACCTCATCTCTACAAAAAATAATTTTAAAAAATTAGCTGGACGTGGTGATGCACACCTGTAGTCTTAGCTACTTAGGAGGCTGAGGCTGGAGGATCCCTTGAGCCCAGGAGTTTGAGGCTGCAGTGAGCCATGATCACACCCCTGCACTCCAGCCTGGGTGACAGAAAAAAAAAATACACATCCAGAAATTCTTTGATACCTCCCTCCCCTAGCCCCCAACACACACACGACATTGATTTATTCTCTTCAGTCACAGGAATGAGACAATGGTGACAAGGAGTGTTGCTGGAGCCACAGGCTGGACACAGAAAGGAATTCTTTCAGAGAGAAACAATCAGCCCTGCTCTGTCCCTCAGGCCCGGGAGGTGGAAGCTTCCTTTAGGCTAGTAATCCACCATGAAAGCCGCATTTCACACTTGTGCCCTGGAATAGGCCAGCAGGGAATTGTTTCTGGAGAGTGAAAATTGGAACTCATCAGGGTCATTTGTTCGTTTTACCACACACATTTCAGGGTTGGTGCTCAGCCTCTGAACTGTGGCAGCCGTGACTGAAGCTAGTATCAGAGAGACGGAGGGTGGAATCTCTTTACTCTTATTGGAGAGGCTTGGCCAGCTGACCACAAATCTGGCTGCAGGCCCTGGCATGTCATTCACCTGCAGTCATTTGGATTAGTCATATTAGCACCTGGACCCTCCTGAAGGGAGTTGGAGAGGAAAGAATCTCCTGCCAGGCTTACTGGGCAGGCTTGTCCTGGGGTCTACAGGATGATGGTAGCAGTAGCCTTGGACACTGCAAAAATCTTCTCCCAGATAGGAGGATCACTTGAGGCCAGGAGTTCAAGACCAGCCTGGGCAACATAGAGAGACTCCATCTTAAAAAAAAAAAAAAAAGAAAGAAAGAAACAATTTAGCTGGGTGGGGTCACGCATGACTGTAGTCCCAGTATCTTGGGAGGCTGAGGCAGGAGGATCGATGGGGCCCAGGAGTTCCAGGCTGCAGTGAGCCATGATCAGACCACTGCACTCCAGTCTGGATAGCAGAGTGAGACCTTGTCTTAAAAAAAAAAAAAATTCAGAATAAGGTTGAGTTCTATTAAAAAAAATCGTCGTGGACTTTTGATTAATGTTACATTGGATGTTAGATTATTTGGTAAACTTTGATCTTTACAATCTTAAGCTGTCCATCCATAAATGTAGACTCTCTGTTTAGTGAGATCTTTGTGTCTTTTGTAAGAATACCTTCTCACTATGAGAGATCATTGTTCATTTCTTCACCTGATTATAATCTCTTTGTATTAGTCCGTTCTCATGCTGCCATGAAGAAATATCTGAGACTGGATAATTAATAAGGGAAAGAGGTTTAATTGACTCACAGTTCTGCATGGCTGGAGAGGCCTCAGGAAACTTACAGTCATGACGGAAGTCACCTCTTCATGGGGTGGCAAGAGAATAAGTGTCGAGCAAAGCAGGAGAAGCCATCAGCTCTCATGAGAACTCACTGTGATGAAAACAGCGTGGGGGAAAACGCCTCTGTGATTCAATTATCTCCACCTGGTCCTGCCCTTCACACATGCAGATTATTACAATTCAAAGTGAGATTTGGGTGGGGACACAGAGCCAAATCAAATCACACCTCCTATCATCTTGCCACATAAATGAAATCAGAGACCTCTATTTTATTTACCCCTATTCCCCCCAGTGCCTGGATGTTACTGGCTCTACCTTACTAATGGAAAAAACTGAGATTTAGAGAAGTTGGGCCAGGCACGGTGGCTCACACCTGTAATCCCAGCACTTTGGGAGGCCGAGAGGGGTGGATCACCTGAGGTCAGGAGTCGAGACCAGCCTGGCCAACATGGTGAAACCCCATCTCTACTAAAAATACAAACATTAGCTGGGCATGGTGGCACACACCAGTAGTCCAGCTACTCAGGAGGCTGAGGCAGAAGAATCAGTTGAACCTGGGGGGCAGAAGTTGCAGTGAGCTGAGATTGCGCCACTGCACTCCAGCTTGGGCGACAGAGTGAGACTCCGTCTCAAAAAAAAAAAAAAAACCAAAAGAGAAGTTGAACTTCCTGCTGTGGCACAGGTCATCAGCCACAGGGCTGTGGTTTGTAGTGAAAGAGGCAGGAGAAGAGTTTGTGGGGGCCAGCTGGTGGAAGGCATGGTGCTACACTGCGATTTGGCCTTTACCCCATGGGTGAAAGGGCAAGAGATTCTGAAAGATTGTGAGCAGGGGCCAGATGATAGGAAAGCGGAGATTTAGTGGAGCTCCACAGGCAGTGAGCTCAGGGAGGCAGGGTAGAGTCCAGGAGGCAGGGTGGAGGCTTAGCAAAAAGAGGAACAGAAGCCAAGAGGCCAGAGCAAATGGAGCCCATCAGGAAGATGGGAAGAGGCACTCGCTAGTCCTGGGGAGAGAGAAAGAAACCGCGGGGGCCAAGAGAGGAAAGGGGCTTTGAGGGGAAGACGAGGAGCTTTCCGTCACCCCAGCTGGAGTGCAGTGGCATCCATGCATTCAATATCCATAAATATATATGTATTTTCTTTTTTAAAAATAAGATCATACTATACAGAACTGATTTTATAACAATATTTTCAATTAACAGTGTGGTGTGAAAATAATTTCACGTTAAAAAATATATACTTTCAAATCATTTGTATTTATTTTTTATTGTTTAGAGACAGAGGCTCGCCCTGTGAAGTGCTGTGATCATAGCTCACTGCAGTCTTGAACTTCCCAGCTCAAGTGGTCTTCCCGCCTCGGCCTCCCAAAGTGCTGAGATTACAGGCATGAGCCAACACGCCCAGCCGTCAAATCGTCTTTAGATGTTACATTGTATTCCACTGTAAATCTGTATACCAGAATTTACTCAACATCCCACTCTGAAAGTTAGGTTAAACTTGTTTTGATATTATAAATATTTATCATGTAGCGACGCTTAGTAAATACTCTCAGTGACTTTCTTAGAATAAATTCCAGAAATAGAATTGTTGGATCAAAGGTTATATACTTTCTTAAGGCTTTAAAAAATATGTTACCAATTACATTACATTATGATCTATTTCCCACCTCTTGTGTCGGTTTATACTACCACTGGCAGTACATGAGAGGACCGGGCGGGGGAGATTGTATTTTCTTAAGATGGTGGCAACTGTATCTCCCATGTCACATGGTGTTCGCCATGTCACATGGTGTTCGCCATGTCACATAGTGTTCCAGAACTCGGTCACACCCCTGTCGAAGGTGGAGCCCAAGGTTCCTCCGCTTGAACATGTTCAGGCCTTTCTGTCTGCATCCTGGGTGAGCTGTTACATCAGCCTCAACCAACAGACAATCAGAAAAGCCAAGCTAGGTGGCTTCTGAGGCTAGGACATGAAACGCCAGCCTGAAGAGCCCGGCCACCATGCTGTGAGGAAGTCTGAGCAGCCCATGGAGAGGTCCATGGAGAGAGGACTGGAGGCCCCTCCCACAGCCCCAGCTGGGCTTCCGGACACCAGCCAACACCAACTTGCCCAGTGAGCTGCGTCCAGAAACGCTGCACCCAGCAGCCAGGAGCTGTTCTGTGCTGAGCTCTGATCATGTTCCCAGTTTAGGAGCAAAATGAGTGACTGTTGTTTCAAACCATTAAGTATGGGAGTGGCTGTTACACAGCAATAGATAACTGATACATCTCATTTCCCCTCTCTCCAGCGACACTAGGTATCATCATCATCATTATAATTAATTTCTTTGCCAACAGGTTAGTCAAAAAATTGCATCTCTCAGTCTTAATTAGGCCCTTTATTTTCAATAGGGATTTAGTGCTTTTCTTTACAATAGACGCTGTTAAAAACCAAAATCATAACAAATTTGAAAATCTTAATTGGCTTTATGATTCAAGAATTGGACAGCCCTCGGAACCCAGAACAGGTTCAAGGAACTTCAGGGCTGCTATGGACTCAGAATTTATGGACAGCAAACAGAAGTGGGATACAGAGTTTAATTGGATTGCCTTATATGAATCTGTCGGCTACCTACAATTGACTAAAGCTCAGCTGCTGTAAGTAACTGACAGCCACTTCTTAGATGAATATACTTCTAACTACTTTCATTGAGCATGAATGACTCCATATTGGTTTGGTCTGTTGGCTACAGCATAGGAGCCTAGGCCAAATCAGTGGCCTCCTACAAATTTTATTTAACAGACTTTAGTATCCTTTAATCCGATTTATTTTCCTTGCTATTTTTGCATTCCAAAAGAAATATTTTATTGCAAACATTCAAAAACAGATTTAAGTCAAAGCCAGGCCTAGGGCGAGGCCATTGAGGCACTCGCTGTCGGAGGGGGTGGGGGGCGGGCGCTGTACTTGCAGGCCCCTGAGGTCAGCTGTCGCCTTCACTTTTGCGTCCCGGCACCTCACTTGCGTTGCCCTAGTCCCAGCCCTGACTTAAGTTCATCCTAATCTCACTTTCTAAATATAACTGCTAGTCACAGTTTGGTGTGTATTCTAGACTTTTTCTAGACAAACATTAGCATATCTATAACAATAGCAACTTATGTTTATAGAAATGTATCCTTCTTGGACATTTTATCAGGTCAATAAATGCAGACCTAGCTCATTCTCAAGATGGTATGTTGCTTAAGAGTCATAGCCCTTTGCCATGTTTATAGCATGTACTTTCCCAGCTTTTTAATACACAGCTTGATTTTGCTTTTTTTTTTTTTTTTTTTTTTTTTTNTTTTTTGCTTTTTTTTGTTTTGAGATGGATTCTCGTTCCGTCACCCAGGCTGGAGTGCAATGGCACTATCTCGGCTCACTGCAACCTCCACCTCCCAGGTTCAAGTGATTCTCCTGCTTCAGCCTCCTGAGTAGCTGGGATTAGAGATGTGTGCCACCACACCTGGCTAATTTTTATATTTTTAGTAGAGATGGGGTTTCACCATGTTGGCCAAGCTAGTCTCAAACTCCTAACCTCATGATCCACCTACCTCAGCCTCCCAAAGTGCCGGGATTACAGGCGTGAGCCACTGTGCTTGCCCTTGACTTACTTCTTAAAAGTGATGTCAAGTACATTGATTTCTCACATTAGGTGAATTTTCCATTGTTTTCATGCTTTCAAAAACAGTGAAGTATTCAATTATATTGCCCTCGTATTTTTTGGCATAGCTTATTAACCTACTGAGATGTATTTGATGGTGTGAAGGTGGGATCTTACCTGAATTTTCTCCCAAATAATCACTATTCTCAACGTCATTTGCTAAGCAGTTCCTTTCTCCCCAGAGCAGAACTCTGTGACCACTGGAACCTGGATGGTGAAGAACTCGATGGGGACAATGCAGAGCAGATTCAAACTAGGTAAGATTTTTAGCCCCTTCCAAATACGAGCTGCTCTTCCGTGGTGGGCAGAGGCTCCCAGGCAGACACAGGTGAAAGGCGTCAAACCATTGCAGCAGGGGAGACAGGGGGGTTAACAGGCAGCACCTGAGGCCCACTTTCCTCCCGAAGAATGCGCAGCCCCGGGAAAAGAGCTTTTGCTCTCTCAGTAAAAAGATGACCAAGTCTTACCAAAGCAGCAGCTGGAGCTGCCAGCGCCATCAGGTGGCTCTCACCCTAGCCCTAGAGTGGAGAGATGCTCCCTGAGTCCTCACCTACTAAGGTCAATGCCTCCATGGACTGTCCCTTCGCTTTGTCCTCTCACACTGACAGAGGTCTCCTCCTCTGCCTTGTGACTTCCAAACTCTCTTCCACTGTGACCCAGGCCTGGCACAAAGCCCCTGGGCAGCAGTGAAACCTGGAGTGACAGGGCCAGTGAGGGTCGCCAGAGAGACTTAGACGGCAGCCATGCAGTCCACCGGACCCTCGCTGAGGCCACTGGCGCCCAAGGCCATTGGTAAGTGAGTTGTGGGGAGTT
This sequence comes from Cebus imitator, assembly GCF_001604975.1. NCBI lineage: Eukaryota > Metazoa > Chordata > Mammalia > Primates > Cebidae > Cebus > Cebus imitator. The sequence continues at coordinate 1,213,938 of NW_016107348.1, read as the reverse complement.
CTTCTGCAGGGCAGGGGCCAAGGCTGTGAGAGGGGGCCTCCTTTGTAGCAAACAGTGAACTGTGTCACCGAGACCCCCGTAACTGGGGACCCCATGGTCTGGCCTCTGTCTATGGACTGTGCTTCTGGGGCCAGGCAGAGGGCAGAGGCCCAGGGTGGGAGAGGGAGGGCTGAGAGGGCAGCTGCTTGCCCTCTTGGGTGTGAATGATCCTCCAGGGCAGCAGAGAAAGGGAAAGCAAGGGTCAAGGCCAGGTGTGGCTAGGTGTGACACCCAATGCCAGGGCTCTGTCCTGCACAACAGCAGGCCTGAGAAGGGACCAGGAGTCGGGTATGAAGATTCAATTGCTTTTCTTGGAGTTTGGTTTAGTTCTTAAAGCTAGGGGTGGGAATCCTATCGCCCTGCCCAAGAAGCAGCCTTTCCTTTCAGAGGAGAGGAGGAGGGGGGAAGGGGTGAAAGGGGTGTTGAAGGGGAAGAGGAGGGATGCTGGGTCCACCCTGGAGCTTTCCTGGCACCTGGGGGAGAATGAGGCAGTGATGGGGTGCGGAGGCCTATGGGACACTCTGCCCCAAGGCTGTCAGGCTGGTGTGCGCTCTCCCCTTTCATAGCTGGCCCGGGATTCTATCAGGACACTGATCATATAGGCTGTGATTTCCTTTGGCCAAGAATCCCTTCTCTGGAAGGCCCTGCAGGGAAAACCTCTCCCCTCCGCTCTGCATGGGGCTGCCAATACATGGATAGGAATCCCAGGAAGAGGGAGAAGAACTTAGCAGGGACCTGCAAGCTAAATCTGCGGCCCCCCTTTCACAGATGAGCTGAGCCAGGGTCATGCCCAGCCTGGTTAGCGGCAGGAGCAGGAGCCCGGTCTCCTCCCCTCCAACAACCAGGCCTAAAAACAAGGACCCCAGACGGCACTTCGGCCTCAATGCAGGGAATGGGGCGAGAGCTCTGGAAAAGGTGGATTCTTTCAGGGTTTCCCCGCTCCCTGCCACCAACACACAACAGATACCCTCCAGAAATCACCCCATATGGCCTTCTAGTCATGGCAGCAGTCACCAGATATACAATCTGGAAGATGAAAAGGGTGGCTAGTGCCACCATGGGAGGGAAGAAGGGCTGGCCCCCGGCGCACCACATAAAGTCTCGGGAAAGTCTGTGATTCTTCCAGTGGAACAGGACACGAAGCAGAACCATATGTGTTAGAAGGTGTAGAGATTGCAGCTCCGGGGTTGAGCGGGGTGGAATCTGGGGTCAGGTCCTAGATGTACCTCTCACCATTTGGCAGAATAAGGCAAATGTATTTATTTCGGTGGGGGTAGAGGGGATGGGATGTTTCTCACTCTCTTTAAGGCTCTGCTGCTTCATCTAGTGTTGTTGGAGGATTAAACGAGATTTAAATGAGCGCAAAGTTCAATAAATTGTAAACATCAATACTCCAACAGTATACACAGTTCGGGCATTTTAGGAGCCCATCTCATGGGGGAGATCGTAACTACTGTGGCACATGGGGGTGGGGAGGCATTTTCCACTCCACACCTCAGTTCAGCTGTGGATGGTGGCACCTGCCAGGGTGGCTTGGGGCTTGCCACTTAGACACCCTTCACAGAATACCTGTGGGAATGGCACCGCCTAAGCACAATGGAGCCCCTTGAGTTTTCGGGTATTAAGACAGGAGGTGACACGACCTGAGCAGTGGGCTACCATTAAGCACTTACTGTTTACCCAGCGTGGGACAAGAGTCTGGTAGGTGGGTAGTTTATCTCCAATGACATAGGGACAAGGGAATGAGAAGTAAGTTAACTTGCTCGAAGTCACAAAGCCAGTGAGTGCTGGAAGCTGGACTCAAACCAGATGTCAGATTTCAGAGTCCATTCTCTTCAGGGCTGGACTTGACCCCCCACCGACCCAGAGCCCAGATTTGAGGGCTCCCTCTGAGCCCTTCCTCCAGGGTCAAGGCTGGCTGGGTCCCCTGGAGCCCTCTCCTCTACCCCCACACCCAGAGGACAGACTGTGCCAGGGCTCCTCCCACCCCCACCCCATACCAAGGCCCCTCTTGGACCTCCAAGAATGCTGCAAGGAGCATCCCTCAGGGCTGCAGTCCCTCCACACCAGCTCCGTGGCCCCTCCACCCTCAGCCCCGCCCCTCCCACTCCCTGGCTTCCCATCCTTCAGGTCTGGGAGAAGCCTCCCCAGCACCCTCCCTGCTTGGCCTCTCTCCTTCAGAGCCCTCAGCACACCTGTCCTTGGAATGGAAGCTCCACAGCAGCAGGGCCACATCTGTTTTATCTTCAGTTTCCAGCCAGTGCAGCATTGCGGAAATTCTTAATAACACTTTTTTAAAGTTTTTCTCAGAATTTAATTCATTCTTTTTGTTTGCTGACTTAGCACATGCTTTCTCCTCTGCCCGTAACCCCCCACCCACTGTCCCTCCTTATTTTCCTTTTTTTTGCTAACACCTACTGGTCTTTCAAAGCTCCACGCCGCTGTCTCCTTGAGGAAATTGTTCCTGAGCTCCCAGTAGGTAACACGCCAGACAGAGGTGAGGTTCTCTGTCCTGCCCCAGACAAGGAGCCTTTGTTTTGCAGGGCTCCCCTGGGGACCCTCTCTTGCCATGGGGGCCTCTAGAGAAGCCATCAGAAGGGCACTGAAGACTCAGCGAGCCCCAGCTCCCAGCCTGGCAGACTGGGTGGGGGAGGGCCCAGCTGGTGGCCGAGGCTGGTTTATCGATGCTGCTGAGAGCCCTGGGGAAATCAAGGTGAAAGGCAGCCGCGCTGCCGAGGAGGCCCACCCGTTTATCAACCAGAGGGGCTGGGGCTGGGCGAACGAGGTTCGGCTGCCACAGGCAGCTGTGAGGTGGGAGGTCCACAGCACTCCCGGGGCCTGGAGGCTGAGCCACACACTGGGGAGCCCGGGCTGCTGCTGCGACAGCGTTTCCAATGCAGCCCTCATTCTAGGTAACTGAGTTCGGCTTTAGAAATATGGTCACAGAAATCCCCTGCACTTGGCATTGGGAGAGGAGCCCTGGGGGGTTGTGGGGCAGGTGTATTCAGTGGCCTTGGTCCAGTGGGCACAGTGGTTGCTGGCCCTGGGAGTCTGTCACCCTCCTGCAGGCTGGGGTTGCCTTCTGACCTTGGACTCCTGCCTGTCCCACAGGCCCCCAGCCAGGGCCAGCCCAAGGGGAGCAGGTGGTGAGGTGCAGAGCCCAACCAGGATGATGGAGCCACTGGGTGCCTGGAGCAGGGCACAGAGAGGGGATCCCCCCAGGAGCCCAGCAAAGCACTGCAGCTAAAGAGATCGGGAAACACTCAGGGAGACTGCCGTCCCTCCCCCGCCCCAGCTGTCCCATAGCGGGAGCGGCCTTGGCATTCCACCTGCTCCACACAGCACCCAGGCCATCTGAGCAGAGTGAAGATGTCAAAGAGAAAACCCCAAATCGGATTGAAGCTCCTGCTCCCCCTTAATGAGGTTCATTATCAGCGGCTCTGATCCTTGTAAAACCCAGCAGGCCGGATTAAGGGCAGGCTCTCTAATCCTGGCTGACTCCTCCCTACCGAGTGGCCAGCCCCGCAGCTCAGACAAGCCCTTCCTTCCTGGAGGAGGAGCTACAAGTAGGCAGGTGCAGACCGGCTCCCTCGTCAGCCTGGGGCGCCGAGGCAGGAGTTCTCAGGGAGGGTGGGGGCAGGCAGTGGCAGGGCGCACATCCAGAGGCCTGTCCCAGTGCATGAGGCCGCTGTGGGGTTTGGGGTGCAGGGAGCTCTATGGGCATCTGTGGCCAGGAGCTGCGTGGGCTGGGGAAACCGCGTCTGGCTGCAAGTGGGGCTGCTGGTGGGGCTGGTCTCTGTGCATTCTGTCCAGACCTGGACACTAGGTCTCCAAGCAGTAAGTTAAAGAACACACCGATGCCTGCCTTAACAAAAATAGTTTATTCCACACGCCTCCCAAGCAGGGAGTAGTGTGCAATCAAGCACATGTGCGGCACTGCCTCCCCCAGACCTAACCTCTGCACGCTGGAAGGCGAAACCTGGAGAGAGAAGACACTCTGCTCCCCAACTTCTACCCAGTACCCTCCAAAGATGAGCATTTATCTCGGAGACCAAAACAAGAAAGGACAAGAGACCAGACTCAGAGGGGGCAGAGCTCAATGGGGAGAAGCGAAAGCAGCCACCTCCTGCAGCGAAGCCAGGGCCAAGGCACTAGAGACCCACCTCCTTCCTAAGCCACCACCTGAGCGGGCCCCGCCAAGCAAGCCACTCACACCCTACCGCCCAGCAACCACGGCCTGCCTCACCTGGGAGACCAGCACGACTTCCAGAAGCTTCTACACCCCACCCTGAAACCAGAACCCACCCATGAGGTCTGAGGAGCTGGAGGCTGGCCCGGGGTGGTCCTTCCTCCCAGGGTGCCAAGGCTTCTTCATTGTCCGGAAGGGAGCGGGGTGGGCGGATCCCCAGCAGGCAATGAGGGGTTCCATTCCAGCCCACCCAGCTCAGGGGACCCTCCTCTAGCTTCATTTGCCCCAACTTAGGGCCAAGACCAAGCAGGAGAGATTGAGGCTCCAGTGAGAAGCAGGACTTCAGATAAGCTGAAAAACAGGAATGTGGAGCTGAGGGACCAGGGACTGCACCGCCCACGCCCGCTGTCGCTGTCGGGGACTGCCCTCTCCGCACAGCAGGGGAACCTGGACCCTGCTCCTGTCTTTTGTGCCAAAGGAGCTCTCCGTCCTAGCAGCCCTAAGAAGCTTCACTGGAGCAACTGGTTTTCCTGAATATCCCACACTTCTAAGCCAGTCAAGGAGCAAGGGGTGGGAGGGGAGGGAACGGGGTCGGGGGCTGGAGGAGCTCCCGATGCCGGCTCCCTCCCCTGCTGCCTCCCCAGGTGGTTCAGGCTACAGGGTGGCCAGCATGGCCCTTCAGAGCCCTTATCTTGGCCCGGAAGTAGGTGTACATGGCCAGCAGGCCCATGAAGGACAGGGAATAGAGCCCCACACAGAGGCTGAAGTCCAGGTGCGAGAAGCCCCCTCCCAGCACCTGCAGCCACTGGCCTCGGCCCTGCCTGGCTCGAGCCTCCAGCTGGCCCTCAGGGATGTCGACCAGCTGCCTGGAGCTGCGGCCCACGTGCCTGACCTCCAAAGGGCCCCAGGGGCGGTTCTTCTCAGCCCAGGACTCGGCCAGTAACACAGCCCCCTTGTCTCGCTTGTTCAAGTGCCACTGCCCACGTGGCTGCTCCCACTCATTCCTCTGAAGCTCTGCCATGTGCTCAGGAGGCTCCTGGCCTGGTGCAGCTCCAAGGCCAGGGTGCAGCTTTGGGGGGTGACTTGCCTCGGGTCTCTCAGCTGGCACATCTGGGGTGGTATTTGCAGGGGGTTGAGTCATCATCTCAGGCTTCTCAGGGTCCAGGGTTGAATTTCGGCTTTCCAGCGCCAGGCCTTCCATCGCCAGCTTTGGGGCGGCTGCCACACGCTGTACGTCCCACCGGGGGGCTGAGCCCACTGCAGGGAGGCCCAGGACAATGTTGCTTGGGGAGAAGTGGGCCTTGAGGAAGGTGAGGGTGGCTTCCACGTCCCACACGGGCACATCCAGGCGTTCATTGTGGCAGGCAGAGCACAGTTCACGCGGCGGCCACTGCACCTTGGGGAACTGTGGGTCCTCGCTGGGGGCACCTGCAGAGGGAAGCGTACACGGGTTGGTGGTGACACTGTTCCCACCCAAAAGCCCGGACCACACTCTTCCACTCAGAATGCCAGCTTCCTTGCCTGTAAAAAGGGCTTGCCACTGCCCTTCCAGAGGAGGGGAAAGGACCAAATCCAGATCGCAAACACTAGCCCACACTGGGAGCTCAGCAGATGGCAGCCTGGAGGAGGCGGCGGACCCGCCCTACCCCTCAGCCCCAGCCCTCTGCGGTTTCCCAGGGAAGCGTGAAGAGTGCCGGGCATCTCAGCCACTCCCCAGTGTTGGCCAGATCCACTGTCCCGCTTTGTGGACTTTACGGAGTTTGCACCCCGGAGGCAGACATGGGAAAGGGCGAGAATAATTGTGATCTGTTTTGCAGTCTGGTTGGTCTGCTTGTGTTTGTCTTTTTTTGCATTTTTCTGAAATTTTCCAAATTACGAACTGTGTAGATATGTCACTCTGTCAATTCAAGGTAAAAATTGTGTGTGTAGGCCGGGCGCGGTGGCTCAAGCCTGTAATCCCAGCACTTTGGGAGGCCGAGGCGGGTGGATCACGAGGTCAAGAGATCGAGACCATCCTGGTCAACATGGTGAAACCCCGTCTCTACTAAAAATACAAAAACATTAGCTGGGCATGGTGGCGCGTGCCTGTAATCCCAGCTACTCAGGAGGCTGAGGCAGGAGAATTGCCTGAACCCAGGAGGCGGAGGTTGCGGTGAGCCGAGATCGCGCCATTGCACTCCAGCCTGGGTAACAAGAGTGAAACTCCGTCTCAAAAAAAAAAAAAAAAAAAAAAAAAAAAAAATTGTGTGTGTGTGTGTGTCTTTTGGGGTTTTTTTTTTTCCTTTTTGTGGAGAACAGGGTCTCGTTATATTGCCCAGGCAGGTCTTGAACTCCTGGGCTCAAGCTATCCTTCTGCCTCGCCTCCCTGAGAGCTGGGATTACAGGTGTGAGCCACCTTGCCCAGTGGAAAAAATGTGTTTTAAAGCGAGTCAGCTGCTCATGGCAATCCCCAGGTGCTCGCCTTTACCCAGCAGCAGCCCTCTGGGGCAGGGGCGGGCTCCAAAGGGTAGGCTGGTGGGGGGGAACCGGGGGTCACTTGGAAGAGTCAGGATGCTGCTGGGGCTGCAGGTGTCGGTACCCCAGGTGGGGCCAGCCCTCTCGGCACCCTCTGGATGAGTCCCAGAGGGTGAGCCACAGCCGCCAGCCCCTCACCCAGTGTTGCCCAGGGAATGAATGCATCGGCTCATCCCTTCTGCAGAAGCACCTCTCCTAAAGGATTTAATAGGGGGATGAGTTGTTGACTGCAAGGAAGCAGGAGCAGCAGCAAGTGGCATGCAAGTCAGAATGGTTATTTTGGGGAGGGGGCAACAAGCAGAGTCCCGGGTCCAGCCATGAGTGACAGTGGTCAGGCCTGGCGGAGGGCTCTCAGCTTGTTCCTGCTAATTACCAGTTTGTTCTGAAAGGACCCCACCAGAGAGGGGAGGGGAGGGCTCTGCATCTGGCCCCTCAGGGAGAAGCCCCAGCTCCTGGCCCTCCAGTGGCAGCTGGGAACCTGCCTAGGTCAAGGGGCTAAAGGGTCAAATGGAGCATTTGGTGGCAGGGGAGGAGCAGGGCTGGGGAGGGAAAAGGAGAAGTCAGGCATGTGTCTTCCTTTCAAAGTTCACAAGGAGGCCCCAGGAGACCACGACCAAGTGCAGGCGCCTGCACCACCACCTGCTCCGTTCAGCTCCTTTAACCTCGGCTCCGCCCTGTCTCCCACCCCTGGGAGGCTGTCACAGCCACCTGCGAGACTCCCTCCCCACACACAGGCTGCCTCCTGTCCACAGATGGCTCCCTCCCCACCCCGCGCCCTGGAGCCATCAGACTCCTGCGCGTGAGGAAAAGGAAGCACCGCAATGAGGGAAATGAGGGAATGCGGAGGGCAGGGCCCCTTCTTGGGAACCGGTGCCTGGTGTTTCCAGGAAGGACCTGGTCTCCTCCAGCCCCTTCTCTCATCAGACCCTTCCCAGGGAGGGGGAACCCCAGCTCCCTCCGCCCTGTCAGTTTGAGTAAGCGGCCAACAGCCAGAGGCGGAGCAGAAGAGGCAGGAGAGGGACCCCAGTAGGCCAGAGAGGGGCCCAGAGCAGGAAAGAGTCAGCAATGGCATGGGAAGACCAGGGTCTTACAGTGCCAAAGCCTTGGTTTCCTCATCCCGAAACCGGGGCTGGGCTGTGACTGAGGGGACAATGAGTGTCCCTTCACCAAAGTATCCTCACCCCTCATCCCCCACAGGTGACTCCGGCTGCCCCCTCCTCACCTGCGAGGCGAGCGTTGACCTTGTTGTGGCTAGACCAGAGCCAGAGGACAGCGGCGTCAGGACTCCCGACCTGGTCCATGGAGGCAGCAGCCATCTGCTCAAAGTGGCCGGCGCAGTCTCGGCAGCCAAAGAAGAACCGCACGTAGCCTCGGATGGCTTGGAGGACCTCCTGGGCCTTGGCTGCAGGGGAAACGAGACGCCATGCCCCAGCCCTTCAGGCTGCCAGCCCCACTGCCGGTGCCTCCCCAGGCGGCCCTGCTTCCCCCGCCCTGCTGCGGCCACCCCTGCACATGCACTCCAGCCTAGGTTAGGAGAGGCCCAGTAACCCCTTGCCTACTTCTCCACCTGCCAGGGTCACTTTACAGGAGACCCCATCCCCCCCAAACTCCCAAACCCAGACGCCCTTCCCTGCCACTCAACTGGGCGCTTGTCACTCACACCCAGGACAAAGTCCACACTCTTTGGCGGGGCACTCAGTCTCTTTGTGACACGGTGGGAGAGGTCAGCAGGGGCCACAGGGCCACCGCCCTAGCCGCAGGCCCCTCCCTCTGCCCACTCAGGCCGCCCGCCCACTTGCTCCCGCCACACCTCACCTTCCTTGGCCTGCAGCTCGCTACACGTCCCAATCTGCCTCCGTCTCTCTCACTCTCCCCGTCCAGTCCCTCCACCCCGGCCCACTGGGCCCTCTGGACTGGCATCAGCAAAGGCCTGTTAACCAGCCCCACTTTCCTGCTCTAACTGACACCAGGCTCCCTGCTGAGGACACCACTCCTCCCCAAACGCACCCCCCCAAGCCCTTCAGCCCGGGCTCCAGCACTGCTGGCAGGGGCCTCCAAACCTCTCTCTACTGCAAAGCTCCCAGGTTCAGCAGCCAATCTCCTGCTTTTACCCCTCCACGCAGCAGGATGTTGGCACCCTACTCTCTGTCGCTCCTGGCAAGGTGAGACCCACAGCAGCCCATGCCTGCCTCTCTCTCTCTCTCTCCTCTGCCTTCTCGGCTTGGTCTTCTGCACCCTGTGCAGGCACGACCTCCCACCCACCAGGCCTCACCACTGGCCCTGGCTGTGCTCAGCCTCTGTCTCCGCTGCTGCTGGGCCGCCCCACTCCTCACCTCCTCCAGGATCTCACTTCCGTTAATGTTTCTTTACTGCATCCTCCATTTCTCCCCTGATAAGGGATCATTCCAACTGGGGAAAATGATGATCATGAAGAAATCCCCTCTAACCCAGTCATGCCCCAGTTCCTGCGTATTATCTCCAGCATCTTGCCTCCTGGTCTCTCGTCAGCCAAATTCAACCAGGCCATCACCTGCACTACGCCACGGACACGGCCTTGCTCCAGATGTCCTCATCCTGCGCCGCCTCCAGCGGCATGGCTCTGAACACTGCACCTCCATCTTCAAACACTGCACTCCGGGGCCCCCTTGAAATCGCCACAGCCTGTCCCTTTCAGCCTCCTTTGCTGGTGGTTTAATGCTGCATGCCCCAGGGCCCAGTCCTCAGCACTCTTCTCTACCTCCCCACCAGGGAGCTCATCTGGTCCCATGGCTTGAGCTATGATGCTACCAACAATGACAAAGCTGATCTCTATCCTGCACCTCTCCTGGAGCTCCAGACTTAACCGTGCACACCTCCATTGGGAGGTCTATGGACACAAAGCAGACCATTGATTCTACCCTCCCACCCTGCACCCCCAACTCCTCAGCTCACGGGACCACCATCCGCCGGGGCTCAGGCCCCACAACCCTGGAGTCCACCCGAGTCCTGCTTCCCACACAGCCTTCCTCCAACCTCTCATTAAGTCCCTCAGCTCCACCTTTAACATATCCCCAAATCTGACCGCTTCCTCCAGGGGCAGTGACAACCCCAGTCCCCCCCAGCACTGCTGGGCGAGCTCTGCAGCTTCCTCCTCGGCTGGCCTGCCCTCCCTGCCCCACAACAGCCCACCCTCCACCTTTCTAGAATCTCTCTAGAAACCATGTGTCACTCCTGTTAGACTCTCCGGTGGTTTCTCAAAATGCCAACACCAACATCCAAACCCTGCCCTCGCCAAGGCCTCCCAGCCCACGAGTGCCCACCTCCGCCCCCCGGCCTCTCTCTGCGGCCTCACCTCTCTCCCTCCGGCCACAGCGCCCTCTTCTCGCTGCTGCCCACACACCAGGCTTGTCCTCTGCACCTGCTGGTCCCAGGCCTGTGCTATGGACCGAATTATGTCCCCCCAGGTTCCTATGTTGAAGCCCTAATCCCCAGCCTCTCAGAATGTGGCCATCTTTGGAGACAGGGACTTTGAAGAGGTGATGAAGGTAAAATGAGGTCAGGTGGGTGAGCCCTAATCTGACAGGACTGTGTCCTTGCAGGAAGGACAGGGAGAGGGACAACTGCTGGGAGACACAGGGCAAAGACAACCGGCTCCCAGTCAAGGAGAGAGGCTCAGAGACACCAGCCCCGACACCTCCACCTTGCACTTCAGCCTGCAGAACGGAGACGACAGATGTCTACTGTCTGAGCCCCCAGCCTACACAGTCGTCAGCGCGGCCCGAGGACACTAATACAGCCTGGGAGGCTCTCTTCCCAGATGTCCCACACTGCCTCCTCCTCTCCGCATGGGTCCCAGCACGGGGCCCTCCACAGGGAAGCCTCCCCTAGTCCCCGCTCCGGACAGCACCCGCTCTGGCACTGCTTTGCTTTGTCTTCCTCACAGCGTTCGCCATCGTGGCTGAAACCATCTCTCGGTGTCTGTCCCCTGCCACTCAGATACTGGCCTTGGGAGGGCAGGGACCTGTCCCACGTGCTGCTGTGTCCCTGGCACCTGCAGCACTAGCTGGCATGGTAGAGATGCTCCATCCACACCGGCTTCCCACACTGAGTGGCAGTTCCTCTGATACACGAGGTCTCTGCACAGGCTGCCCCCTCTGCTGGGATGCTCCTCAATCCTACCCACCCGTCACCCCTCAGCCCACCCCGTGAGGCCTTGGGCCCCTTCCCAACGGCATCGAGCACGCCCTCTCTTCACCCCCGCCTCCTTCTCTCCGCCGTGCAGTCTGTGGGCGATACAAGGCAGCAGGGAAATGTCTTTCCCTAACTTCCCCTAGGAAATTGTTTCTCAGTGGGAAGTGCAATAAAATCACTCCTAGTGCCTGCCATGTACAGCTATGCAAACTGTGAAATACACATGATTTTTTCTTCATTAAGAGTATTCAAAAATAGAATCACAAATTTTCCATGAAAACTGAAAGCAAAGCAAGCTATAAGCCCTAAGAAAGCCAGGGAGAGGCCTTAGCCCCAAAGCTTCAGGGGCCCGGGAGAGGACTGGGTGAATTCCCAAAGTCTGCTCCCTCCTGGGATGGGTTCCATTCTGGCCGGGTGGGGCTACCTGCACAAACAGCGATCGATCCTGCCGGAGTCCCAAGGCTGACTCTCCCCATCCTCTGTGGGCTGGCAGCCAGTGGGGCAATTCAAGGGAGCGGCCGTGCTCCCTCCCCGCTTGCAGGGCCGAACAGGGCAGGGTTGGAGGCGCAGTGGGGTGAATGGGCCCTGGACGTACCTGCTTCCTGTGAGTGGTCTACAGGTTGCCGAGCTGCCTGCACTGTCAGGAAGTGGAAGAGGACCCAGAGGGAGCAGGGAAAGCCCCGGAAATGTGGCTCACTCCCCTGGCAGCCAATCCAGTTCACCTTCTTGGCAAGAACAGCACCCTAAGAGACACACATGAGTGTGAGTGCACATCTGGAGAAGGAAAAGGATGGGAGGAGAGGTGGCAAAGGAAGCTTGTGGGAGACACAGCCCTAAGACACGTGAGGTCCCTCAGTCTATCGCCTTGAAGGTGGCATTTCCCTTCCACCAGCTCCACCCACCGAAGCAGCAGCAGATCTGAAAAGCTGTGACACACACACACACACACACACACACACACACACACACACAAAGCTGTGACACAGATCAAGTTGCATCCTGTTCTGGCCTCAGCTTCCCCCACTATAAAACAAGGGAGTTATCTCTGAGGTCCCTTAGCAATTTGATAGCCTGTAAATCTATAAGGTTTTACACCTTGGCTGGCTGCAATGACCCACATTTGCAAACAGCAGCATGAGCAGGAGCCCAGAAGGAGCCTGGAGAGGACCAGGGAGGCCGTGCTGAGCAGCACCCCGTGCCAACAGGCAGACAGGGCAGCTGTTCAAAACTCTGGTGTCTCACCAAGTTTTCATCCCAGCCCAAAGCTTACTGGCTGTAAGTAAGTTGCTTACTTACAGACAAGTTGCTGAACCTCTTCTAAGCACTGTTTCTTCATCTGCTAAATGGGGAGAATATCTACCTTCCACTAACATTATGAGGATTAAATGAGATGTGCATATAGAAAGCTCAATCAACAGTAATTTACTGATTATTAATGGAAGGACCCAACCAAGATCACTGACTCCCTGAGTGCAAATTGGTGAAGGAGGTCGGAGAGCACAGGGTTAACCCCTTGCACTCTCATAAATATGGAGGATGGAGAGATGTTCATTTGCTTCCCAGACTCACCTCTTTCCTGTCGTCCAGGGCAGTTTTAAAGAAACTGTAAGGAATTTTCCTTCTCTTCTGCCTCTTGAGCCATTCATTCACAGAGTGCAGGAAATTCTGGACTAAGGGCTGGCCCGGGAAGTACTGTGGGGAGGAGCAAGTGGAAGCTGGAGAGTGAAAAGCAATTCCCAAGTTCCTTGTCCTGCATTGGTAGGAAGCTACGCAGACGCTGGCCAGGGCAGTTTCATGGAAAGTTCCAAAACCACCAGGAAAACATTCTACCTGAGACACAGATGTGACTTCTGCACTACCTTTGCTCTGGGGCACCCGGTAAGGCTAGAGGATGGGGTAGGGAAGGCACTAGCTCCAAGTGGGGCTGGGTGCTGGGGGTCTCTCTCTCAGACCTCAAGCTCCTGTGCAGCTCCCCCAACCCCGACCACCACTAGGAGGAAGGTGGGAGCACTTGTGCCTCTTGCCAGGGCTGCTGGGAGCCCTGGGCCACATGGTCCTGTCTTTGGGTGGTCCTCAGATAGAGGTGACTTGCCGACTGACTGGCCAGCTGGGCTAGGTGGGCACAAAACCTTTCATTTGGATTCTGTGGGCTGCCAGTGAGGACCAGCCAGGCCAGGGGCTCCCAGCCGAGATCCAGATCTTGATGGTAACTCCCAGTGGTCTCTGAGGAGCATGAAAAGCTACTCTGACAATAAGTCAACTCAAATCAGATTAGTATCAGCACTCGAAAACCACAGGACTCCAGGGAGGAGGATGTATGCGTGGGTACGTGTGTGCGCATGCACAGCACGCGGGGCGGACGGCGGGGGAGAGAGGCGCGCAGCAGCGAGCTCGTCGGATAAAACCACAGAGGCCAGCCGAGGGGACTTGGACCCTGAGAAACTCGCAGCAAAGAAAGCAAAGATGGACATTTGAGAGGAGAAGGATGCCAGAGACACGAATGGTAACGAAATAGGAAAGCTTGCTAACAGAGCCAGTCCTCTGAGAAAGCCAATAAATATTCCTATCAAACCTCAGGCTGGACACCTTCCCCCAGGGCGAGAAGTGGCCGGAAAAGACCACCCTTTGACATGTGCCCTCGTGGCGAGCCCACGCGGGCCTCTGGGACTCACACACAGATTTACGGCTTAGAGTCAGCACTTCTCACTGACCTTCGCCATCATCCCGACTCGGAAACTTCCGCCCTCTAAGGTGATGGTGCCAGAGGAAGGATGAATTAAGGCGCTCTGGACAACCGGGAGCAAGGAAACCCTGGTGCCCATACGCCACCCAGTGGCCGGTCCTGCCAGCTGCTCACGAGAGAGAGCACGGGCTGGGAGAGGCAGGTCGGGGAGCACCGGCAGGACTTGCAGAGGGCCTCCCCACTGACCGGGCACCCGCAGGGCTGGCAGCTCGCCAGGGGGAGCCAGCAGAGTGTGCGCTTGCACCCTTGGGCGCTCAGGCCCACGAGCACCATGCACTTGGTGATAATGGGCATGGGCTGGATGAGAGTGGGTGTGGTCCCATGCCCAGCCCCTCACTAGCTGGAGAACCCTGGCAAGCTGCTTTAGTTCTCTGGGCCTTCGTTTCATCTTCAGTGATATGAAGTTCACACTAGAAGCCGTGCTGTGGAGTCTGTTCTGAGAAACAATTATGAGCTGATAGACAAAGAACGCTGCAGGCACCGGCAGGGCTGAAGAAATGATAGCTGCTAGAGATAAACCCGATCCTGACAGTCCTATTCAGGAAGAAGCTACCGAGGCAAGGCGAGGACCAGAATACTCTGCAGCCCCCAGGGACTGTGCGGGCTAAACCCAAACAGAGGGTCTCCAGGCCCATGCCCCAGGTGCCTCTCCTGCGACTGCTGGGCACCCCCGGCTTCCTTCTGTCCTCCCCGCCACTGCCAGCCCTGTCCTCTCTGACAGCCCTGGCTCTGCAGGGCAGGCACCTTCCTCTCAAGCCCATTCCCAGTCCCTGCTGAAGGCAGAGGCTCAGCAGGCGCAGACAGGGTAACTCTGCCAGCTCAGATCTCATTCTTTCCCCACATACTGACTGTAAACAGCCCCACTGGGGCCAAAGAAAATGGCAGGTTTGCGCACAGCTGAGATTTCCGAGCAGCACACAAGCCGATCTCTCTGGGCTGACCCCTTTGGAGGGCACTGGACTAGGGTGGTGGGGTGTCTGAGGCATGCCGGAAAGCATGCTGGGGGATCTCCTTCACGGGTCAGGACAATGGACCGTACATGGGACTGTTCCGGACTTGTCCCCTCTGCATCTCTAGGCTGTTGACCCCAGGCCTCTGTACTGTGAGGACCAAGCAGCTCTCAGCCTTGGAGGAAAGGTCTGTAGTATGGCAATGGACTGAAGAACAAGGGCTCATTCTGCGTGGGACTTCCGTGAGGGGCCAGCAACTGTCCAGCCTTCGGCTGAAACGTTCCCATCAGGCTCTCTCAATGTCACCACGCATGCATGTGACCAAACCAAGGAGCCAGAACAGGGAGGTGGGAAGGAGGGATCACCCGAGGGCAGGCCCAGCCTCCTGCAGGCCTGCACTGCACGGGGGAGGGTGGGCTCAGATCCGGGCCCCAGGGCCAAGGGAGGCTGAGCCTGCAGCCAACCCCGAAGCGCCCAGAGCCACGTCTGACTCAGCAGTACTGAGCAGCAGAGTCCCGGGTTTCCAGCAGGGCTGCACTGGCCAGGATCTGGAACCAGAGGGAAGGGCACAGAGAGGGAGTGGTAGCCACCTCTCACCTTCAGAGAGGAAGGAGCGCAGGCTCAAGGCCTGAGCAGAACACCTCCAGGTTGGCAGAACGAAGGCATCCCACTTGAGCTCCCTGGGCCTCTTAAATGGGGATGGACAAAATAAACCACCCACCTCGCAGAGTAGTAAGAAGATGAAATCCTATACAGACATCAGGTCCTCAGTAAATAGGAGCTACTCTTCACAGAGTAGCCACCTTCCCGGGGAAATGATCAAGAAGGAAGGCAAGGTCAGGGCCAGGGATCGGGGTGAGACTGGGCGGGAAGCAAGGAATAGCAGAATGGCATCGTCTCCTTCGCCAGGGTGGCCCAGGGGTCCTGTTTCCCAGTGACCATGGCAAGGGGTGGGAAGCCACACTGGGGCTCTGACTGAGGACTCAGGCAGGCAGAGCCACAGTCACCAAATCAGCTGGAAATATCCCCAGGTGGGGGGCACCCTGTATCCCACCCATCCCACTGCATGGGGCAGGGCTGTCCCTGGCAGTGCGGGGCTGGTATGGGGTATGGCTGAGGCTGGAAGGCAGCACCTATGGTGGACAGGGAGAGCTGCGGGTCCAGGTATCCAGCCAGACCATGGACTTCTGGAGGGAGAGGCTGACGGGGTGCCCAGCTTACAGGAACGCACTCGGACCATCCGTGGAATTACACAGACAAGGGCGCCCATGGCCCTGCTCACCTTGGCCAGCACTGCCACAAACTTTTTCAGGGCCACCAGGCGCTGCCCTTCCAGGACTGAGAACCTGCCCACTTCTATCCGCAGGATGTAGTGCAGTGCAGACTCCAGGTCAGCCATGTAGATCTTGGAGCTGAGGACCCAGAGGGAGGTAGAGAGAGAAAGGGGTATTAACTGTGGGGCAGGGGCTGGGAGGAGCACCCGGGGCTAAAGGGAGAGAAGAGGAGGGACACTGCTGATGGTCACAGAGTCTTGTAAATTACCACTTGCTTCGGCCAGAAATGTGCTGTGTGACCTTGGGTAAATTACTTAATCTCTCTGAGCCTGGATTCCTCATCTGTAAGATGTGAATAATAATACATTGCTCAAGGGTAAGTTGCTGAGAGGATCAAACAAAAGCACAAATGTAAAACTCTCAGCAGCTCCTGGCAGAGAGGAGGAGTTTTCTCTCTCCAGGCCCAGAGCCAGCCCCTCCCACAACTCACTAATCAAGCCAGCTCTGAGCCAAGACCCCCAGACACAATCAAACCAGCAGGTGCATACACACACGACATGCCTCTAGGAAAACTGGGCCTTCTCTGAAAGACCAGGGTTTAGCTGCCCACCAAGGCTGGGAAATGGGGGGTGGGGGCAGGAGGGGCAGCAGGGCTTGTATTTCTTTCAGGGCTGACATGCTCACAGCTGCCAGACTCATGTCTCACTCAGGTGGGCCCATCTCACACCTCTCTGTAGCCCTCAGGGAAGGGCCGGGGACTCCACACTGGCTGCTCCACCCCAGGCCCATCATGCTGGGGTCTAGGCTCAGGGTTCTGGTGGCAGGGGCCGAGAAGGTTGGCTGCCTCTTCCCTTGTCTCTTGAGACCTGGGTTCTGGCCTCAGTTTGACCATGAGCTAGTTTCTGTGAGCTTGGGCAACTCCATTGACTTCCCTGGGCCTCAGTCACCTCAACTGTAAAATACATGAATGGCTCCTGCCCCCGCTACATCCTGAGGTTGGAAAGAGCCCATATGGGCAACTAACAGGGTGAGCACTGTGGCTGCCTGTGCTTCCCCCTCAGGGCAAGGTCTCCTCTGTGCTCCACTTTGGTGTCCTTGGGCCTTGGTTTACCCCTCCATTCCAGTGCTCTGCCTCCAGAAGTGGCCCCATGACTGAATGCGGTAACACAGGGAAGGCGCCCAGCAGAGCCAGGCATGTACACCAGCCTGAGCTATTACAAGAACGTCAGCGGTTTGCATGACCGTAATGATCACACGACCATTACGATGATCATTCATCATGATGGAATGACCATAATAATCACACCACCTCTCATTCTTTCTCCCTCCCCGATCTACTAAACATTTCTCCATTTGGCACTTTCCACCCTTGAAGTCCCTCATGCTAGGATGCAAAGTCCTTCTTGGAGTCACCTTTCCCCCAACTGTTTCATGCATTCCCCTTGTGAGGGCCACCATCCAGGCCAGCTCTATGCTCCCTGGTCAGACATTTCCACCTGGTATGCAGCTGGTGCCAGTGCAGGGAGTCTACAGCTTTGTCTCACTCCCAACCACAACAGAAGAGCCAAGGAGCCTCAGAGAGGAGCAGCTCTCTCATGCTTACGATGGTGGACACATACACAGGTGAGATGAAAAGGCAGTGCGCTTGCTGACACCACAGGTGTTCAAGTGAGGCTGAGTGCCTTCCTAGAAGGGATGCCGTAAACGGGACCACGGTGTCTGCACATGCGGGGTCTGCACATGCAGGGACTGCATCTGCCTGGACATCTCTGCCTGGACATCTCACGTAGTGAGTACTCAAAAATATTTACTGCAGAAATAACTGCTTGGGTGGGAAGTTGGTCTGGAGGCCTGAGAGTGTTCTTCCACATGGATTCCCCGTTTGTGAGTAGAGTTAAGCTGAAGGGGCACAGAAGGTGTTCATTCCTCCTGAAGGACAACCGGCAGTGCCAGCCAGCACTCCCCACAGTCAGCCCGGCCCCGTAGCAGACACTGGAGGGACTGCAGCTAACTGCCAGTCCCACACACTGAAGGCCCCTGAGCATGGCCAGCCCTTGGGGTGGGGATAGCCTTGGCTCAGAATGGTACACACTAAGCATATGACAAGGAAGAAGAATGAGCAAGAGGGCGTGAGTGTGGAAGGGTGGTGGTCTGTGATCAGAGGAGGGGGGAGCCGTGAGGAGAACCAGCCGTGGCCTTACCGATCTGCGAATTTCCAAACGGTGGGGGCTATCTTGTTCACAGTGGTTGGTGCGACAGTGGTCTGGGGAGCCTCCCTGGTGAGCCCAGAGAGCCTCTGCAGGTAAGCGGTATAGAAGGACCTGGATTCCATGAGCCTGTGAGGGCACAGAACCAAGGAGGACAGGCAGTGAATGCAGAGAACAAGATCAGCGCTAATCAGTGTCGGAAGAGGAAGCAGGTGGCTCATCAGACAGAAGGTTTATTAAACATCTGAACAAGATTCCGCCTTGTCCTCTGGGAGGCCAGAAGAGGCGCCCAGGCCTCGCTTTAACCTTTCTAGTCACGGCACATGCTGCAAAAGGCCCCTTTGATACCAGCTCATCTGGTAAGGCAGCTGGGCCCAAGAATTCCCCCACTGGCCCTCTGGCTCCGGGCAGGGCATGGAGAGGCGCGGGACAGCCCAGTACCCACAAACAGGAACGGCAGGATGTGACTCCCTTCCTGGGGACCCCGAGGTTGAAAATGGCAGCTGCCCAACTGCAAGCTCGCCCCGAGGTACCATGAGTGACATCACCCCCAGGAAGTCCAGGGAGTAACAACAACAAAGGGCCTCCAGAATTCTCTAAATATTTGTACAGTCCTTTTGATTTCTCTTTTCTGACAGGGAGGAGTCCTCCAGGGCACGAGATACCTCCTGAGCACATACATACTCCCCCTCATCCGCGGCCCCTGCAGAGAGAGACGCTGCGCCCAGCAGCAGCGAGAGGGCTGCCCCGGGGGAGCTGGCAGGGGACGCACGGCTTCTTTCCACTCCACCATCCTGGCCCGGGGTTTCTTGGTGAGCAGATGGCTCAGGAGGCAGCATCGTCACAAACAATTTTCCCCTCCACCAACTCCGAGAGAGGAAACAATGCCTCTCTCCCCATCAGCACTGGCACTTTCTGGGCCTGCCTGGAAAGCGAGCACCTCCCTGTCCTCGGTGACATCGTGCCTCTTGGGTCCCCTAGCAGGTGATCTGGGCCAGGGTGAAGGCGAGTGGCCGCCCTGCCCAGCACAGTGTGGGTGGGCACTGAGGGCCCCGAGGAGCAGCTCACCAGGCACCGCAGGCGAGCCTTGCCTCCCTGGCCCACACTCCTGCCTGCAGGGCCTGGTTGACATCAATCATCTGCCCAGGGAGGGCACCAAGGCACCATCTGGTGCCATTAAGGGGCCATTCAGCAGCGGGAGCCTGGCAGAGGGGCTGAGGCTGCCTGATTGTTTTCTCTCGGCATTTTGGAACTGGCTATTGTCTGGCTCCTAATGAACTTTTCTGCAATTAGAAAATCAAAGGGAGGGAGGGTCAGGCTATTTGAGTCCTTGCCAGGCCTGCAGCCTGCCAATGAGTCTGCCTGCAAACAGGAGAGGGTGGGGAAGAGGGCCAGGGTAGTGGTGGGGACAGAGTGGGGATGGAGGCGACACTGGGTGTGGGGGGCTGTGGCAGGTCCCTGAGCTGCAGCGCAGGGACGGCATTCCAGGCCCAGGCTCCTGACTGTGGAGGTGCCGGCTCCGCGGAGAGCAGACCCCAGCTTCTCCTGCTGGGGTCCCCTCAGAAAGAACGTGTTGGCCACTGTGAAAGGCGGGCAGCCCCTCTGGGCAAGCAGGAAGGATGAGCACAGGGAGGGAGGAGAGGGGACTCCAGGGGACAGCATACTCACACGGGCACTCTGGAGACAGAGCCGTTCAGGAACAGCAGATAGCAAGAGGGGAAGTTGGTGACACCAAACTTTCTCACCACCTCGGCCTCTGTGTTCAGCACCCTGCGCACCGCCACGCCTTTGTGCTGGGACAGGTCCAGAGCCACCTGCAGGGACAGCAGGACATCTGGGGGCCAGGCCACCGGGTGGAGGGGCCGGGGCGGAGTCCCAGCTCGGTGCCCTGTGAAGGCACCCGGATGGCAGCTGTGCTCCCCCCAGACTCTAAACCCGACAGACAGTGGAGCAACGTGATGCACGAGAGACGCTGCCAACCGCAGGTAACAGGCGCAGTCACCGCCCCGGAGCTGTGCACAACACACACGCCTTCACTCCATGGCAGTCCCAGCTGGATGCCATTTTCTTTCTCATGAAAGCAATTTGTCAAAGGCATAATAAAACGTGGTTTCATTTTAACTCGTTTGTTTTTTGCACCGAGCCAGCACGTTCTTGTCCTTAAGACCATCACAACCCAAGATCTGACTGTTCTCTGATGTCCAGGATTCCCCAGGTCCTGCTCCTAACACTTTCTAAAGGGAAAATATCCCTTTAGAAATTCCTAATAATTGCTTGTTTGAAATATCAATTGTTGGGGGCAAGAGCTGTCTTCCTTACGGAAGCTCGAGTCACAGAAGACATTTAAAGAACTGTGATTTTCTTGTGTTCAAATACATATGGTAACAAATTTCATGGGTAGGATACAGACAAAATAAACCTTTGGAACTGAGTAAACTTCTAAACAGCAGGCTAACTCTGAGCCTAGCTATGTGCAGTGGTCAGGGCGGCCCTTTGGTCAACATGTATAGTTATAAGAAGATCTGAAATAGATTCTTAACATGGGGCTCTCTGAAGGCAACAGGAGGACTTGTTAGAATGACAGTGTCCCCACATCAGGAATGGGAAGAAAAGTTCTCAGCATAATCAGACAGGCCAACTGCAAATGCAGGCACCAGCCTCTGACTGACGCCTCATTCCTCCTCACTAGGGAGCGGGTGGCGCCCCCTAGCCTTTAGTCTTAGATTTATAAAGCTTCCACTCTAGACTCCAAATCAGAAAAACAGACTTATCAGACATCGGTTTTTCAGGAAGACGTAGGAGAGAACATTAGCTAACATGTATTGCGTAGGTGTTATGTAGTGGCCACACAGATTGCCTCATTTATCTTCCGCGTAACACCAAAACAGCAGCTATTCTCAGGAGACTAAGAGATGCAGTGCCATACGCTATGGCTGCCTGCATTGGCATCCTGGCCCCACTACACTAAACCGCTCCCCGATTCAATTTCTTCACTTGCAAAATAATAACAACAATAATAATAATACCACCAACTTTGTGGGGGGGTGTTCTGAGAACTGAAGGGGTTAATTTTATTAAAATGCTGTAACAGTGACTAGCACATAGTAGGTACATAAGTATTTATTTAAAAATAAAGCTCCTGGTCAGGCGCAGTGGCTCACACCTGTAATCCCAGCACTTTGGGAGGCTGAGGTGAGCCGATCACCTGAGGTCAGGAGTTTGAGACCAGCCTGACCAAAATGGTGACACCCCATCTCTACTGAAAATACGAAATCAGCCAGCGCGGTGGCGCACACATGTAGTCCCAGTTACTCGGGAGACTGAGGCAGGGGAATCACTTGAACCCACGGGGCAGAGGTTGCAGTGAGCCGAGACCATGCCATTGCACTCTAGCCTGGGCAACAAGAGCAAAACTCCATCTCAAAAAAATAAAAATAAATAAAGCTCCTATCTTATAGCTGGAGAAACTGAGGCTTAGAAGTGAAACCACGCCTCCAGGTCACACAGCTTGCATGTGGCTGAACTGTGCTACAAATCCCAGCTTAGTGTGGCTCCAGAACCCAGGCCTTTAGCCACTTGTCCCACGCTGAGCACCCCTACATGGGCAGGGGGCACTTGGCTGCAACTACTGGGACCCCTGCTCCTAGTTACTCAGGGGACTGTGCGGGGAGGGGAGGGAGAAGAGCCCATTCCAATCACCATTTATCACCTCTATGTGACAGGTATGACCCCAGGCATGAACTGGGACCCCAGAGGGTCCGGCACTCCTTCAGCCAAGCTGTCTGCCTCCTCCCCAACACCTGTGCCTCCCCTCTCAGGGCTGAGAGGCCTGGAGACAGCATCCAGTTTCAGCTCAGACTCTCAGCTGTGCTTGATGACTTTCAGCAGGAAAATCACTCAGGCCAACAGTGCAGTTTAATTTCACGCCGACTCTCATGCCTGTCGCCCCGCACTGCCCTGGAGCATCTCCCGTGCACTGGCGCGGTCGGCCTTTGCAGCTGGGAAAAGCTCACACGTGGTCTATGTAGAAGTCCATGAGCCAATGGCAGGATGGTGAGCTCTCTGTGTTAGGCCAGGGGAATGGATCTTTATAAAGTACCTAATATGTGTCAGCTGCCATCCAGGCCCTTTACCTAAACTGCTGCATTTGACTTTCCCAACAATACTATGGAGAAACATGATCATCCCTGCTGTCTAGACAGGGCGCTGCAGCCCGAAGCACTGAGCAGCTGGCTCACGGACACCCCACGCAAGAGATGGAGTGGCATCTGGGAAAAAGGACCCCGTTTCCTGCAGTGGGGCTGGGGTGCCTCAATGTTCCCTCCCTCCCAAATATTTTACTCCAGTCCCATGGGGTGGGAAATTGTGGAAACAACACTCGCTTTGGAGTCAGATGGACCTGGTTCAAAGCCCTCTTCTACCAAATTAGCTGTGTGATCTTGGGTATGCTATTTCACCACCTTCGTTAATTTGGGGGATTAGCAGCTACGTGTGCCAGCAATCTGGTCCAATGCTCAGTAACAGCAGGTGTAATATTTGGTTTCAGTGAAGGAGATAAGAATAAACAGAAAGGTTTTTTAATGCAGAGGTCCAGCTCCTGCACTTCCCATGACTCCCAGCAGGGGTCAGGCCAGTGCCAGGCTAAAAGGCCCGGGCCACCAAAACCTAGGATTGGCAGGAAAAGCCCTGCTCCCAAACTGGGGCTGTCTCTCAAAGGCTATCCAGGAGTTGCTGGGAACTTCAGCGTGGCTCACCTCTCTACCCAGGTAGGAGCCTCCCTTTTCAAAGATCAGGGCCAGGTACTCTTCGTTGTTTCTCGCAAAGAATCCATCAATCTCCTTCAGCCTGCAAGAGACAACTCTGGCAGTCACTCTGCACAGCCAGCAGAAATAAGACAAAGCCGCTGGCAACACCAGGCGCTGGTGACTCGGCGCTGCAGGTGCGTCCAGCCCACCCTCCTCTGCCTCCACACAGGGCCTCCAGGAAGTCAACCAAATCTTGAGTCTCAAAGGATGCTGCCCTTGTTATCTAACCCTGGCTCTTCACCTGACCTATCTTGGGTGCTTGGTTTTGTGTTTCCTTCCTGTCTCTTTCAAGAGTCAGAAGTGGGCCAGGGACGGTGGCTCACACCTGTAATCCCAGCACTTTGGGAGGCCAAGGCAGGCACATCACTGGAGGTCAGGAGTTCGAGACCAGCCTGGCTAACATGGCAAAACCCTGTCTCTACTAAAAATACAAAAATTAACCAGTTGTGGTGGCGGGCACCTGTAATCCCAGCTACTTGGGAGGCTGAGGCAGGAGAATCACTTGAACCCTGGGGGTGGAGGTTGCAGTGAACTGAGATTGTGCTATTGCACTCCTGTCTAGGCTACAAGAGTGAA
>NW_016107348.1:1127804-1190461 GCF_001604975.1 Cebus imitator | reverse complement strand
AAAAAAAAAAAAAAAAGAGGCAGGAGTGGGTAGGAGGCAGCCTGGGGCGGGGTACTGGGAAGAGATGCTTTGAGGCCAGTTGTCTCCATGTGCTGGGGCAAGCCCAGGCTGACTGGACGTGGTTTTTATTGGTCCCCTGAGAGCTGCTGGGGGATTAGAACCCAACAGCTTTAAGTCTGGAACTGTGACAAGTCACGACCAAGTGGGAGATGTGTTCTTTCCTCTCTAGAGCAGGCATTAACAAGGAATGAAAGAATCAGAAAGTCTTGGGTGCGGGAGACCTTAGAAGCCATGTATGCCTCTAACCCAGCCTCCTTATTTTAAGATGAGGAAACTGAGGCCCAGTTTCCTCAGTTGAAAATGAAGGTGGAAATGAATAAGAAGGCAAATTTTATTATCTTCTCAAATCAGAGAATCAACCTGCAAGTTGTTTTTAAAACTCAGTTTCAACAGAAAATCATACAAAAACGATTTCTTATTCCAATTAAAAACTGAACATCCTCACACATGCTTAAGAGGTTAGCAGGCGAGAAGAAACAGGGGAAAGGGGAGACCTGCTTCTTCTTTTCATCCTCCACCTGGTGACCTTACTTCCCTCTACCGGACCCAGTGACATGACAGTGACCGCCTCTAAACAGAAGCTACAGCAGGCAGAGTGGCTCATGCCTGTAATCCCAGCACTTTGGAAGGCTGAGGCAGGTGGATCACAAGGTCAGGAGTTCGAGACCAGCCTGTTCACCAACATGGTGAAGCCACAGTTCTACTAAAAATACAAAAATTAGCTGGGCATGGTGGCGCACACCAGTAATCCCAGCTACTCGGAAGGCTGAGACACAAGAATCGCTTTAACATGGGAGGCAGGGGTTGCTGTGAGCCAAGATGGCACCACTGTGCTGTAGCCTGGGCGACAGAGGGAGAGTCCATCTCAAAAACAAAACAAAACCAAACACAACAAAAATAGAAGCTGCAACATGGCACTGATGCTGGAGCCCAGCAGCCCAGCCAGTGACAGTCCAAATGGATGTGCTAGGGAGGTGAGGGCCAGAGTGCACCCTGCTGAGGTGGAGGAAAAGGGGTGTTGAGCCTTTCGAGTGGCATCAGGTGGCTGGCCTCTCAGCCCTCTTCCCTGGCTCTTCCCTAGGCTGGCAGAGGAACAGGACCTATATGGGAGCCAGTACCACTTCCCCCACGCCCACCCTCGGACTTCCGAAGGGGCAGCTCACCTTTTATCACACATCTCTGCCTCCTTCCTAAAGTTCTGTAAAAGGATTACTTTGAGTTGGGTGCAGTGGCTCACGCCTGTAATCCTAGTACTTTGGGAGGCTGAGGCAGGCGGATTGCCTGAGTTCAGGAGTGTGAGACCGCCCTGGGCAACATGGTGAAACCACATCTCTATTAAAAATACAAAAAATTAGCCAGGCTTGGTGGCAGGCACCTGTAGTCCCAGCTACTCGGGAGGCTGAGGCAGGAGAAACGCTTGAACCCAGGAGGTGGGGGTTGCAGAACCAACCTGGGTGACAGAGTGAGGCTCTGTCTCTTAAAAAAAAAAAAAAAAGGATCGCTTGGCAGGTTTGCCTGATTTGTTGCTCTTGAGATGCTCCAGGGTGAAAATGTGCCGTGAGGAATGTATGTGTGTGTAAGGAGGGAGACGGAGACAGGATCATTGAGAAATGGAAGAAGCAAGGACCAGGGCACAGGCTGGCATGCGTGTTTTCTGGAGAGACAGGGTCTGGTTGCGGAACCCCAAACCACATAAAGACTATGCTGCGTCCAGGGTCTCCTGGAGGCCCCTCTGGAGGATAGAAAATTGGGAAAGGTGACCAAGGGGTCACTGTGAGTTGGCTTCAACCCCAACTGACACTTGGAAACTCAATGTCTCAGCAGGGCCGGGTCTCTGAGAGCACCCGCACACAAACGTAAGACAGCCTCTGCGCACCAACAGCAGCCTTGCGAGGCCCTCTCAGCCCCTGGGGCCTCCACTGTGCTCAAGGCTGGGCGGCCTCTAGCAGCCGCTGCGGGTACATGGGTTTGTTCCTTCTTGGAAACAGTCCCCCGAGGTGAGCACTATCCTGGGTTCTCATACAGAAGTAGGGGACCTAGTGTTTTCAATCTACCTGCCTCCTTCTTTGGGAGTGTATGGGCAAGACCTCATGCAAAACCTTACTGTCCTCATTTTTCTGGAAAGGAGGCAAGCTGCGGGGTGGATATAGAGCACCAGCCACCGCACCTGACACTCTGCAGCACAGAGACCCAGGGGCCACCCCCATGCCCCAAGCATGACCACCTTCTCGCCACCTCCCCATTTCCCTCGAAATATTCCATCTCCTTTTTCCTCCTCATGCCATTCTGACTCTCGGTGGCCTTCCCAGGGATAGAGCATGTAAAGTCCTGCTGTGTCCCCCAAACACTCTGGGGGCAGGTGGCAAGAAACAGCAGCAGTACAACCTGGAGAAGCCCCACCCATCTTTCCTTCCCACCTGGTGGGATGGAGCCCTGCACCCATCCGTCACCTCTTCAGCAGGACCTGCGCAATACAAAGCCCACCCCAGCCATCAGCTGCCACCTGGTTCTGGAGTAGCTCCAGCCAACTGGGGTGTCAGCCCCACAGGCAAAGGCAGCAAGGAGAACAAACTGGAGCCCCCGCCCTGCTGTTCCCTCCCTCTCACTCCGGGCCTGGGCCCTGGCCCACGAGGCCCTAAGCCTGCCCTAGCCCTAAATACTTGGCAGGCTGCAGTGGGGGACAGGCTGGCGGCCATGTGTCATGATGGGACTCCAGGGCGTCAATGAGCCTCTCCCGCAGCGTCCGCACGTCAGCACCGGCCACTGCAAATGAAAACAGGCATGGGGGGGGGGTGTCAGGAGGGCGGAGCACCTTCCACAGCACACTCGTCAGCTTCACTCCCAGAAACAAAGGGCCTGGGGCACGGCCAGCCCTGAGAGACACAGGTGAGGCGTCAGTCCTTCCCTGCGCTAGAGGAATGGGGCTTGAGGGTCCTTCTGTGGCCCCAGGCAGTACAAGGACGCCCATCCCTGGAACAGGAAAGAGGCCCTCAGAACTGGGCCCCATCATGACTTTCCCCGGGAGACCGCTGGTCTGCTCTCTGGATGACAACCCCATTGTGAGAGGAAAGGTCTCCTGGGAACACGGTGTCCCTGCCCCTAGCCCAGGGCCCTGGGTAGGTCCAAGCTGAAGGGCGTCTTCAGTCTGGCTTTCCCAAAGGCTGACGGGGAGGACAGTTTTAGGAAAACACAAGTGAGGTTTCCTGTGGGGACCGCCTCACCCTCAACCCTGCCAAAAATGCCAAGGCTTTCTCCACCCCAATAGAAACCCAGGCCAAGGAGGCAGCAGGAGGAAGATGCTCACAGGACAACAGGACAGCCAAGGCCGGGACACCCACCTGGAAATACTGCTCCTGAGCTGTTCTTGGAGAAGGCCTTGAAGAACTGGAAGCAAAACACAGGTGGGCGTCAGTGATGGAAAGCGGCTAACAGTGCAGCCACGCAGGCCTGCTCTTAAAATCTGCCTGCTTACTCCATGTGGCGCCTGGGCAAACAACATACCCCTGCTGAGCCTGTTCCTTCATCTGTAAAATGGAGAGCTGTGGGGGGGGGGGTGCTCTAGGAGCTGGACACTGGCTCCCTCCCATACCCTCAGATCCGCCCCCCCACACCCCTCGGAAGCATCCAGGGATCCTGTGGGCAGCCGCTCATACGCTTTCCCCCACACGGGCCATTTCTGTGCAGCGCAGCACCCAGCATGTAATCACTCACAAACGTCGTATGGTGAGAGGTGAGGTACCCCTGCTGTTCTCCTGTGCAGACCCATCTGAAAAAATGAGGTGCAGGCACTTCCTACATCCCTTGGGAAATGTCAGTCTGCTTCTACATCAACGTGCCCTTGCTCCTCACTCGGGAAAAGGGGCTTAGAGGCTGGTGTCTCCGTCCACTGAGAACTCCCAGCTCGGCACCGCAGACACAAGAGGGTCTCCAGAACAGGTCCTCTTGAAGTGGGGGCCTGAGTCCCTGGAGAAACACACTTTGCTACAAACTAGCTGATTTAACTCAACACTCTGTCTTCTCTTCCTATGTACATGACACCCCAAGCCTAGTCTGTCATACCTCCTTGGGGCAAGAGGACAGACAGAACAGAACCTGACTCCTGGCAATCTGGGCGTCTGCCCAGGTGGCGAGACGGCTGCCAAGGCTTTTGCCTGCGCTCTTCCGGCTCAGGAGGGAACACGGTTGAGCTGTCCTGGAAGCAGCCGCTGAACCGCCTGGGGGAGCGCCTGCAGGCTGGGAAGAGGCTTCTTCCTGTGGGCCTCTAGCCAAGGGGCCACTTTTCGCTACCTTTGGCCTCTGCCTCCAACAGCCGAACACTGGCTTCCTTCTCCCTTCTTGGATAGAGCTGTTTGGCCTTATCCCAAGCTGGTGGTTGAGTACAGGCCCTGGGCTCTGGCAGACCTGGTTCAAGGACCGGCTCTGCTTTGCTCTTGCTGTGTGACCTTGGGCAATGCATCAGCTGCTCCGAACCTTCGCATTCTCATCTTTGAAATGAGGATGGCACCATCTACCTTGAAGACTTGTGAGGATTTCATGACCATACACCCGAAGTGCTTAGCACAGTACCTAGTGCCTACCACAAGGAACCGGTAAATGTTAACGGCATCCTCATCACCCACCGCCAGCATCCCCTTCCCTGCTTCGTACCTTTTCAACACCAGGAACCAGGATTGGCGAGGACCTGTTTGTTCCAGCCATTTGTAGGCGGAAAATCTGGAAGCCACCTGCCACCCTCTCCCACACGAGTGAAGGCTGCAGAGAGGCCACCTGTCTCTCCCCACCTGTAACCTTCTGCTCCCTGTGACCTCCCCTGGGCCCTTACTCCTGCTCACTGCTTTACTCTTTTTAAAACATTAATATAAACTTTTACTGTGGATGAAAACCATCCACTCATACATGCCACACGTTTAAATAGTGTTTTTTATCGTTATTTAACTTTACTGGCCTAATAACATTATGTTATCCTAATACTTATGAAAATGATCATAACTTTCCTCGATTATGAGATCATATTGATAACGCATGTCATGGCATTTATGGACTGACACTGCTTTTCAGAAACAAAGCTGACGATACATCTATTTCAGGTTTGGTTTGCTGACAAATAATCAGCTAAGTCGGTGCAGTGGCTCACACCTGTAATCCCAGCACTTTGGGAGGCCTAGGAGGGAGGATCACTCAGGGGTTCACGACTACCCTAGGCAACACAGTGAGGCCCATCCCTACAAAAAGTTAAAAATTAAAAACAAATTTAGACACAAGAAGCCTGAGGGTGATGTTGTGCTGCTGTTATTCACAGTGACGGTGCTCTTGTTTATGGACAGGCAGGACGGACTGACTGGTTTCCACAGGTAGGAGAACAAGCCTGACATCATGAAGCCTTGAACTGGGTGACTTTCCCACAGCGAGAGCTGTTATTTTCACTTTGAAAAGTAAATACGGTCATTTTTTTGTTATCAGCCATCAGGTCACCCACATCTGAGCAGGCGCTCACATTAAAAGGCGCTGGCATTACTTCCATCACAAGGCAGCCTCTCTGGGCTGGGCGCGGAGGCTCATGCCTGTAATCCCAGCACTTGGGAGGCCAAGTGGGGAGGATCATTTGAGGTAAGGAGTTTGAGACCAGCCTGGCCAACATGGTGAAACCTCGTCTCTACTAAAACTAAAAAAATTAGCCAAGTGTGGTGGCGCGCGCCTGTAATTCCAGCTACTTGGGAGGCTGAGGCAGGAGAATTGCTTGAACCCAGGAGGCAGAGGTTGCAGTGAGCTGCGATCACACCACTGTACTCCAGCCTGGGCCAGAGAGAGACTCTGTCTCAAAAAATAAAAATAAAAAATTCAAAAAAGCCAGCCTCTCAAGATCTCAGCAGTCACACACAGCTTGGAGTCTCACCAGGAGCCTCGGCCAGCCAGAGTGGCCCAGGGGGATGCAGGCACCCCAAAATTCTCTCCCCGCAAGGTGCAGGCTAAAGGGAAGGCCCTGTGACACCCCCAGCTGTTCCCTTGTCCTGGGAAGCTTCCCACCCACCTCCCAGGGCAATGTCTCCCCCAAGCTCTGGCTCCCACGCTTCACGCTCTTCATTCTTCCTAGCCATCTCTCATCATTCATTCCCCTTTTCTACCACAGGCCTACAAACAGATTCTAATTCTCCAAATCTAAACCTTAAAAAAGGAGAGGACAGAAAGGGAAGGAGGATGGGGATGAAGAGAGGCCCTCCTGCCTCCTCCAGCGACTGTATTTCCTTCCCGTGTCCCTGTGCTGCCAACTTATCTGACGCGTCTGCTCTCGTTCCTCGACTGCCCTCTTGCCATCCCCATGACCCTCGGCTGAAGCTGCTCTAGGGCAGCCCCATGGTGACCTTCTCCTCAGGCACTCCGGTGACCTCTCCCCGCCCCCAGCCTCTCTGCGGTGCAGATGTTATTCCTGCTGACTTTGTCCTCCCAGGGTGGGCATCTGTCATTTTTCGTGCCACATTTTGTTGATGCTTTCCTTCATCACCTTCACGTTGCCATCCTCCCCGGTTGGCTGGATACTGGCCAGTCCTACTTGGCCACCCCTGCCCGGTCCTAGCTTCACCTTTGACTGCTCTCCTGTGCCCGCTGCCCTCGCCATCTCCTACCCCGGTCTCTCCTACAGCCACACGTCAGGTCCTGACACTCTTCTGTTTAAAAAGCTGTTGAAGGCACTGTCACAAAGAAGTTGCTCAATCTGGCTTCTAAATAAATGAGTGGATAAAGGGATCAATGAACAAACCTATCGTTTCTCCCTTGCCAAAGCCAACGACTCTGGCCAAATGATGTGCCATCTAAAGCCTCTGCATCTCAGGTCCTCACCTGTCCTAGGCTCCTGGTTCTTCCTGGTGACCTCCACCCAGGTGTCAGGTTATGTCCCCCTCCCCCCATCCCTAAGACTGAGTCACTGCTCTCCCAACCTGCTTTGCCACCTGTGTTTATCTCACCCAGCAACCAGTCCTCCTCTGTGCCACCCACACCATTCCCCTCTCCAAAAACCTGCCATCCAGTTAGCTGCCAAGTTCTGTGCATTTGACCTCCGTGACACCCCTTCAAAAGTCCTCTCCTTCTCTACCTGCCTTGTCTAGACAAGGGCTGCCAGGTGATGAGGTATTTCTGGGTCACTGCATCAGTCCCCACCTTTCCTGCTCTCAGAAGCTGTAGGGTGCTCAATCTTTTCATTCTCCAGCCACCTTCCTCACTGCTACTCAGGTTTGCTTTCTAAGGCACAGTTCTGGTCTGAACATTGTGCTCCTCCTCACATCTCTTCCATGACTCCCACTGTCAATGAATAATGCCCAAACTCAATGCACTCAAGCACTTCCAGGATCCAAACTAAAACTCACCTTGCCCTGCTCTCCACTCCCTCCACTCCAGCTGCAATGGACTTCGACCTGAATCCACCACCCACCCACGCACCCACCTTTGACCAGGAGGCACCTCTTAATAGACATCTGTTCAGCTCGACAGAGAATCACTGCCCTTCAATCACCCTGGAAGCTCATGTGGAAATCGAGTCAGGGCACATTTTTGTCCTCTGATTAACACGTATCCTTATTCAGTCAACCACTGGGGGCATGTGCCCTGCCCAAGGGAAACCACCACAGTTCCCTGGAGGCAACTGAGACTTCGGGAGTGTGTTTCTTTTCTCCAGGAGCAGTCAGCACCCATCACTTTTCTTTCATCACTTTACATAGAAGCTTCTGGAAGACCTCCAGCCACTCTCTAATGGCAGAAAAGCAGGTAACACCAGGCTGGTCTTCACAAAACTGTGGAGTGCTGACAGCCTTCTTGGGGCCAAAAGAGCTCAAGAGAAAGCACACTTCCCAGGGCGACACCGATGGCACTAAATTCCAGCTTTCACAACATGTTTTAAGGAAAATGGTCCACCTTGGGACTGCCCAAAATGAGGATCTACAACCTTCACCACTTCCCACACCATGGAGCATCTGTGAAGAAGACACCCCAAACAGCAGCTGATTGCTGAGAAAGGGGCCCACCTCCTTTTCCAGAGAGAGGCAGGAGACATCCTGGAGTCCTGTCTTCACCTCGACATCTTACCTTCTAACAAAAGCCACAGAAGGTAATGGCCCAGACTCTGTACCCCCACAGGACATCCACGCTCCCAAACCTGCATTCAAGGACCTGCCATTCCTGGGCTCTCTCCTCCCCCAGTGCTGCCTCATCCTTCAACATGAGCCCACACAGGGCCTTGCCAGTCGCCTTCCCGCCTGCCTGTGAGGCCCACCCACATCCCTCCTCTCTCCCGGCCCACCCCATCTGTCCTTCAACATCAAGTGGAAGTCCCCTCCCACACAAACTCCTCTCGAGAGAAAGAGCTCCGTCAGTCCAGCAAACTCCCATGGCATTCGCTGGGTGCCTGTGGCTGGTCACCTCTCACTGGCGCTCTGGGGATCTCAGGCTCCTGGCCTCGCCCGCGGTGGTGAGCACAGTGCTGGGCACCCAGCAGGCCTGCCTGCAGTGGCTGCTGACAGACAAATGGACTGCCCAAAACGCAGTGGCCACACAGCAGCTAACAGTAGCCCTATGGGTGGCCCATGAGGAAGACGGGACAACGGAAAGGAAGCAAACTACTTTTACTGAAGCCCAAATGACACCAGCATGGCGGCACTTTCATACGGCAGACCTCACTTCACATTTGGCAACAGTCCTCATAGGCAGATGTTATCATCCCATGTTCACAGACAAGGAAACCAGGGCCCACGGCTGGGGCACTGCTAAGTGACTTTCCAAGCCACACACGGTAAGCAGTGAGGCAGGATTTGAAGCCACATCACTGATCTCCTCAGAGCCTTGAAAAGGGGAGCCTCACCCTTTCCCACCCCCATGCTGCTGTGCTGTGTACCCCTTGTTCTAGGCAGGCCTTTGGCCATAAACGGGGTACCCATTCCATTCCCATTGAAGGGTGCTCCTGAGGCCCATGGAGAAGCCCCTTGACCCAGAAGTTCCAGCCTCTAGGTCCCCAAGCTCCAGCCAGAACCTGTGGCCAACCAGCCCCTCCCTCTCCCATGCCTGTTTTCTTGCAGCTGGGCTCTGGCTCCAGCCTGATGGGGACCTGCCACAGCCCGCCTGCCCTTCAGGGCCCAGATGTTTGCTAAACAGGCTGGGCTGGTAGAAGCTCACTGTTTGCTCAAGGTGACAAGGGACTGGAGGCAGAGGGAAAGGACAGTGACACATGCCACCAGGGGAGGCCACACTCGTGTGTGGGCCTGTCCCCATCACATCAAAAACACTCTCCTCCCCCTGCTTCACGTGGGTCCTCACCTTGCAGCTCTTCATGGGCAGAGCGTAAGGTCGGGCTCCAGTCCCAGGGAGCAGCAGGCAGAGCAACAGAGCTACGTCTCTGGCCTGCCAGCAGTCCCCAGGTCGGCTCTGCCAGCTAGGGATCTGGCCACAATGCCCACAGCACACAGGCTCTTCATGGGCCAGAGTCTCTGGAGATTGGACTCTATTTGAGTAGTGTTTTTAAACACTGGAAACAACGTTGTAATAAGCTGTCAAATCAATGTATTTAAACACAGCCAGTATATATACATATACTTTTTTTTTTTTTTTGAGATGGAGTCTTGCTCTGTTGCCAGGCTGGATTGCAGTGATGCGATCTCGGCTCACTGCAGCCTCCACCTCCCAGGTTCAAGTGATTCTCCTGCCTCAGCCTCCCAAGTAGGTGGGACTATAGGCATGTGCCACCACACCAGGCTAATTTTCATATTTTCAGTAGAGATGGGGTTTCACCATATTGGTCAGGCTGGTCTTGAACTCCCGACTTCGTGATCCACCCGCCTCAGCCTCCCAAAGTGCTAGGATTACAGGCATGAGCTACTGCGCCCAGCCTACAGCCAGTATTTTTAAAACATAAATAGAACAGAAAATATCACAGTGTAACTGTACTTAGTAAAAATCAATCTTGTTTTATGAAACTTTAGTTTTAGTGATAATAGATATATGCTGACTTTGAGATCACAATGTCAAAATGTGTATTGCTTACAGTTGGTCACGGGAAAAAAGTATCTGAGAGCCGCTGCATACGACCTCAGAGCAGAGACCTGCCAACAGCTGCAGCCACTTGGCCTATGGACTGGAGTCCAAAGGACAGGGCACTGGGTGCCTCCCCCTGGCCAAAGATGAGTCGCAGGTTCCTCTCGAGAGGCAGAAAAGGCTTTGCCAGGGGAGGCCACCATGCTGGTCTGTGGACAAATGACTACCAGACTGGCCCTGCCAGGTGCTACCTTGTCTGGAGGCAAGGGAGGGCCGAGAAGCCCAGCGAGAGCCTCCCAGAGCCCCTCCCACAGCCAGCCGCCAGTCCAGGAGAGGTGACTCACCTGAGGCATCCAGGCTACGTGCACTGCGTGACGAGGGGAGGCGCTGAGGAGCCTCTGACCTCCTGGGCCTGGGCTGCCTCCTTCACCCACTGCTGTGCCCAGCCTCTCCCAGGCAGAGTCAGAAAGCCCAGGTGTCAGGCCCTACAGAACTCCAACAGGTCGTCCTGCCCTGGCTGCCGGACCCAGCTCAATCCCTTCCCTGGGGGCTGGGCAGTGGCTGGACCCCTGTGCTCACTGGGAGAAAAATGTCAGCCTGTGAATGACGGTTCCTGCTGCCATGCTAATTTTCCCACAGCTTCCCACTCAGGGCCACTCACCTTGGTTCAGCCAAAGGAACAGAGTGCCCTGTTTGAATATTTTCAATCACACACTTTAGGGCCAAAGATAGCACCGTGTCCCTGCCTGGAAGGCCTTTTATTTCAAAGGGATGATTGACAAGAGTCTCTCCGCTGCCACTTTGCAATGACACAGCAGTAGCTATTAGTTTGCCACACTGTCCCCAGACCAACCTGGCCTCAGCTAAACCTGGCCTGGGCCCAGAGCCTATGTGGTCACAGTTTAGGAAAGGCCTTCTTTCACTGGGCTCCAGGAACAGAACAGTCAACGGAGTTAGAGTTGGGTGTTCCTGGCGGAGCCGCAGCCTTACTTCTCAGACGGATGCTGCCGGGGTAATTAGGCTGAGTTCTGGCTCAGGGTTCTGCTTGAAACTTGACTGCCCCCAGCCCTGGCTCAGAGGTATCTTGTTCCAGGGACAATGCCTGGCATCTCAGCTTTCAAAGGCACTCCCTAATTATTGTTAATGGCTACAGAGGAAACTGCTTTTCCAGATGCCATTCTGGTGGGAGGGTGTGTATTATTTATAGCTGGAGTTACAGAGACAGAGGCTTGAATTTGGCTTCTCTAATCTGGAAGAAAACTAATTGGATTTGAGCCAGGCCTGAGCCCAGGAGAGGGCCCTCACCATAACTGCAGCAGTCTTGCTGCCCTGGGCTATCCAGGGCCTCCTATTTGAAAGCCTTGGAGGCTGTTCAGACATTAATTAAGCTGTTGATGCCCTGCGGTGGGCAGGCTGGCAGGCAAGGCATCGTCAGA
The DNA here is from genome assembly GCF_001604975.1 of Cebus imitator. NCBI lineage: Eukaryota > Metazoa > Chordata > Mammalia > Primates > Cebidae > Cebus > Cebus imitator. The sequence continues at coordinate 1,178,954 of NW_016107348.1, read as the reverse complement.
GATCTCGTGCCACTTTCTGCCAGAGCTGAGGTGACGGAGCCCTCGTGCCTTGGATGTGATAACTCCCATGCCAGGGATCCCTGCTGCCTGAGGCACTGGCATTCTGACAGTGGGGTGAGGCTACCCTGACAGGTCCCTTCTTAGTTACTTGTGGTTGAAGGCACTTGCCTGATGAGGCTGAGGCTTGCCAGCGTGTCTGGGGTCCCTTTGTGGGGGAACACTAGGCTCCTAGAGTCTGACCCTGCCCACAGATGGGTCAGAGCCTAAATCCTAGTTTTGTAGAGTTAGATCAGACCTCTAAGGCTGGAAGGTCAGGAGGGAGAGCAATTGAAGAGGACCTTGGGAGCTGGGAGCTCTCACCAGCCCAAGTGATGATTACCTCCCAGCTCAAATCAGAGCAGCCGAAATCTGCCCATCCCAACACATCCCAGCGGCCCCTTTCCCTTATAAAGGGAAACAAATCAGGCCCAGCCCGCCTTCCCCTCCTGTCAGTCACGCACCCTCACAGTTGGGAAGCCAGGGATGTTGAAGTCTCTGCAGACTGCACTATTGGTCTCCTCCGCACAGTCCAGGGCAGCGAGATTCAGGGCCGGCCTCCAGGCTGAAAGGACAAAACACCCAGCAGTAAGTAAGAGGGGCCAGCACCCCCTCTGCCTGCTCATCTCCCTCCATGCAATGTCCCGCCCCGACAACCCCTCAGCACCTGATCCCAAAGCTCTTATGACAAAGGTCACACCTTCCTCCGAAAAGGACCCTGAGATATTCCATTTGGTCTGCACTTAGCTAGCGCCTCACAAAACAGAACCTGTGCTTAGGATGATTAGCATAAGTAACTGCCTCATAATGGTATGTGTTTCCCCATCGCTATGCGGGGCCAGGGATAGGGGCTGAGAGATGTTGAAGGCGTCTGCCCTCCTCCGCACCCCTGGGGAAGAGCCCTGGTATTGCCTCTGTCCTTGGGGCCCCAAATGGCATCAGTTCCAGGATGGAGAACACATCTTAGGGGATTTGGAATTCCCAAGGGGACCCTTTGGGAAGGTTCCTGGGGCCAGAGGTACTAGTAGTCAGCAGAAGTTGACTGGTTGGGGCACAGGGTATTGGGAACTTGGTCCCCAGCCAGGAAAGGGGCATCTGGAATCCAGGAACTGCAGGGAAAGAAGTCTTGAGGCCACAGTCTGGCAGATTAACCCAGTCCCTTCATCAGACCCCAGGCCACAAGGCCTCCAGCAGCTGAAACATGGGGAGAGAGAATAATGGCACCATCTGGGCCATGGTCCAGGATCCAGGAAGAAGAAACAAACTTATCTAACAGGCAGCTCTCCTGAACTCAGATTCCCAGTCAGTCCAGTGGGCAAGGAGCTGCCTGAGCAAGGAGAGGAGGAGAGGACTGGCAGAGACCAGGCTGCCTGGAGAGGAGGATTTTTGGGAGGTGTGGGAGCTAGAATAGAAGGGAGCAAGAAGGAGCCAGACTGGGAGTGTTTGCCTGAAGGGCTCGGGATGACCTCCACGGCAGCTGGAGCCACATGCGTCTCTGGGGCACATGAGAGGAGGACCAGGCCTGCCTGGTGGCCCCCACAACTCCCATTTGAAGCTCATGCCCAGGGACAGGGAGTTTACACAGGCGGCCCACCCAGCACCCATTAACCACAGAACACTAATATCTGAATAACATCCCTGACGGTCACAGTTCTACCAGGACCTCTGACCCCACCTGGAACGTTTTGGATCTGTGTCCCCTTCAAATCTGATGTTGAAATGTGATCTCCAGTGTTAGACGAGGTGGGGTGTAGTGAAAGGTATTAGACCGTAGGGTCAGATCCCTCATGAACAGCTGGGCACTGACCCCTTGGTAATGAGTGAGTTCTCACTCTGAGTTCTCCTAAGATCTGATTGTTTAAAATAGGGTGGCACTTCCCACCCCCTCCTGCTTCCTCTCCTGCTTTGCCTTCTGCCATGAGTAAAAGCTTTCTGAGACCTCCCCAGGAACTAAGCAGATGCTGTGGACAGCCTGTAGAACCAGGAGCCAATTAAACCTCTTCTCTTTACAAATTACCCAGCCTCAGGTATTTCTTTTTAGCAATGCAAAAATAGCCTAATACTCTCCCCTAGGACTTATTCCTTATGATGTCTGAGAAGAACACAATTTCAGAAGATATCAGAGCTCCTAAGAACACTTTATGCCTGAGAAAGGGGCGTTACCCTCACTTCCATGAGACAGACGTAGGAAGAGCCTGGCACACCCTGACGCATCCCTTGAAAGAAGGCGGCTAAGCTGACCCTCCTGGGTCTGATACGAGTGAGGGGCTCTGGGAGCTGGGAGGAAGGCCTCTGGCCACACCACCCCCTCCTTTCCGTAGTCTGCTCTTGGCATTGTAGCTTCTGGACTCCTCGCAGGAGGGAGTGGGTGGGGGGTTGGGGAGAGGAAGGAGATGGAGGTATTTACCAGAGACAGACTTCAAAAGTAGTAGAGTCAGAGCCACATCTTATGATGCCATTTCCCCAGTCTCCTCAATACCCCCTCATCAGACACTTTTTGGGGAGCTTTCCCGACTCCCTTAGCACACAAGAATAGCAGCTTGAGCTTCTCAAGTATCTGCAAGCTGGGGTGCATCCTTTGACTTTAAATCTCACCTGCAGGGCAGCCAGCACAAATGCAGGTATGGTCAGGGCCTGTTGCATTCCAGGCCCAGGATGCAAACCTTCCGCCCCTACCACGGGATTGCTGGTCCCAACCTGCCTCCACATCCTGTCCACTCTCCTTCCGAAGTCTCTTTCCCCACCCAAACCTCCATCTCCTCATGCCTGTCCTAGGCAGGTGTGAACCCGTGATCTGGCTTTTTACTGACCTCACCTCCAACCAACCCTCCGTGTCCCATGAACTAGTACGGGTTCTCATGGCAGGTCCTCTAAAGAAACAGCAACATCTCATTTCTCTCCTGGTGAGGTTCTGAAATGCTCTACCCCTCACTGGCCTCTCTAGCCACCAAATGATGTTCTCATTCTGTGGATCTAACAATGTCATTCTCTATTCAGCATTCTTTGAGGGCTCTCACTGACTTTCGAAGAAAACCTACAACCAGAAGGCAGTTCTCCATTTGGCCCCTGTCCACACATCCAGCCTCCTCTTACAGTTATTTTATGTTAAATTAAGTAATCTATATTCATAAAATATCATTTCTAAGTCAATTAAAATACTGAAACATTAATTGCTTTTAAAGTATATATGCTTTGGCATCTTGCTTTTGTGTGCCATAGAAAATACAAACATATTTGGGTCCGTAATAAGCATGAAAAATTGAGGAAGCTCAGTTCTAAAAAAAAACCAATTCTGAAAAAATAAATTGAGGAAACATGTTTCTAGAAATTATGAAATGGTGAGTGTTGATGGAAGACAGTTCACAACGCTTGCTAGTTTTCACTAGAAATTAAGATTACTAAGGAGTAAAAACTAATTAATACAAGGCAACTAAAACTAGAAATAATAAGGGACGCAGCTCTGTATGCAAGGGAAGTATGGCAGGGTTTATAAAGGAAGTCATAAAATACGAGCATGTATTTTGGGTAAGGGAAAAAGAGAGTCACTTTGTTCTAAAGTACAGTGACTGATTATTTCACAATGAGAAAGAGGAAGAGGACAGGACAAACTAATGCATACAAGGAAGTTGTGAAGAGAAAAGAACTTCAAGTGTGGTCAAATGGGTATTGTTTTTGTGTTTTTTAAACATTAGCCTTAATATCAAAAGTGCACTGATGTAAAACCAGAATTTAGTCCTCTCTGATAAAATAAGGTTTTCCTGAAGTACTTATCTGTTCTTAAAAAGAAACAGTGAAAGGTATTTCTGTAGGTAATTATCCTAAGAAAGCAAGACCTTTGTTTTATCAAGATGATTCCCTGTGTTTCATGTTGTCTTTATTAGGTCTTTGATTACTTAATGGGTTCCTCCCTATAAAAGAGCTAAGGTTTTTTCCTGCAACGATGTAACATTCTATATTTTCCTTTTGAAGTCTTTTAATTATCATTCTGGTTAGATGAATGACTGTGAATTAACAGTGATCTGTGATCCAATTTTGATCAAGTGATACTTTTGTTTTGCTTTTTTTTTTTTTTGTTTTGAGATAAGGTCCCACTATGTCACCCAGGCTGGAGTGCAGTGGTGCAATTGTGGCTCACTTGTCCTTGACCTCCTGGGCTCAAGTAATTCTCCCACCTCAGCTGCTTAAGTAGCTGGGACCACAGGTGCACACCACCACACCTGGCTAATTTTTTAAAATTTTTCTATAGAAACGGGGTCTCCCTATGTTGCCCAGACTGGTCTTGAACCCCAGGGCTCAAGGTATTCTCCTGCCTTGGCCTCCAAAAGTGTTGGGATTATTGGCATGAGTCCCCACGCCCAGCCTGATTACATGTTTTAATTTTAAAACTTTGATATTTTGTTTACAAACTTCCCAAAATCGAATTCTAAATTAAGTCTTTTTGAACTTGAACTAGTTTCGGAACATTGCAGGGGCTCCTGGAACATCTCAAAGGCTCTGCAAAGGAGAGATATTAAACTAGTTATGCTCATTTGCTATATTAATTACACAGGAAGCATTGTCAAATAAGAAACGATGTTTAACTTTGACATATTTATTAATGGAAATTTATACTTGTTATTAATGTGTATCCCCAAAATTATATGATATTCTTAGAAATATGATGTATTATCGGCCATAATTTTGGTTATTAGGTTAAAATGTTGTATCCCTCAGCAATAACCAAATTTCCTTGTCAACTGTGTCATTGTTATGAACTTTCATCAGACCTTTAACCACGACCATTTTGTCTTATAGTCCATAGTTAATTGCTTTATTCTGAGGCTTTTCTAAAAGCTTTTGTCTAAGCAACTATAATCCTAAAGTGCTTCACCTTCAATGAGATCCATGGAAAAGTCTCTGATAAGTACTATTTCTAATAACTTCGAGATAATATAATTGGACTGGGAAAGAATTTCCAGAACTCTAATGTAAAAACTGATGGGTCTGCAAAACTGATAATCGAGATCGAGCAGAACAATAACTACATGAAACTAAATGAACTAATGAAGAATTATGGGTTTCTATAGTTTTTAAATTTGAAACATTGCTGGTACTTCTTAATGTTTTGTTGTCCAGATTTAAGAACACTTTTTTTGTTTTAAGCTATCTATAGTTCACAGCAATTTGGTAAAGTACACTCTTGTAAACAAAAATGGAGACATTTTCTCCCTATATGACCTCTCCGGAATTCAGAAACTATTTGTGAATATTCTTATTTTTACGGCAATACTGTTATCTGCATAAGTTCAGTAAGCATCTTCTCTCTTTATAACAGGATACACTTGGAAACACTGGTCATACTACCAAGCTTTTGAGTGCGATGCCATGCTTGAGAATGTAGTACAATGAATCTATAGGTGCTGCAGGGGAAAGGTGAAGTTGGGCTTGGTTTGGCTTCCTAGCCTTGAGAGGTTGTTCAAAGTCCAAGCTGAGATTCCTTATCGATAAGTTCCGCAAAGCAAACTTAAAAAGAGCCTACGGGGTCAATCACTATTCTTGCCACACTGATGTAAATAATCAGGCCAAGTTTGATGAGACGAACCATATTATGAAAGCAAATTAGTCTTACCCTGGTTATCTTTATTTTATTTTACTTCATTTTATGTGAGATGGAGTCTTGCTCTGTCATCCGGGCTGGAGCACAGTGGCGCAATCTCGGCTCACTGCGACCTCCATCTCCCGCTTACCCTGATTATCTTTGGTAGAAATAGGGGTTGACTATAGACAGAAAAATTAAGTTTCTAAAGAAAAACTACAGTATACCTCTTATTAGACTGCAGCCTTGTTGATCCTTTTCAAGTTTTTAATCATCTACCTATAAGCTGGACTGGATCCTGAATTCTTCCAGTTTCTTCCAATAACTAGCTACCATTCTCCAACTAAAAACAAGAATTGTTCAGTGCCTAAAGCCCTAGAAGCAGAAGCTGAACAACTCAATGTACATTTCAAGGAATAAGTCTCACGTCGGATGTATATGCCACCACACTGAGATTCCTTATTGGTAAGTTCCAGCGGAGCAAACTTAACAAGAACCCACGTGGTCAATCACCACACAGAGCTCACCAAAACACCCAATGCCATAACCAGAGACAATCACACTATAACCCAGGACGAGCGGCTGATGGCTTCATGCTTTCCCAAAACATCTGAACAAGAGTCTCATTGGAATGAGACTTCCAATTTGGAACAGGAAGTCTCTTGGAATGTATCCTTGGAATTTATCCTGGTTTATAGTTTGATTATGTCTACCTTTTTTGTCTGGCAGGATAATGCTGTAGTTAGAATTCTATAATCAGTGGCTTCTGTGGATTACTTTACGAAATGTTGGGTTTGTCGTGCTAAACCCAGGTCTTTACGTGACCAAAGGGATCCTTTAGTCTACTCAGTGGGTAACTTCAGCAACATCCCCGACACAACTGTTGTTCAAACTGTACTAGTGGTCCCTTTTATAGAGTCAGACTTTTAGACCCATGTGTTCTCACTCCCTGCTTTAATTTAACCCAGTCATGGGATACTAGATATAGAACTGCTACCTACTAGCGGAACAGGGAATCTGTGCAATTGCTGACACTTTTTGCTGCACATAGATAGATACATAAGGTATTGAGACTCAGTTGCAAAAAACGAACAAACCGTACCTGGTTAAAAAGGGTAAATTCCCCATCTGGCTCATTCTTTGATCTCTTCAATTTCAGTTGGTTTGGTTCACGGGTCCCTGGCTAAGGGGCATATTCTAAACTCAGTATCATCCTTGGGAGAGTCATGATAGTCTCCCTGTTACACTGGACCCTCTTAAAAAGTCTTAAATGTCCATACGCGGCCATCTGCTGAATGCTAAATGGCCCCTCTCCAGCTGGAATGATCAAAACTCCAAGAAATGCATGATAACGAGGACCCCTTAACCTATAAATGATGTGTTAAGGCCAAAACCATGATGACTGAGCATGGTGCTGATACCCTGTTTTGGTAACATTCGCACCCAGGTGAGAGCCTGACCAGAAGGGGAGGATTGTTAAATAATATTTATAGTAGGCCATTGGTTGGGACTGAGCTTCTGCACAAGGCCGAAGAGACCAAACCAAGATGGAGTCCCTCAGGCTGAAGTTCCACGCCACTAAGCCAAATCTAAGCTGCCGATCTGACCTTCCAGGAAATCAGGAGAGAGAACAGTCAAATCTCAACAAACCAGTTTGAGCCAACAGAAGGAAGTCTCCTCTGCTTTGACCTTTAAAAGGGACTGAAATAACCAATCTGGTTTTTGATCTGTTTCTGCTTTCTTTAGCCTTTTTCTGTCTAAAAAGCCAAACTCCTCTGCTCAGCTCATCAGAATACTCATTCTGTAAGGCAGAATGTGGTGTCGCCCAATTCTAGAATCACAAATAAAAGCCAGTTAAGATTTCTGAATGTGTTATAATTTTGTCTTTTGACAAGTAACAGGAGATGGAATAGGAAAGGTCCTTATCTGAATTCCATTGTTAAAGCAAAGCTGCATTTAAGCTTTACCGTCAAAGTAATGCAGAGTTGGGTGACAGAGGCTTTTTGAAGCGGCAGATGACTTAAATGCCTAACACCCAAATGATTCAGTAGCATCAGTCTAGCTCTACTGCTGGGGAGAAAACATTTTCCTGGTGCAATTATTGCTCTGAACAGAGTGGTTTTTCTACCAACAGAATGAATGGACTAATGGAGAGGGGAAGGGTGGGGAGGCAAGAGAAGCTGGCAGTTGTAAATTCTGGAGTGATGGGTGAGGGGATGCCCTGTGGTGACGGTGTTGTGGGGATTCTGCTGAGTCCCCACTGGGGGCTCTGTCTGGAGTCAAGGGCAGCGTCCCCTCCCCCACGCACAAGTACAGGGAAGCCTTGCTTGGAGTTTCACCGGTTTGCACTGTGAGCGCCACATGTCTCCTCTGGATCTCTGCTTCCTAGTGGATCCGCGAGGGCCAGGATGAATGATTTCTAACACCCCTTCCAGCTCTGACAACCGTTCAGGTACCAGACAGCAAACAACTTTTTTTTTTTTTTTTTTTTTGAGATGGAGTTTCGCTCGTTACCCACACTGGAGTGCAATGGCGCGATCTCGGCTCACCGCAACCTCCGCCTCCTGGGTTCAGGCAATTCTCCTGCCTCAGCCTCCTGAGTAGCTGGGATTACAGGCACGCGCCACCATGCCCAGCTAATTTTCTGTATTTTTAGTGGAGACGGGGTTTCACCATGTTGACCAGGATGGTCTCGATCTCTTGACCTCGTGATCCACCCGCCTCGGCCTCCCACAGTGCTGGGATTACAGGCTTGAGCCACCGCGCCCAGCTAGCAAACAACTCTTACCAAGAAACATACAGCCTCCGAGTGTTAAGCGATTCTGGGCTTCCATTAAGGCAGAGGCACAGATTTACCCAAACCATCAAGAGCAAGTCAGACCTGGGGGTCTAGTGACTAGAACCTACCTACCCTCAGCTATGGACGCTACACCGAAGTCTTCAGAGTTCTCCTGACACAGAGTGAGTTTATGCCATGTCCAGCTAGTCAGCGCTATGCAGACACCACCTCACGCCTTCCTTGTTGCTGACAGCTTCTGGGCAGTGATGTCATGGGATGGACAAAATGCCTTCCCTACCCCTCACACCTGGCTGACACCCCTAGTCTGAGTCAAGGGGAACCACGACACCAGCAGAAGGTTCTACAACTCACACTGTCATTTGGAATCCTGTGAGGCTCAGGCCACTGGCCACCATGAGTGTGCGGTGGGCTCCTCCTACTCTGTACCCGGCTCTGTGCCAGGAATCACAGGTGCAAGGAGCAGATATGGCCTGTGCCCGGGCAGAGAAGGGGGCAAAACCAACACTGCTTACTGTCACTCAAACACACGCCTTATGAACCTCACCTCCATGGCTCAGCACATGCTGTTTTCCCACCTGTAGTATCCTTCCTCCTCCACCCACTTTACCTGCCCAGGCTCCAGAGAGTCAAAAAGATCTGGGGTCGATGACCTCCTCCAGCATCTGTGTAAACCTGGCAAGTTACTTAAGTTACTTACATGTTTAAGAAAAAAGAGGAAGACAATACCCATAGATCAGATATTTTCCCAGGTAAGGACTGTACATACTAATGGCCTGTGAAGGCCCTTAGCAAAGTGCTGGCATAAGGCAAGTGTGTAATAAATAACTACTGGCATAAAGGCCTCTGGTGATCAGAGTAGCCCTCTGTGACTTTCCCTTACCCTGGATTCCTACAAGAAATGGTTGAAACACACGTTTGGCCTTTTTCAAACACAGCTTCTTAACAGTTGCCAATTTTCTTTCTGTGAGTAGCTCATTTCCCAACTGCAATACAAACAGTGCTTTATCACTCAGCAAATATTTGTGAATTGATTAGTCAGTGAATAGCAATGAAGGTCTAAAATGAATACAATCAATTTCCCAAACATATGGTGAGACAACAGGAGCTGCTCTGGAATAGAAAGGGGTGAACCAGATTCTCAGAAACACATGCTCTGCCCCCGGGCAGCAGCTGCCCTAGAGAACCTACTGCCCTAGACATTGAAGAAATGAACCCTCTTCAGTCAGATTAAATGCCTGAAGCCAGCTAAGCATGGCTGCAAAATTCCTCTCTCTCCCTGTGACCTCCACTGTCTCTGTTCCTGCCCTAAGATATAGGTATCCTGAGCAGACAGCATGTGCCATACTCACATGGCCCGGGGTGGGATGACAGCAGCCTCGTGAAAGCCCACAACCAAACTCTCTAAAGAAACCTCAGGACACAGAGATGACGCCTGACCAACCCCAGCTTCTCAGCAGAGCTTCACCAAGGAACACCCCTTTGAGTTGGAGTGAAGGACGTTCTTCCTTGCAGGTTGACAGCAGATTCTGCCAGTGCCCTCCTCCTACACGATCTGGCTCAGGGGCTAACTCACACCAATGGCTCACAGCAGACCTCTGGTTTCCACCAAAAGCCTGCACCTCCCATTTACCCTGGCTCATCCCCACAGACCGTGATGCTTCCATTTCCTTTTTCAGAGGTTAAATTCTGATTTCACTTTCTTGTTTTAGGGAAAGGCTCCATGCACTGGGGAATCCCTTTCAGAAGTGGTAACCCTCACCCAGGAGCAGACTGGGTCAGTACCTAGATATGTAACTCATAGGAAAACTAACACTCCGCATTGCAAGAGGCCAAACATGTGAGTTAGCTGAAAGCTAATCTTTGCTTCTAGCACTCTCAAGAAGGAAGAAATTCTAAAATAAATCCATCTGCGACCAACGAACACCTCTTATAGCCTCAAAGTGGAAAGAGATGGGGGAATTTTGATGATGTTCAGCCCACAGTGTCCCCTGAGATTACCTTCTCTTAGGTGTTCAATTCCATAATCTATGTTCTCCCTCTCTCCTCCCCTGAGCAGATGTGCTGACACCACTCCTCCCCGACCAAATGTGTTGAAATGGTGGGAAGCACGTTCAGTAAGGCATATTCAGGTATTGGGACCAGTGAGGCATGTGGGCAAGCATAAACTAGAGGTCAAAACAGCTTCTAAGTTTCCTTTAAAATTAACTTTCCAGGGCCGGGCGCGGTGGCTCAAGCCTGTAATCCCAGCACTTTGGGAGGCCAAGGCGGGTGGATCACGAGGTCAACAGATCGAGACCATCCTGGTCAACATGGTGAAACCCCGTCTCTACTAAAAATACAAAAAATTAGCTGGGCATGGTGGCGCGTGCCTGTAATTTCAGCTACTAAGGAGGCTAAGGCAGGAGAATTGCCTGAACCCAGGAGGCAGAGGTTGCGGTGAGCCGAGATCGCGCCATTGCACTCCAGCCTGGGTAACAAGAGCGAAACTCCGTCTCAAAAAAAAAAAAAATTAACTTTCCAGGACCATATGGCTAAAAGATGTACACACACTTCCATCTAGCCACCTCAGAACCCAATCTGGACACTGCTCAGGAAAAGGGGGAGGGTGAGTCTGAGAAGTGACATCTACAAAGGCACCATTCGACCACAAAATTGAGTTTACGAACAAATACCAACAGCAGAGAAGGGGAACCATGGTTTCAGTTCCCCCTTCTCTAGAAGGAGTCCTCTTTTCAAAGATGCCCACAGTCTGCATTCAATGACCATTTCAGGGCAGGAGCCTGTGCCCGCGCCCTAGTACCAGAATCAGGAAGCAGCTCCATTCAGAGGCAGCAAGTCAGGAGCAAATCACTTATCACTACTCTACTCCTGCGCACGGAATACCCACTACCTGAGTTAGGTGAGTGTGTGACTCCCCAGGAATCTTTAAATTGTGGAAAGGAAACTATGAGACAATGTATGCCCAGTACTGAAATAAGTAAGGTGTCTGAAATGACAAGTGCTCTGTAAATATTAATTACTATTATTACCATATTTCCTCGACTCTAAGCCTTAAGTGTTTCAAAATTTTAGCATTTCTGTAACGGAGTTCACCTTAAAATCTCTATACATGTACTGGTTTTTCCTATCCTTCTGCCCCTTGGGCTTTCATAAAACGAACAGTGAGTCTCATAGTTGATGCTGTCTTGGAATCCAGGAAATACAGTTTTGGTGCCCCAACCAGTCAGTGGGAACATGAAGCAAGAGCCAAATACGCACCAAAGGCCTCTGGGTGCATGGGGTTAAAACATAAGGGTTCGGGCGGTGGAAGAGAGAGAAGGATGTGGCAGAGGCGGCAGGTCAGGAGAGGGCCAGAACCGAGACAGGAAAATGTCAGGTGACCATACCCACATCAAAGACAAAAATGAGAAAGGCAGTCTAGGTACCACCTGGATCAACCAGTCGAGGGAGTGGAGAAAGGTGGCGGGGAGCCAAAAAACAAAGTCCGTTCCCTTCTCTCCCCAGCACTGCCCCACAGCAGCTAGGGAGCCTGCCAGGAAGGCGACACGGGTCCCTGGGCGAGAGGAAGCGGACTGGCACCAGGCTGGACTAGGAAGCTGTAAGGTGTCAGCGGAGCCTGCGGAGGATGGAACAAAGGAGACCCCTCGCGGCGGGGGAGACAGTCACCTGGCGGAGGACGAACGCGGCGAGCAGGGCAGGTCTGGGGGCCCGGGCCGCGGAGAGGGGAGAGAAGCGCGGGAGGCGGGCCAAGAGGAAGAGGCCAAGGGAGCGGGAGCCCAAAATGGAGCTGAGAAGTGTGAAGGTGGAGGTCGTGGGATGGGCGGAGGAGGGGCTGTGCGCCCGCAGGTGGAGGGGTCGGGGAGGCGGGGCACGGGGGAGCCGGCCGACCCCGCTTCTCACCTTTGACGTCTTCGGCCAGCGCCTTCCACGTCGGGGCGAAGGCGATGCAGTGGCCGCACCAGGAGGCGAAGAACTCCACGGCCCAGGCGCTGCGGGAGCCCAGCACCGCGCCGCGCACCGTGTCCGCCTGCAGCAGCGTCAGCGGGTCGGAGGGCGAGTACAGCGCCGAGCGCGGAGCCGCGACAGCGCCTGGCACCGCGAGCGGCAGCAGCAGCAGCAGCAGCAGCGTCGGCGGCGGCCTGGAGTCGCGGCCGCACCTCTCCATCCTCAGCGCTGCGCTCACCACCTCACGCAAGAGTCGGATGAGTAGGGTCCTGGCGCCGCGGCACCGCCCGCCTCCGGCCGCGAGGAGGAGCCACGTGGCCCCGCCCTGAGGCCCCGCCCCCGAGGCAGGCCCCCGCCGGCCCCGCCCCGCCCCGCCGGCGGCGCCTGGGCCCGGGAGCGGGCGGGGCTGAGCTCGTCGCTGGGGCTGGCCCAGGCTGGTGAGCCGTCCTTTCGCTGTGCGCCGCGGCCTCAGAGCTGCGCCATCCGGGTTTCCGCCCTAGGCCCAAGGAGGCGAAGAGTACAGTCTGGTCCCTGGAGCTCCATCTCCAGGAAAAAGAGTGGGGCGCTCGCTGAGCAGTCGCTGCGGGGGCCTCGCGGAGGTTGTTTGGCCCCTCGCGGTCCCCGTATCCAACGGAAGAGGAGTCCGTTGGAATAGGCGACCTGGATTTCTGCTGTTCCAGGGAAGTTCCTGGGTTCCCGTAAAGCGATGAGACGTTGTGAATTCGAAGTAGGTGGGAGAGAAGAGGGACGCGTGGTCTGCAACCAAGACGCCACGGGATCAGATGCACCCACCCCTGCTGAGGCCCGTGACCATCTAAAGGGAACGTCATTTGAGAGGCCCTACTCATGGATGAGAAGCCCTCTCTCCACTGTGGGCTGTGCTGGGTTGGCGGGGCATTGCCGTGGAATCAGGGTTTCCTCAGCACCCACATCGGGCCACTCTCATAAGATAGGGTGATTCCAACATTCGCGGTTCCCAACAGCCCAGATGCCCCACATACAACTCTTGAGCCCACTGGGAGCTCTCCATGCCCGTTCACATGTCCCTCTTGCAAGTAGCCCGATCCGCTGACCTGGTGTTCACGGGCACTAAGATGTTAATGGATTTTCCCTGGTCACCTTTGCAGCTCCACTGTTTTGAGTGGGTTATTTTAAGGGCAGAAGGTGCTCCCCAGAGGGTTGTCACAAGTGATATTTTTCCTTTGTGTCTGCCAGGTTAGCCCCCTTCACCTGTAAGAGCTTGGAGCCTAGATTTGTCATTCATTTGTTCAAGTTTACTGAGTGGTGTCATGCCAGGCACTTCTTTAGATACTAAAGATAAGGCAGGAAACACAATATAGACTCTAGGGATGTGGAACTTAACATTCCAGTGGGGATAAAGAGATGATACATGAGTAAATGTAGATGAGATGGAGACCGATGTTACAAGAAATGTAGACTAGGGTAAGAATAGAGCGGCGGAGGAGGTGCTGCCTTATACATGATGGTCAGGGACAGGTCTACCCTTAATATTTGCAAGAACTGAGTCAGTACAAATGGAGGCCCACATATGCTGTCTCCATATTTTAAAACTACAAACCAAATAAACCATGATAGAAAATTCCTGTCCTTTTATCTTGACATCTATACCTTCATCATAATCTGGAAGGCCACATTTACATTTAGGATTCTTGGACCCTTCTGAGATATGCCCTTGAATGCAGTGCTTTGGAGGGGGAACTGGTCCTTGGCCCTCAGCCTGCCTTCTCTTGGCACCTTAGCTCTGTCCCATACTTCAAATGGCCTTGTGCCCACACCTATAACAACTCTGTCTGCACATCAGAGTTTTGTCCACACCTCCTACAAATAGCCTCTCCTTGACCACCACTCGCTCCTCAGGAGGACAGACCTTGGGAAAGGGCTGATGCAGGCTGCAGCTGGTAACCTGTTGCTATTGGAGCAGTAGGTTTTAGGGTCCCAGGTACTCACAGTGTGCTCTAAAAAGGGGAGAGGGGCAAGAGCTTTGGGTACATCCCACTGGGCTTCTTGCTCTGTGGAAAAGAACATTGATGGAAGAGGATCAGGTGCTCAGAACCCTAGATTGGGTCACCTCTTGCGGCTGTCTTAAGGCAGTTTTAAAGAGGTAACTTTGAGCCAAAGACCTAAATGAAGTATGGGAGGAAGGCTTGTAGCAATCTGGGTTAGGAGCATTCCAGGAAGAGGTCCAGAGGTTGGAGCTTTTACTCCCTTCGTGTGTTCATAATCTCTCTGCCCCATGTCTTAAACTGCATAAAGAAATTATGTGTTAACCAACTGGGGTGTCAGTACCTTGCTAACTCTCCTCCCCCACGACACAGCCAATTCCAGTTGCTGGGTACACCCCGGGGACTCACTCCCTGTACAGCTTCTGCTCTCCAACGCTTCTCACTACTAACAGCTTCTGGGACCAGAATGGATGGTCCTCTAGCAACCTTGGCTTCCATGGGTTGGAAGTACTCCAGCGGCTAGCTCAGGTTCCAATAAAATTAGGTACCTTCAAATGTCTCTGTTGTTAAACAGTGTTGTAGTTCTCATCCCCGTGGGCCTAGAAATTAAGGAGACAATGTCTACTGAACATACTGAATGAGAAAGTCACCCCAGATAAATACACAAAGATTTGCTTGTTTGCATATCTGTTTCAGAGCATCAGAAATGGAAAAGAATACAAACTATTTGAATGGAGTAGGGACAAGTTTCTTGCCAGTGGGGCCAAAAAGGTTTAGGACTGAGTTTTAAAGTCTGGTGTTTCTGTATCTCATCTGAAGAGGAATTTTCAACTTTAAAGTCTTGGAAGCCTTTGTTTAAACAGAACCTTGAAAGGAAACTTAAACAGATAAGAGCAAGAACAAAATTATAACCTAGAGTAAAACTCACTTTCTGTGGTCAATGGGGACCCTAGGCCTCTATTTGACAATCACTGGTTTAGAATCAAGAACAGAAATCACAACTTGCCCTTCCTGGAACTTCGGGGATGAAAAGGTTACAGAAAAGGAAATTTACTCAGGAATGGGTGTACAGAGAGGAGGGGTGCTGAGGAAAGCCCTGGAGGCTGGAGGGGGCACTTAGAAATTCCTACCCAAGTTCCCTGTTCCCCCTTTCCACATATAAGTTGTAGGAAAGGGGCTGAGACAAATCAGATGAGCAAATAACCGTAGTAGGAGCTAGCACTTTGCACCTGCTGCTCTAAACATTTGCAGACTGTACTCATTTAGTCCCCACACCGACCCTCAATATGAGGTTGATATTATAGCAACTCTCAACCTCAATATGAGGTTGATAAACCATTTTTATAGATGGGACTGAAGTGGAAGGGGTTCTGTTGACTTTCCCACTTGTGAATCATTCATGTGTTATGCATGAAAAAAAAAAAAGGGAATTTGGAAGTCTGCCACCCAAAAATGAAAGAGATTGTGAGAGGAATGCAGTTTATACACAAATACACATAATTATAGGGAGCAGCAGAAGAGTGTTTGATGACTTTCCCCTCACTCATTCATACCAGGGATCACAGAAGGTGTATGCAGCTGGAGGCAGGTGCCCAGCAACAGAAAAGAGACCCTTGCTTTGTCCCTTCAAAATTCTAGGTCTTCCAGATGAACTTTTCCATAGCTGGGAACAATTAGAACCCTAATTCTGAAAGTTGGAAGAGAAACAGTCTGTATCAGGTATGGCAGGAAACAGAAGGTACATTTCAAGGATCTACTTAAAATGGTTTACTGGAAGGACTATTCACAGGGGTATGTGCAGGGCAAAGGGAACTAATCTAGGGATTGGCAACAGCAAAAAACCTTTTTAGCACAACTGCACCAATGCAGAGAAAGGGAGAGAGCTTTATGATGAAAACCAGTGACAGCAGGAAGGGAGGGAGGGGGCTGTCCAACCATTGTCGCGACACGTGATCCCAGCACTGCTGGACACACAGGAAGGCACAGGGAGAGTGTGACTTCCACTTGTTTCTCCCTCTGTCCTCCAGTTTCTTACCATTGCCTCCCATTGGCCAAACCCAATCAAAGCCAGAGGGTGAACATGCCCCAATAATATAGTCCATAGAAATTGGCTTCCAAGACAAAAGGCAGGACAGAGGAGGGCGGAGAATGGAGAATAATGTACCTAGCACAGGGTCCCCAAATTTTGGCCCTTCAAGGCCTTAGAAATAAGAATGGAAGGGCCGGGCACAGTGGCTCATACCTGTAATCCCAGCACTTGGGAGGCTGAGGCAGGTGGATCACCTGAGGTTGGGATTTCAAGACCAGCCTGACCAACATGGAGAAACCCTATCTTAAAGTACAAAATTAACCAGGCATGGTAGTGCATGCCTGTAGTCCCAGCTACTCAGGAGGCTGAGGCAGGAGAATCACTTGAACCCAGGAGGCAGAGGTTGTGGTGAGCTGAGATCGTGCCCTTGCACTCCAGCCTGGGCAACAAGAGCAAAACTCTGTCTCAAAATAAAATAAAATATATATGTATATATATATGTAGAACATTTCTGTATCCCATATAGTTCCCTTGTGCATTTTGAAGTTCATTGCCACTACCCACCCTGCAACCCGCCCCAGGCAAACACAGATCTTCATTACATTTTTGCATCTAGCTGTTTCTGTCCAGCATTTTTTTTTTTTTTTAATACAGGGTTTTGCCCTGTTGTCCAGGCTGGAGTGCAGTGGCATGATTTCAGCTCCCTGTAGCCTCCGTTTCCTGGGCTCAAGTGCTCTTCCTGCCTCAGCCTCCTGAGTAGCTGGGACTGCAGGTGTGCACCACCATGCCTGGCTATTTTTGTATTTTTTTTGTAGAGACGAGGTCTTACCATGTCGCCCAGGCTGGTCTTGAACTCCTGTGCTTAAGTGATCCGTCCACCTCAGCCTCCCAAGGTGCTGGGATTGCAGGTGTGAGCCACTGCTCCTGGCTGAGAGTAATTCTTTTTGTTGGAGTTCCTTGAAAAGTTAAACATGGAGTTTATTCATTCATCAGCTGCTGGGCATTTGGCTTGTCTCCACTTTTGGGCTCTTATGAATAATGCTGCTATGAACATTCATGTACAAGGTTTTCTGCATGCGTGTTCCAGTTCTCTTGGGCATATTCCTAGGCAAGGAATTGCTGAATTAAATGGTAACTCTGGGTTTAACTTTTCCAGAAATGGATACAGTAATTTTCCAGTAATTCTTTTTTATGAGATAGTGTTCCATCCCATAAATATGCCAGTTTGTCTGTTCTCCTGTTAATGGACACCTGGGTTGTTTCCAGTTTGGGGCTATTGTAAGTAAAGCAGTTGTGAATATTCTTGTACAAGTCTTTTGGTATGTACCTTTGTTTTTATTTCTTTTGCAAACATACCTAGGAGTGGAATCTCTGGGTCATAAGTTGGGTGTATATTTAGTATTTGGCCAGGTGTGGTGGCTTATGCATGTAATCCCAGCACTTTGGGAGGCCGGAGTGGGCTGATCACCTGAGGTTAGGAGTTTGAGACCAACCTGGCCAACACAGTAAAACCCTGTCTCTACTAAAAATACAAGAAATTAGCTGGGCGTGGTGATACATGCCTGTAATTCCAGCTACTCAGGAGGCTGAGGTGGGAGGATCTCTTGAACCTGGGAGGCAGAGATTGCAGTGAGCTGAAATCACACCACTGCACTCCAGCCTGGGCAGCACAGGGACACCCTGTCAAAAAGAAGAAAAAGGAATCATCATACCTTTTCTTCAAGTGATTATGCCATGTTATATTCCTGCCAACAGTGTGGAAGAGTTCTGGATACACACCATGCTTGCCGATATTTGGTGGTGTCAGTCTTTGTGAGTGTTAATCGTTCTGGTAGGTGAGTAGTACATCTCATTTTGGTTTTAATTTGCATTTCCCTGATAACTAATAGCTAAAAATCTTTCCATGGCTATTTGTAACTATTTGCATGTGTGTGTGAAGTGAAATCTTTTGCTTCTTTTAAAAAGTTGGGTTGTCTGATTACTGAGTTGTAAGAGTTCTGTATGTATATGTATATATGTACTCACATTTACATATATACATATATATATACGCTGGCTGCAAATCCTTTGTCAGATGTACATTTTGAAGACATTTTCTATCCATCAGCCCCTATAGATCAATTTTGTTTGCTATATTTTAATTTTTTAATTAATTTGTTAAACCATGTCCTCCATGTGTGGTCAGACTCATAGGAAGCCAGGAATCCAGACCGGATTGTTAAAATCTTTTCCCACATCTTCAGGATGAGAATGCAGCAATTTTAAGATAGCTCATGAGGTAGCCTAGCCCACAGGTCCTGAAGCAATCCAGCTGAAGACCTCTACTGTCATCTTGTCTGTTTCGTACATTTGTTACCTCATGTTGTTTGTTTCCTTGCTGTTACCCCTCAGAATTTTAGTCAGTTCTTTGATAATCCTCTCTATCTTAACAGTGCTAACTTGGATATTTGGTTCAGAGCTCTAAGCATTTGGTTCAGAGATCTGTGCTGGAGCCCGTGTGGAGGGGACGCTGAGGAGGAAACAAGAGAACTTCAAGGGCATGTCAGACTCCGGACAACAGCTGAGCCTCTTGCCAGCTGAAGGAGCGCCCTGAAATTCTGGGATGCGTCTGTAGAAAGGAGCACCTTAGGCAGGACTCTCAGTTACACTCCAAACGATGCTAAATTGAACTAGATGAAGTAGGAAAGGGGAATCAATTTCCTAAAAGAGCCAAACAAAGGGTTGGGGAAAGCTATGGCACCAACTTTTTCTCTGCACTTCTAGTCTCTGTGCATTGGCTTCATTCTCTCAGCCCAGCTGCTTCCAGACGGCTAGAACTCTGGTCACATGCTTTCATTTTTGAGGTCAGAAAGAAAAGACAGAGCTCCTCTGCTGATCCTAGTTAGAAAAGCACTGGGGGGAACTGACTGGCCAGACTTGGGTTATGCGTTCATGCCTAGATCTGTCGCTATAGTCAGAGAGATGGCTCATCCGGGGCAATGTGCTCATTCCTGTAGGTAGGAAGGTAAGCACTGTAATCGGCAGCCTTCACTAGAACTGCATGTTTGGAGTAAGAGAAGCGTACTGTTACCAGAGGAAGAGGTCACATGGGGTTGTGCAGACCAAAGCGGGTATGACCACCACTGGGAGGGATAAGGTTGCAGGGATCGAATGGGAGAATGCAAGAGTCTAGCACAGAGCCTGAGACAGAACAGGGCTCCACTCATAGGAAAGGATGAGGTCTGAGTACCTCTGAAGGTCACAATACTCACTTTTGCTTCATGTATTTTAGCCTCTGTTATGAAGAAGAATGCACACGTTTATAATTGTTCTGGCTTCCTGATGAATTGATCCTTCTGTCATTACAAACTGTCTGTTTTTATCTTTGGTAATACTTCTTAACCTTGAATTCTATCTGTTATTAATATATCCATTGTATTGCTGCTGCTGAGTGTATATACATATATATACTATATGTGTGTATATATACTATATATGAGTATATATGTGTATATATATGTATACACACACACACACACCCCCCACTGCAGTCTTCTCAGACTTTTACATAGTATAGCTTTTTCTATTCAAGTTATTTATATCTTCATATTAAAAGTGTGTCTTTTGAGACAACGTGTAGTTGAGTCTTGCTTTTTCATTCAATCTCGCAATCTCTGCCTTTTCATTGGAGTAGCCAATTAACAAACAATCCAACATTGATATGGTTGGATGATGTCTTGCTTTATTATCTTCTGCTTTCCTCTTCTGTTTTTCCCTTTTCTGCCTTCTTTTGGCCGATGTGAATGTTTTCTAGAATCCCACTTTAATTTGTCTATTGGCTTTTTGGTTATGCCCCTGCAATTTTTAGTGGTTACCTTAGGGCATTGGTTCTTATGAGGGGGGCAGTGGACATTTGCCCCTGCAGCGAACAGTTGGCAATGTCTGGAGGCATTTTTGGTTGACACAACTGGGGAGAGTGGCACTGCTGACATTTAGTGAGTAGGAGTAGAAGCCAGAGATGCTGATAAACATCCTTCATGCTCAGGACAGCTCCTCACCGCAAAGAATTATCTGGCCAAATGTGAATAGTGCGGCTACTGAGAGACACTAACTTCCCGCAGTCCACTTAGAGTTAATATTATGCTTTCCATAAACTCTTCGCAGCCTATTGAGAGCTAATATCGTACTTCACATAAAATGCAGAAACTTCACAATTGTGTAAGTCCCTCCGCCACCCTGCAGCCTCTGTACTTTAGAATGGTGGTTGCCAAACTTAATTAGCAGGCCAATTCCTGTGTGCTGCCTGTTTTTGTACATAAAGTTTTATTGGAACACAGCCAGGCCCATTATTTATGTTTGTTATACGACTACAAGTGGCAGAGTTGACTACTTGTGACAGAGATTCTATGGCCCCAATCCAAATAGTTACCATCTTGCCCTTTACAGAAAACATTTGCCAACTCCTGCTTTATTACTGTAGTTGTCATATCTATTAATTATATCTACTTATAAAACCACCCACAAAATATTAGTTTTTAAAATTCAAATTGTAGTCATATATTTTAAAGCTATTAAGAGGAAAAATAGTCTATTTATTTAGATAGTAACCATTTTCAATACCCTTTATTATTTCATGAAGATCTGAGTGTTGATGTGGTATTATTTTCCTTTAGCATGAAGAAAAACTTTATCATTTCGTGTAGAGCTTTGATGGCAATGAGTTTTCTCAATTTTGTTTTATCTGAAAATGTCTTTATTTGCCCTCATTCTTGAAGGATATTTTCATTAGCTATAGGATTGAATGTATTTTTTCCTTTCAGCATTTTAAGGATATTTTAATGACTACAGATGAGAAATTAGCAGTCATTCACATATTTGTTCCTTGCATGTAATATGTTATTTTTCTCTGACTGCTATTTCATTTTGCTTTTCAACAGTTTGACTATGATGTGCTTAGACATGATTCTGTTCGTAATTATTCTGCCTCAGGTTTACTGAGTTTCTTAAATCAATAAATTTATGTCTTTCATCATATTTGGGAATGGTCCAGCCATTATTTCTTCAAATATTTTTTGTTACTTTCTTTCATTCTTCTCCTTCTGTGACTCCAACTTTAAGTATGTTAGACACGTTCTACAGGTTCCGCAGGTCTCTGAAACTCTTTTCAGATTTTTTTCAATTTTGTTATTCTCTCTGTTCTCCATTTCTATTGAATTGAGTAATTTCTATTGATCCGTTCTCAGGTTAACTTTTCTTGATTCATCATCCTTCTGCGAAGCCCATTCCGTAATTTTTTCTTTTAGATATTATAATTTTTAGTTCTAGAATTTTAATTACTTTTGTGATATCTAGCCTTCTGAGATTCCCTACTTTTCCATTTATTGCAGGTATGTTTCTCTTTACATCATCGATCATACCTGTATAGCTACTTTAAAGTCATGTTTCCTGATTCCAGGATCTGAGTCATTTTGTGATTCTTTTTCCTTGAGAACAGACTACAGTTTCCTGATTCTTTATACGTTGCATATTGTTGGATTTTTTTCCGAGACATTGTCAGTGTTATGCTGTGTAGACTCTAGTTCCTGTTGTATTTCTCCAAAGAGATGTGTTTTTGGTTTGGTCTGGTTTTAGGCAACAATCAATTTAATTTGGCTAGATGTTAGCTACAAATGCTGGATCTTGGGCAGCAGCTCAAAATCAGTTCATGTCTTCTAGCTCAAGCTGGGCTGGTTTGAATCTGCACCACATATATGTGATCCGGAGCAGCCAGTGATTTGGGCAGAACTTGAGACTTCCCTTCTCTGACTCTCACTTCTGGGATTCCCTCCTCATTTTCCAAATTGCTTTAGGTATCCTAAACTGTGTCCCCAGGTCTTCAGGCCAGAAAACATTGCTAGTTTCCCACCAAAGTTTTAGCTGCTCTACACACAGTACCAACTGCAGCCTGCCTTCAAACTAACTGTTATAAAAATGGGGCACTTCATTTTATATAGTTTCCCTCTTCCAAATGTTGACTCTGCCCCAGAATCTGCCTGCCTTTTTCACTCTCCAGTGTCTGTATGCAGTGTTTGTGTGTGTGTAGTGTGTGTGTGTGTGTGTGTTTTCCAGATGTTATAGTTTGTATATGTGAGAGGATGAGTTCATAGGAAATTATTTGGTCATAGTGAAAACAGAAGATCAGCTTTAAACATTTTAAAAATTTGTTTTTATATAAATAAGACTGTAGCAATAAACAGAGCTTGAAACAAATTATCCACAATCTTTTTTCAGCCCTAGTCCCTTCTATGTCTTATCTTTATACCCATTTTTAACATTGTTATGACAATCGTGCACTTATAACTTTGTATCTTTTTTATATATACCACTGTACCAATGGGGTGCTGGGAAATGTTTAACAACTTGCTCTCTGGGGATGGGGGTGAGGCCTAATTGGTAGTGTTTGCCAATTTCTCTGGTGTAAGTATTCCCACTATGGCTGATTCCACGTTACTGACATGACATCATGGAATGCAGAGTTGGGAAGAATGCACACAGTTGGCTCTCAAGCCAGTATGGGCTGGCTCCAGCATACCAACCGTAGTGGTTGTAAAATATTCTGTCATATGAGTGGGTAATGATTTACTCCATTATTCCTACAACATTGAATATTATGGTTCTTTTCGATGTATAGGCATAAACACTTATGCATATCTTTGGTGTTTATCTCTTTTTCCTCAAAAAATTCATTAGGTCAAAATATATATGAACAATTTTGTGGCTCATGGGACACGTTGTGGACAAGAGTGACTTTTTTTTTTTTTTTAATACAGGGTTTTGTTCTGTCACCCAAGCTGGAGTGCAGTGACATGATCTTAGCTCACTGCAACCTCAACTTCCTGAACTCAAAGGATCCTCCTGCCTTAGCTTCCTGAATACCTGGGACTGCAGATGTGCATCACCATGCCCAGCTACTTTTTTCTTTTTTTTTTTTAATAAAGTCTTGCTATGTTGCCTAGAGTGGTTTCAAGTGCCTTTTCTCAAATGATCCTTCCACCTCGGCCTCCCAAAGTGCCGGGATTCAGAGGCATGAGTCACTGTGCCCAGCCAAGAGTGACTTTATTTTAAATGCTAATCCACCTGACTAACTTCAAGTCCAGGAACAAAATGTCTAGTTGATGTATTACTCTTTATGTAGGAATACCTATTCATTGTAAGTTTTGCTTTTCCTCTAAAGCAACCCTTGATGCTGCCGCAGAAATAGGCTGTGATGCTGGTGGCCACCTACACTTCCCAGAGCACACACACTTCCAGATACATGTTTTTCCACATTTACTTTGAGAGCACATACACTTTTTCCCCAAGATAGAGGCCCTGGGTTTCAGGGGTTGCAGTACAGAGACCTACATATCTTGTGGCTGCCCGAGAGCATGCTTCTGTCTCTAAGTTGCCCTAATAAGTGACCTAAAATCAGCAAATTGGATTTGACAGCCTCCTCCTTTGGTTTCTAGGCTTCTTTGCCATTTGGGCATCACTTTGCACGTATGGCCTTTTCATGGAACAACTGTAATTTCCAAAAGTATTGTGCCAATTTATATGACCACAGCTCTGTACAAATGTACCAAACATTTTTAAAGGGGTGCCAACACCTTTTACCAGGATCCCACCGTAAATATAAAATAAATATCAGTCTATTCCTTCTCTTCCCATTTCTTTATTAAGATTCTAACATAACACTATGCCAGAGAAAAATTCTGGGCTCAACATTATGTTCCTCGCTAGCTCCTTTTGGGGAACTTGGCCTTGGACAAGGCAGCAGCCAGTCCACAGAGCTGCCACATAATCAGCTGAGGTCATCCAGAAATATCACAAGCGGATAAAGAGCAGAAGTGAAGTGTTTGGCAGGATCCCTTGGAGGGGATATCTGCTCGGCTCTCTTTATCCACCGGATCCAGCTTCTTCCATAGGCTTTTCTCCTCCACCATTTGACTGTTTCTGTGAGACCTGAAGGAGTTCCATTTCACTTTCATCTCCCTGAGAGTTTTATCTCCTACTCTCCATTTCAAGGGAAAATGACATTAGGGGACTGAGAGGAGGAGGACAGAAGGGATTTGGAGAGGAGAATGTAGTGTCTACTTGAGTTGTTGTTTTCCTCATCCTTTTGTCTTTGGTGACCCAGGATGACATGTTGAACTCAGCATGGCTTTCAGCCAGAGCAACCTGCTTCCCAGAGACCTCTGACTGGCAGGGGTTAATCGTGAAACAGCCTCTGTCATTATTACACTGAAAGGCTCTTGCCCATCTAGAGGTGCTCCTCCCAACGTGTCCTGCAAAGAGCATGACCCTTGGTAAGCAAGCACTCAGTAAATGCTGGCTCCTTCCTTCCTCTTCCCTTTCCTGGGAAGCAGACAGGCTGGATGGATCCAGGGAAGTGGTTTCATATGGTAGACTAAACATGAGCTTGGAGCTGGGTAGAACTCATTGGATCCCTAGGTCCTCAGCTGACCTGTGTTTGATCCTGGACAAAGTCCTTGAGCTCTCTGACTCCTGCCTCTCTTTGGTCACAATGAGGCTTATTGATCTATTTGTTTTGTTTTGGTTTGGTTTGGTTTGGTTTGGTTTTTTTCTAGATAGGGTCTTGCTCTGTTGCCCAGGCTGGAGTGTGGTGGCACAGTGACAGCTCACTGCAGTCTTGACCTCCCAGACTCAAGTGATCCTTCCACCTCAGCCTCTTGAGTACCTGGGACCACAGGTACAGCCTACCAGGCCTGGCTAACTTTTTAATTTTTTATAGAGAGGGGATCTTGTTATGTTGCTCAGGCTGGCCTTGAACTCCTGGGCTCAAGTAATCCCCCCACCTTGGCCGTCCAAAGTACTGGAATCACAGGCGTCAGCCACCGTGCCCATTATCTAATTTTTGTAAAGTTGCCCCTTCCCAAATCACCTACACCAAAAACCCTATGTCACCAGAGAGCTTTTGCAGGGAACTCATGTTGGAAGACTTACTGCTGCTTCTGGGGCTACCCTGGAGGGTGACATTCAGCAAGTGGCAGGACAGCATCAGGCCCTCTGTTTTCCCTTCCTTCATGGAGCCAGATGACAGCTGCAGACACCGTGGCTGGAGGAGCACCCCATCGAGACCAAGCCTCCATATGGATTCACATCACTACTGCTCCAGGAAAGCGAACCCAGGCCGGGAGTCTCTCAGGCCTCTTGGGGACCGGGTAGCGGTGGGAGTTACTGCTCGTGCTTAGGAATGAAGCGATCTCAGAAGGCAGAGGCCGCTGCTGTGAACTAGACAGCCACTGTCCCTCTGTTCATCTCCAGCCTGCTGGCCAGGTATTGCAGGATGGACCCATCCGTAAGGAAAAAACAGCGACTCCCACTCAGACAGCACCCGCCTGCCCATGCAGCGCCTGTTGGCTTTGATGGAAGTAGGCGGGGCAAGCATGACTAAGATGATGGTGCTGAAGGGACCAGGGCTAAAAAGCAGCTCAGGTTACCTGCCTAGTGAGTAACAACATACTCCACAGCCCATCCTGAACCAAGCAGACCACCCCCAGCCCGTGCCAGGAAGGAGGAAGCGACAGCAGAGGCGTGTTCCTCCTGGGCAGTGCTGCTCACTGTCATCAGGCCGCTTCCCAGGCTCCAAGGTGAGCCAGTCCATACCCTTTTCTCGCCCCTAAGCCTCCAGTATGACTTCTTCCCCTTTGTACCCTCACACAAGACCTCACTCCCATCACTCTGATGACAAAATAGAAGCCATCAGCCCAGAGGCCCTTTTCCTTCCACCATCAAGCTGGAAGCCACCTTGCGCGCTGACTCCTCTTCTGCCTCCCCTCCTGCCCCTTCCTCCCATCAACACTGGCCCCCTCCACCTGCACTCTGGGTCCCACTTTGCTCCTGACCCCCCAACCCCATTCACAGATCCCACTTTTTCTCCCTGCAAGGTCAATTCCTTCAGCAAACAACCCACTGTTTGTCACCAAAACAAAGCAGAACCCTTATATGACATCCACCCATCTCCAGATACTGTCCCATTTCCTCCCCTCTCCAAAGCCTGACAAGAGTTGGCTGCCTTCACGGCTTCCTCACCCTGCCCTTCAGGGCCTGCCCCACTCCCATCTGAGTTCTGACCTCACCATTCCACTGAAACTGCTGGTCAAGGTCAGCGACCGTCTCTGTGTTCCTCATTCGAAGGTTAGGCCTGTCTTCTTCTGACTCAGCCTCTCAGCAGCTTGTGACACAGGTTATGACCCATCCTTCTTGAAACACGATCTTCTTTCAGCTTTCGGTTTAAGCCACATACATTCATTGGCTTGCTGCGGTAACAGATTACCACAAATGTTGTGGCTTACAACAACGCGAATGTATTATTTTACAAGTTCTGTAGTGCAGAAATCCAGCATGGGGCTCCCTGAGCTAACGTCAGCGTGTTGGCTGACTTGGATTCTTTGCCAGGGGTTCTAGGGGTGAATCCATTTCCTTACTCATTGAGCTTATTAGAAGAATTCAGTCCTTGTGGCTGAAAGACTGAGGTCCTATGTCTGGGCTGGCTGTCCGTTGGGGGCTGGTCCCAGTTTCTAGAGGCCAGCTGCATTTTTGGCTTTTCCATCTTCAGAGGTAGCAGTGGTGGGTCAAGTCTTCTGCATGTTTCAAATTCCCTGTGCCCCTTCCGTGGTCACATCTCTCTGACCCCCACGTCTGCCTTGTCTATGTGTAAAGAATCGGGTGGTTAGATTGGGCCCACTGAGGTAGTCTAGGACAACGTCACCATCCCAAACTCCTTAATCTCAATTGCATCTGCAAGGTCCCTCTTGTCATGTAAGGTAACATATTCACACATTCCTCAGATCAGGGTCTGGACACTTTGGTGCCTACGGTGGGGCTACCATACCATCTCCCTGTTCTCTTCCCACTTCCCCAGCAAGCAGCGCCTTCTCCGTCTCCTTTACTGACTCTTAATGACCCCACGGCTCTAAATGTGAGAGGCCCTCAGACTTCAGCCATCAGCCCTCTTACCTCCTACCCATTCTCTGTAAGCCATCCCATCCAATTTTTTTCCTTGAAAATAATCTGCAGGCCAGCATCGTGGCTCATGCCTATAATCCCAGCACTTTGGAGGCTGAGGTGGGTGGATTGCTTAAGCTCAGAGGTTTGAGATCAGCCTGGGCAAGACGGAGAAAGCCTGTCTCTACTAAAAATACAAAAAATCAGCCAGGTATGGTGGTGCACTCCTGTAGTCCAGCTACTCAGGAGGCTAAGGTGGGAGGACGATGCTTGAGCCCAGAAGACGCCACTGCACTCCAGCCTGGGTGACAGCGAGACTCTGTCTCAAAAATAAATAAATTTGGCCTGGCGTGGTGGCTCATGCCTATAATACCAGCACTTTGGGAGGCCGAGGCGGGTGAATCAGAAGGTCAGGAGATCGAGACCATGCTCGCTAACATGGTGAAGCCCTGTCTCTACTAAAAATACAAAAAATTAGCCGGACGTGGTGGCACGTGCCTGTAATCCCAGCTGCTGGGAGGCTGAGGCAGGACAATTACTTGAACCTGGGAGGCAGAGGTGGCAGTGAGCCAAGATCGAGCCACTGCACTCCAGCCTGGACAACAGAGCAAGAGTCCATCTCAAAAAAATTAAATAAATAAATTTTAAAAAATACATCTGTGAACCAGTGCTCCTAAATTTATATTTGTAGCCCTAAATTCACTCTTGAGTTCAAAATTCATATATCTGACTCAATATTGCCATTGGAATAAATGACTGCCATCTTGATCCTGACATGTCCTAACTGAATCTGTGGGTTTCTTTACAGACCCTGTTTCTCCCCTAGTCTTGCCCCATTCAGTAAAGACCTCACACCAGCTTGTTACTCAGGCCCCAGACCTAGGAGTCACACCGGGCCCCTGTTTCTAACACATCTCCTCCATCCAATCCACTGGGCAGGCTCCTGACTTGCCACTTACCCACTTCACTCCACCCTCATGCCACCAGCCCAGTACAGGCCTCTCTGCCTTTCACCCGGACCCCTAACACCCACAGGCACCTCCCAGCTGGTGTCCAGCCTCTACTGTTGTCCCTAGTCCATTCTCCACACTGCAGCCCAAGTGAGTTTAAAAAAATACAACCAGACCAAGTCATGTCCTTCTCTAAGTTGTCCAAAGTCTTCCGGATATAGTTACCACAAAGTCTTGCCTACAGCTGCGATACTTGAGGTGCGGTCCGTCTCAGGCCCCACCTTGGCCCCGCTAGTCTGAATCTGCACTTTAATGAGACCCCCATGACAGGCAGGCGCAGGAGATCTTGAGAAGTGCTTGATCTGGTCCCTCCCACCCTTCTGCTGCCTGCCTCCTCTCCCTCCTCCTCCCGATCACTGCCTTAGGTCTGCTCACCGTTTCTCATCCTATCACCGAGCGCCACCTCAGGGCCCTTGCACCAGCTTTTTTTTTTTTTTTTTTTGGAGACAGAGTCTTGCTCTGTCACCCAGGTTGGAGTGCAGTCGCGTGGTCTCGACTCACTCCAACCTCCGCCCCACAGGCTCAAGTGGGTCTTCTCCCTCGGCCCCCCGAGTAGCTGGGATTACAGGCACGCGCCACCACACCTGGCTACATTTTGTATTTTAGTAGAGATGGGGTTTTGCCTTGTTGGCCAGGCTGGTCTCAAACTCCTGACCTCAAGCGATCTGCCCGCCTTGGCCTCCCAAACTGCCAAGAATATAGGCGTGAGCCACTGCGCCCCGCCACACCAGCCGCTTCCTTGAACATCCTTCTCCTGAGTCCATTACTCCACATCATTCGGGCCTCAGGTTTTCTGTTTTTTGTTGTTTTTCCCCCTCGAGTCTCAGTTTTACTGTCCCTCCTGAGAGAGGGCTTGGCCATCATCTTCCCTTCGCCTGGCCCTGCCCACACCCTGCCTTCCTGCAGTCACTCTCTTGATTTTCCCTGTTTGATTTCCTTCTGATGGGGACTGTCTCCATCTGGGATAATAATGCTTATTTCTTTGCTTCCTTGTTAAACATCTTCCTTCTAACCTCCCACCCTGACTTCTGCGCCAAGAAGGTGAATGAAGGCAAGAATCCCCATCTGTCTTTCTCACTCCTGTTACCGGGCACCTAGAAACAGGCCTGCCCGGTGCATGTGTTTTGAGTGGATTTGCAGCAAATGCCCTGCATTCCCCCATCCCAGTCCCCTCTGCTCCCCACTTTCCCACACTTCCTCTTCCCTTTACAAGCTCTGGCGGGAGAACACATCAGGCCGCCAGAGCCTGGTCCTTAGAATTCTCCAGGTCTCCAGGACTGGCTCTTGCCCATCACCAGTCAAGAAATGACTTTTTTTTTTTTTTTTTTTCCAGCACACTCAATCTGTTAACAACTTTGAGGATGGCTGACTAAAACCAAATGATAATTACACTAATTACACTTAATTGTGAGCATTTATATCACACTTACTATTTCCGAGCACCTCCGTAAGCACCTTACTCATCCTGAATAAGCATGTTATTCCTCACTGTCATCATCTCCATTCACAGAGGAGGAAAGCGAGGCACAGACACACGAACGCGCCCAGAGTCCCACAGTCAGGAAACAATGGCAGCAATGCCCGAGAACCAGGCCGGAGGGACCTCTGCCAGGGCCCCATGCTGTAGATGGCCCGTTCTGGCCCCCGTCTGGTGGTGCCCTCCCCACAGAGCAAGGAACCCTCAGAGCCAAGGGAAAGACTCAAGTCCCTTGGGGACCACACTTGGGAACCGCACACTGTGGAATTCCAGCCCAGACAGCCATAAGCCTGTGGCCAGGGTCTCCCTCCCAGCCTGCCTTCCTGTGGGTGCCTGGCGCCACCTGAGTGGGCCCAAATGGTGGCCGCAGGGCAGCTGTTTATGAAAAATAGGGACAGAACTTGAACCGGGAGCCTCAGCATCCACACTGTTGTGGCCCCTTTGAAGGCACAACAGGGCAGGGCGTGGGCCTCCCCACGCTTCCTCCTCCAGACACAGAATTCGGTGGAGTCCCAGAATTCTACATTCAGACCTGGCCTTCCAGGTCAGTAGGAAGGTTTATGTGTCAAGGTGGGAGGGTGGAACGTCTTCTCCTTATGAGCCTGTTGGCTTGACTGACAGCTCTCAAGTATTTGAAATATTGAGACATGCGGTCTACGGCCGCCTTTCGTCCTCCCCCTGGCCCACACGTGCTGGGGTGGTCTGAGCAGCAGAGCCAGATGTGGACCCCAGATGCCCGGCCCGGGCTCCCTCCCATGCTGCCCCCGGGAAGCGTTTCTGTTCCGAGCCACGCGCCTTCCCAGAGGACTCTGCACAGCGGCTGTCCACCCTGCCCCTCACTCGCGTCTCCCCTGGGAGCTCAAATGCTGGTCATTCCCACCGTATCCAGCGAACTCCGTGACGCTCCCTCCCGGGAGGCTGCTCTCACTGGCGTCCTGAGCTGGTCACCAGTGATCTATAGAGTGGTTCGAAGCGTTATGTTTTGGATTTGAATGCCAGTTCCACCACTTATTAACTCTGACATCAGGCAACTTATGTAACCTCTTAGCCTATTTTGTGTCCTGTTTTCAAGGATTAAATGGGAACGTCTACACGCTCAGTAAATGTCTGTCACCATCGTGGCACTCCACCATTTGCTCCGCGGTCTGGGGACAATGTTCGTGGCTCAGCCATCTCTCCGGGAAGCTGCCTCAGGTGGATGCCAAGCACAGAGCTGGCAGGAACAGGGACTAACATAAGGAGCCACAGAGCCCCCAGCGGGAAGTCCTGGGCCCTGGGCACAGCTGAGCTGGAAGGGATGGGGTGACCCGTTTTCCCTGCAGAGCTCAAAGTGGGATTCTTATGGGCTGCTGGGAGTCAGCGCAGCCCCGAACACGGCTGGCCCGTCACCCCCTTCAGGATTCTGTGTACTTCCCTGTGAAATTCTTCTCCCTGTGAAGCGTCCCATCTGCCACCTTCCCCTTTGGTAATGATTGCACCACACACTCAGACACAAACACACATTCACAGACGTGCACATTGTTTTCGGTTCTTCTTCATGGCTAAATATAAAGCATCCCTTGACAAGGGTTTGTCATATTAAGAAATGAAGGCTGCCTTTCAACTCACGATGCAACCTACCTCGAGCAAGGCATTACAGTCGGTGGAGCTGAGGGCGAAAGCAGCCGGGACTTCCGAAGAACAGGACGTTGAGAGTGACATTCTCTTATTTTCTTTTTCTTTTTCACCACGCTCGGCTAATTTTTTCGATTTTGGCAGAGACAGGGTTTCACCATAGCCAGGATGGTCATGATGTCCTGACTTCGTGACTGCCCGCCTCAACCTCCCAAAGTGCTGGGATGACAGGCATGAGCCACCGCACCCGGCCTTTTTCCTTTCCCATGTTTGGGAAGAAGTGGGGTCTGAATTCGCGTGGCAGAACTGAACCTGCGCAGCCTAACCTGGGCCCAGGTGGCTCTTGGAAGGGCCTGGTGCCAGTGCAGCCTGCAGACCCAGTGGCTTTTCTCTCTTCTCTGCTCCAACACCTGGGAGTCAGGCCTCAGTCATCTGTTTTCAGCAGAGAACAAGCCTTAGGTCTGAGATGCGAAGCAGCTGGGCGCCTGGGGATAGACGTACTCACGGTTCCTGACCCAGCTTCACCGCTTACTAGCCGAAGATACTGAGCAAGTTAATTACCCTCCCAGTGCCTCAATGATGTATAATGCATCTACTGACAGCAACTGTTTCACAGGGTAATTTGTGAATTAAGTGAAAAATACTTGTAAAACAAGTGGCTAGCAAGAGTAAACGGTCATGGTGCTTCTCATCGTTATTAACCGAGGCCAAGGGGTCAGGCCCGAGGCTGGAGAAATGGCGCCACCGTGCTTACGTTTTCAATTGTCCCCAAGTGATCCTGATGCTGGCCTGAGGAAGGCGTGGGATGGGGATGTGAGCTCAGACTTGGGGGCCTTGCAGCTCACTGGGGCTTGGGCTCTGAACAGAGGAGGTGGCATGTAAAGATTCTAGTTTGGCCGTGGAGAGTCCTTGGGGTCTTCTAGGATGTGGTGGTCTGGCTGGTGACTGAGGGTGGTGTCTCAGAGGTGCCAAAGGAGGAGGTGGAAAGTGTTCTGAGGCCCAAGGAGAATGTTCCAAGAAATAATAGCTGAACAGAGACACAGATGTAAAGGCGTCTGGAGGCTGGGGGCGGTAGCTCACCCGCGTAATACCAGCAGCTTGGGAGGCCGAGGTGGGGGAATCACCTGAGGTCGGGAGTTCAAGACCAGCCTGGCCAACATGGAGAAACCCCACCTCTACCAAAAATAAAAAAGAAATTAGCTGGGTGTGGTGGTGCATGCCTGTAATCCCAGCTACTCGGGAGGCTGAGACCAGAGAATTGCTTGTACCAGGGAGGTGGAGGTTGCGGTGAGCTGAGATAGCGCCATTGCCCTCCAGCCTGGGAGACAAGAGCGGAACTCTGTCTTAAAAAAAAAAAAAAAAAAAAAAAAAAAGGGCGTCTGGAGCGGGGAGAGGGCCTGGCTGCGGGCGCCAGACAGATCCAGGTGAGGCCAGTTTGTGAAACTCACAAGCTTGGTCTTCCCGAGCAAGTTCCTTCACCTTCTTAACTCCAGTCTCCTCACCTGGAGAATGGGGCCGGCCTCAGAAGGGGCCGTGAGGGCTCCACGAGGTCAGCTGGGCGGGGCCTGTCTCTCGTGAAGGCTTCTGTTGGGCA
The DNA here is from genome assembly GCF_001604975.1 of Cebus imitator. NCBI lineage: Eukaryota > Metazoa > Chordata > Mammalia > Primates > Cebidae > Cebus > Cebus imitator. The sequence goes on along the minus strand of NW_016107348.1, from coordinate 1,145,945 downwards.
GATGCGAATGTGGAGGCTGTGAGGGTCCGCATTGTCCAGGAGGGGGAGTGGTGGCATGGAGACGGGAGCAGTCTGGGGACGGGGTGGGGGGAGAGAGAGGATTTCCGGGGCCCACGATGCCTGGCTCCGGGAACTTACCGCTAATGACTGCTGCAGCCTCGGGGGAGGCCAGGGGAGGGCGTGGCTGAGGAAAGAGGGTGGGGCAATTGGGACTCACTGTTAGGAAGGTGGCTTTTCTGGCTCATTCTTCCAACTCACGTGACTTATTCTGACTTCTCCAGAGTGCCCCCTCATCTGTGGGAGCATGGATGTGTTCTGGCTTCTGACGCTATCAGGTTGGGGATAGGTCAGACCCTGGTTGTGGCAAATAGTCCCAAGTAGTTAATGCCCCTTAGAGAGGGCTCTTGCCAGTGACCAATGGACCTTCCCCCAAGCCACCTGCCTTCGGCCACTCAGAGGTTCTTCCCTGCCAGCACAGCTGCCACCGTGAGATTGCTGAAGTATTGACAGGAGAAATCATTCTTTAAATGAAGCTTAAAACGTCAGGCCGGGTGCCGTGGCTCATGCCTGTAACCACAGCACTTTGGGAGGCCGAGGCGGGCAATTCACGAGGTCAGGAGTTCGAGACCATCCTGGCCAACATGGTGAACCCCCGTCTCTACTAAAACGATCCAAAAAAAAAAAAAAATTAGCTGGGCATAGCGGCGGGGGCCTATAATCCCAGCTACTCGGGAGGCTGAGGCAAGAGAATCACTTGAACCTGGGAGGCGGAGGTTGCAGTGAGCCAAGATAGCACCACTGCACTCCAGCCCAGGTGACAGAGTGAGACTTCATTTCGGAAAGAAAAAGTCCATGGTGTGGTCCCATCACGTCTCTCCGGCCCCATCTCCTCTTCCAATCGAAACAGCCTGCCTTTCTGCTTTTGCTCACATTTCCCCTTCACTTGCAACACCTCCTCCTTTTGCTCATACTTCCCCTTCGCGCGAAACGCCATCCTGCGCCTCCTCTCGAAAGGGCTCTTTAGCACCATCGGCCGCAGTTGTCTTTCCCACCGCGAAGAACCTGAAGGTAAACATGCCGCGAGGCGCTCGGCTCCAGCCTTCCTAATCTCCATCAACGGCACGGCAGCCGCCACCATCAGGACAAAGCCCTCTCCCTCGCCACCCGCATTCAGTCCACGCATCTCTCCATTCCCAGCCGACTCTCTAGCCGCGTTCCCATCATCGCCTCCAATAGCTTCTTAACGCATGTTCTGCTCCAACACCTGCCGCATTAAAATTCATTCTGCGCTCAATTCGTCATGTCACTCTCCTGCTTACAACTCTCCAAGTGAAGCATTGTACCGCGAATAAATCCCAAACCATCCTGTGGCCCACGAGGCCCTCTTGGATATGGGCAGATCCGTGTCTACGAGTCTCCCTTGCTCACTGCGCTGTGGCCACACTGGTCTTCTTTCTATTGCTCATTCCCATCTCAGGGCCTTTGCACTGCTGTTCCCTTTGCCTGGAATACTCTTCCATCATATCTTTTCACAACAGGCTCCATCTCCTCTTTCAGGTCTTAGCGCCAGTGTTAGCTTCTCAGAAAGGCCTCCCTGACCTCCTTGTGTAAAGTAGCTCCCGCCCAGCCCCCCATTTCCCGTCACTCATTCTAGGTGCTTCACAGATCTTACCACTGTTCCTTTTATGCATTGGCTTTCTAGCTTCTTGTCTGTTTCCCCGCACTGGAAAGTGAGCTCTTAGAAGAGGGATTTTGATTTCTTGTTTTCTTTTGGGATCCACAGTGCATAGACCAGTGCCAGCAAATAATAGATATTTGTGGAATGAATGAATGAATGAATGAATGAGTGAATGAACCCAGCCCTGGATGGGCATTACTTAATGGCGTCCTTTACTTATTAATACATGTGTATTTTGTCTCCACACCCTGATCATAAGTCATGCTAGGCAAGGACTGTCCTCCTGGGAAATTTCAAGATCTTCTGGCCAATGAATGAGGTCCAGAATGATGGCTTCTTCTCTGGTGCTTTAGGCTGAGAAATTGCATCATTCGGGGACTATTTGACAAGCAGTTGGGCCCAAGGGTGGAGGGATGGAGAATATGAGTGTTCAGGGCCCTTCTGGTCATAGTAGAGAACACGGAAGGGTGTGGTGTGATGATGCAACAGGTCAGCAATGACTACTCACTTACACCTTTATTTATTCATTAACTCATGATTTTGCCAAGAAAGTCGGCAGCTCAGGATGCTATTAATCATTGGCAGACACTGGTGGTTGTGAAATTGACAGCCATTTCCCCACACTTCTTCCTTCCTCAGGGAACCTACCTTCTACCTTTACAGCCCAAAGTTCTAGACACTTGCTCTGAATTTCCCTTCCGATTTGTGGTGATCATTGTGAGTCCCATTCCTGGCCAATGACACATGAGCAGAAGTTTGCCAGGGACCCCTAAAAACATGTTTTAATTTAAAAACTTACTTTGTAAACTTTTCTGCTCTTAGGAACACTTTCCTAACATATTAATTTTCTAACGTTATTTTTTAAATTGTCAATTTTTAAAAAAATTAGGTCATTTCTTTTAAACGTATAATTTCTCAGAATTTTACTCTCTGATGAAAGGAGGGGATAAGGTAACTAGAAGTCCCCTCCCTCCCTTCTCACGTTGAGCCTTGTGTGAGGACAGGATACTGGAGCTGCTGCAGCCACCTGGACCAAGAGATCCAAGGAGGAGCTGACCCACACCTGACGCTGCAGAGCCGTCGGCCAGCGCTGGTGTTGTCTCCCTCTGGAGTCCTTGTTATATGAGAATTGTAAACTCCTGTTGTTGAGACTTTGAGGCAAGGAATTTTGTTCCTTGTTGTCAAATGCATATTAGCTTGCTTCAGTTCTTCTCAGTAATTTACTTTTCATAATGGCAAGTTCATACATTGAGATCCTTAGCTCTTTTTATTTATTTATTTATTTTTATTTTTAATTTTTTTGGTTAAGTAAAGAAACAAAACAATGGCTACTCCATAGGCAGAGCCGCCCTTAGTCCTTTTTCTTAGTTTCTTTGCATTAGGTTAGAACATGTTCTTTTAGTTCACAGAAGTTTCTTACTACCCACCTTCTGAAGTCTGATTCTGTCATTTCATCACACTCGTTCTCCATCCAACCGTCTTCCCTTGCTGGTGAGGAGTGTGATCCCTTGTAGGAGGAGAGGTGTTCTGGTTTCGGGTGTTTTCATCCTTTTTGCGCTGGTTTCTTCCCATCTTTAAGGATTTATCCACCTGTCGTCTTTGTAGTTGCTGGCTTTCAGATTGGGTCTCTGAGTGGACGTTCTGTTTGTTGATGATGAGGTTATTTCTGTTTCTTCGTTTTCCTTCTGACAGTCTGGCCCCTCTGCTGTAGGTCTGCTGAGGTCCACTTCAGGCCCTGCTTGCCTGGTGATCACCCTCTGCATTTTCACTGGGAGCTGCAATCCTGAGCTGTTCCTAAACGGCCATCTTGGATCCCGGATCGACCCCCTAGTCCTTTTTCTAAACAACGATGCAGAAACCAATATGATCTTGTTTCCCTTTGCTGGCCCCTCTTTGAAGAGCAAAACCTTTCAGTGGTTCAGCTTCTTCACTGGAAACCAGCAGATCCCCCCGTCTGCTGTTCGGGGTCTCCCCAAATCATCAACATCCTGCAGATGCCTGTTCAACCCTCATGTTGTGTATAGTTTCGGAAGTAGAATTAACTAGACAATGATCTCTCAAGCTAGAAGCAGGGGTGACATAATCTTGCAGCTCCCAAGGAATCTTTATTTTTTTGAGGCAGGGTCTCATTCTGTCACCCAGGCTGGAGTGCAGTGGCCTAATCACAGCTCACCACACCCTTGACCTTAGCACCCACCAACTCCTGTAGTTGGGGCTACAGGTGCACACTACCAAGCCCAGCTAATTTTTTTTTTTTTAACTTCTAGTAGAGATGAGGTCTTGCCATGCTGCTCAGGCTGGTCTTGAACACCTGAGCTCAAGCAATCCTTCCACCTCATCCTCCCAAAGTGCTGGGATTACAGGCATGAGCTACCAATCAGAATTCTTGAGTAAATGCCTTTTCTGCTCCTTTCCTCAAGTGAGTAAGTTCAACTGTGAGACTTGCAGTAGGAATTTCAAGTTCTAATTCCATTTGGCTCATCTAATTGTTTGAATTAATTTTCTCAAAATAGTAGCAGTGTTACTGACAGACCGGTTGGGGAAGTTATTTAGATGATTATTATTTTAAAAAATATTTCGATGTTTTTAAAATGGGTCATCACACATACCTGTTTGTGTTGTGGAAACTGAGAATTCTGGAATGCATTTAGGGTAAAAAGAGTGTTTTTGGGTTTCCTGACATGCATTCTTCAGGTGAAAAGGTAAGTTGCATAAAACATATTTTCATGTGGTAACCTTTTTTTTTTTTTTGAGACAGAGTCTTGCTCTGTACAGTGGCGCGATCTTGGCTCACTGCAGCCTCTGCCTCCCGGGTTCAAGAGATTTTCCTGCCGCGGTCTCCTGAGTAGCTGGGTTTACAGGGGCGCGCCACAGCACCCAGCTAATATTTGTATTTTTAGTAGAGACAGGGTTTTGCCCTGTTGGCCAGGCTGGTCTTGAACTCCTGACCTCAAATGATCCGTCTGCTTTGGCCTCCCGGAGTGCTGGGATTACAGGCGGGAGCCACCACGCCCAGCCCATGTGGTACTCTTGTTCAAAACAGAAGCACAAGAAAATGTGATATGAATTTGCAGAAGATGCCAGTATCACAACAAACTATGTTCTAATGGAAAATACGGTACAGGCCGGGCGGTGGCTCACGCCTATAATCCCAGCACTTTGGGAGGCCGAGGCAGGCAAATTACCTGAGGTCCAGAGTTCAAGACCAGCCTGACCAACATGGTGAAACCCCCGTCTCTACTAAAAATACAAAAAAATTAGCCAGGCGTGGTGGTAGGTGCCTGTAATCCAAGCTACTCCAGAGGCTGAGGCAGCAGAATCGCCTGAACCAGGGAGGAGGAGGTTGCAGTGAGCGGAGATTGTGCCATTGCAATCCAGCCTGGGTGACAGAGTGAAACTCCATCTCAAACAACAAAAGAGTTACAGAACCAAGAGAATGAAGTCGAATGACATCTTGGCCTCCATAGTGTAGTTCTACACAGGTTGACACACGGAGGCTGCTAATTAGTGACACAGCATGACAATTATTTTCCTATACTGTTGCCTACCACCAAATGCACATCTTTTTCTTTTAATACAGAAAAGCACCAAGAAGCACTAAGAATGCTTGAATTGTGTTAAATATACCACTTAAATATGCATGACAGCAAAGCTTTTTAATTACTTCGAGTCTAATTTATACCTGAAATAAAAACTATGTAGGTTAAAAAGCCCCAACTCAGATTTAGCTTCTTAATTTCAGCAGATAATAGAATTGGAATAGTTTTTAGGTTATAAAAGGGAGTATAATTTTATCTAAATGTGCCCCGTGCAGCACTTTGCAGAGAGAGAAATTAAGTCATGTGGAATGTGTCCTCTTTGGCGATCTTTTGTTGTTTGGGAGAGAATATAAATTTTTATTACCAGATAATACTTGTACATAGCAAAAAAGTGCTTTTAATTACATGGGCGCACACGCACACACACACAACACACACACAACACACAACACGCACACACACAATACACACACACAACACACACAACATGCACACACGCACACACACACACACACACACACAGAGTCAATTTCAGCCCCATTCCTCTCATCATCCTGCTTGCCAAGGGCATGCATTGTTAACCATTTCATTTTAACATCTTTGTTTTGGTGTCCACCTCTGTAGTAGAAATATATATATGCTGGCCAGGTGTGGTGGCTCACACCCATAATCCTGGCACTTTGGGAAGCTAAGGCGGGTGGATCATCTGAGGTCAGGCGTTCAAGATCAGACTGGCCAACATCCCATCTCTACTAAAAATACAAATATTAGCAGGGTGTGGTGGCGGGTGCCTGTAATCCCAGCTACTCAGGAAGCTGAGGCAGGAGAATTGCTTGAACCCGGGAGGTAGAGGTTGCAGTGAGCCAAGATCACGCCATTGCACTCCAGCCTGAGTGGCAGAGCAAGCCTCCCTCTCAAAAAATAATAATAAAATAAAAATATATATGCTGACTCTTGAGTCATTCGTTTCAGACTTCTTGTATTACTCAAGGTTCCCCAGATAATAGAACCATGTATGTACACATATATATATGCATCTGTGTGTGTGTCTGTGTACATGTGAATTGGCTCATGCAGTCATGAGGGCTGGCAAGAAGCAAAGTTGCAGAGCAGACTGGCGGGCTGGAGACCCAGCAGAGCGTTGATGTGCAGCTGGAGTCTGCGGGCAGAGGCTTATCACATCACGGAGGGGAATCTGCTTTATTCAAAGTCTACCCATTTAACTGTTAATCTTACCTGAAAAATATCATCACAGAAACATCTAGACTGATGTTTGACTGGGTATTGTTGTCTAGCCAAGTTGACACATAAAATTAACCATCGTGCTTCGTGATATGGTAGATGCAGCCTTAGCTCTTACCTCCTTCCTCTGTCTTCCCCGGGTAGTGACATCACAATAGTCAATGTTTACATTGTGGTAACTATATTGTTCATTGCTGAGCCAAGAAGGACGTCATGATTGTTCCTTACTTGTATGGCGCTTTGCTTTTCCTTTTATTATTATTATTATTTTTTGAGATGGAGTCCCACTCTGTCCCCCAGGCTGGAGTGCAGTGGAGCCATCTCAGCTCACTGCAACCTCCACCTCCTGGGTTCAAGGGATTCTCCTGTCTCAGCCTCCCGAGTAGTGGGGACTACAGACATTTGCCATCATGCCCAGCTAATTTTTGTATTTTTTATAGAGATGGGGTTTCACCATGTTGGCCAGGCTGGTCATGAATCCTCCTTTTTTCATTACTCTCTTTTCTTGGAACCTATTACTAAGTCCTTCCTCACCCCTTTTTCTTCATGTTGTTAAAAACATGAGGGTATTTACTCCCCTCTCCTCCCTTCCTGCGGGAGACCTTCCATCCTGTTCGGGACTAGACTGCTGGCTCTCTAGGCCTGCCAGACGGCAGTCATCCTGGGAATGTCCCTCATGCTTTTCTTGGGTTGGATTCCCTGCTTGTGGACCTCAGGTCTTTGTGCTTCATGGCTGATAGCCTTTGAGCAATAATACGTGGGAAACAAGGGCCCTGCATTTCTGAAAATGTCCATATTGTACCTTTGCACTGGATTCATAGGTTGGCTGCAATTATTTTTACTGTTTTTGAAAATGTTGCTTTATCAAGACTCCAATGCTGCTCTTCAGGGCAGTAATGACATTTTGTTCCTAACCTTTTACGTGTTGTATTTTATTTTTCTCTTCAGAAACTTTTAGGATAATTTTATTTATTTATTTATTTATTTTTGAGAGGGAGTCTTGCTCTGTCCCCCAGGCTGGAGTGCAGTGGCACGATCTCAGCTCACTGCAACCTCCGCTTCCTGGGTTCAACCGATTGTCCTGCCTCAGCCTCTTGAGGGGCTGGGATTACAGGTACACACCACCAGGCCCGGATAATTTTTGTATTTTTAGTAGAGATGGGATCAGGCTGGTCTTGAACTCCTGACCTCATGATCCGCCCACCTCGGCCTCCCAAAGGGCTGGGATTACAGGCGTGAGCCACTGCTTGTGACCGGATAATTTCTTTACCTATAGAGTTTTGATATTTTACAATGATATATAAAATGTTAGACCATGTCCAACTGGAAATCACATATTTGAGTTCTGGAATTTTATCTTGTATACTTTCCTGTTTTCTCTGTTCTTTGTAGATATCCGGTTAATTTGACATTGGATTTCCTGGATTGGTTCTCTCATTTTATCTATGTTTTGTTGCTGTTTTACCTTCTAGATTTCTTCATTTTCAGGCTTTCTATTGAATTTTAAATTATGGTGACCATACTTTTAATTTTCAAGAGCATAATCATGTCTTCTGACTCATTAATCTTTTAGAGCATCCTAACCCCATTTCATGATGCAATATTATTTCAGCTGAGGATTTAATTATAGATTTTTAATCTCTTATGAGATTTTCTTCTGTGCCATGCAGCTGTTTCACCAGAATCCCTCTTTTTTCTTTTTGGTTTGGTCTATTTCACATTGGTGGCTTCCCGCTGATGTCTGGAGATGGTTGGCTATTTGTTCACATGTGGGTGACGTGCTAAAAATGTGATGAGCAACTCAGTGTGCATGGGTGTGGCTTTTCGGCTGGGGGATTTCACAGGAAGGGGATCAGGGGACAAGCCAGCTTTTTCTTTGGAGGCGTCTCCAAATGTCAGTAACTAGAGGCCTTTCCTCTACAGACAGTTCTTCCAGAGAAGCGTCCTCCAGTCTCCTTCTGTGGGTGGGAGAGAGTTGTGGCTAAGCCTGGCCGGGTCCCTCACTCCATCCACAGACTTGAACTTCATCCTCATCTTCAGTCTGTTGCCTGACTTCCATGCTTCGTTGTGTCTGGAGTCCCCAGGTTCAGGCCCTCTTGGTTCAACTTATCCAGAGAATTACTCACCTCCTGAGAGCACCGGAGAGAGCAGAGACAGTGACCTGGATCCATCAGGTGGGGTGGGTACCTGGGACGTCTAACTGTTCCAATTAGACTTGCCATCAACTTCTGTTTTCTTCCTTGTTGGAAAAGGCAATCACATGCAGCTTCCTGTCACGTGAGAATGGGCCTGGGACACTTACTGAGAGATAAGAGTGCTACAGCCTGGCTGGGCTTATCTCCATGAGAGGGAATATCTTTCCCTGTTGCAGACTCAAACATGTGCTCCTTTGTTCTGCTTAAACTCATGTGTCAATGTCCATCATACACACCCAGCTTTCTGCCTTTCAGACCCCACGGCGGAGCGGGAGGGTCCTCCCACTGCAGCACGAAGTGGGCACTTGCAGTCACCTTGCCTGTGTTCACCGTGGGGCGGATCTGCCGCCCTTGTAGGGCTGATGCATTGCAAGGGGCTGAACCTCGTGCACTCTGCCCTCTGGCTGTGAGTAAGCACTGAGCTTCCTGAGCCTGGTGTGTGTGTCGTCTGTCCTCACGGATCTTGCGTCATGCACTGGTCTCTTGCCAGGGAGGCACGTATCTACCTTTTGACCTTGGCTGCACAACCTGCATACCCTTTTGCACCTTTTTACTGTGGCAGCCAGTGCCTCCAATTCCTGAGCTTTGCTGGAATTTTGTAGGGCATTAGCTGTTTCTCCTCAGTACAGTCATGCATTTCTTAACGACTGGGATATGTTCTGAGAAATGCATTGTTAGGTGACTTCATTGTGCGAACATTGTAGAATGCATTCACACAAACCTAGATGGTATAGCTTGCCACACAGCTGGGCTATATGGTGTAGTTTATTGCTCCTAGGCTACAAACCTGTACAGCGTTACTGTACTGAACACTGTAGGCAGTTGTAACACATGGTAAGAATTTGTGGTTATCTAAAAATACTTAAATATGGAAAAGGTAACAGTAAAATCACAGTATAAAAGATAGAAAATGGAGGCTGGGCGCAGTGGCTCACACCTGTAATCCCAGCACTTTGGGAGGCCCAGGCGGGCAGATCTCACCATCAGGAGATTGAGACCATCCTGGCCAACATGGTGAAACCCCGTCTCTACTAAAATACAAAAAATTAGCCGGGCGAGGTGGCACACGCCTGTAGTCCCAGCTACTCGGGAGGCTGAGGCAGGAGAATCGCTTGAATCTGGGAGGCAGAGATTGCAGTGAGCTGAGATCACGCCACTGCACTCCAGCCTGGCGACAGAGCAAGACTGTCTCAAAAAAAAAAAAAAAAAGATAGAAAATGGAAGCTGTAGATAGGGCACTTACCGTGAATGGAGCTTGCAGGACTGGAGGCTGCTGTGGGTGAGTGGAGGGTGACTGAACATGTAGGACATTACTGTATACTTTTACACAACTGGCAGCACGGTGGGTTGTTTACACCAGCATCACCATCTTCTCATGAGTGATGCGTCACACTACGTTACAATGGCTGTGACCTCCTTAAAGTGATAGAACATTTTCAGCTTCATTATATGGGATCTTCCGGACCACGGTTGTACATACGGCCCATTGTGGACCATTATTTGGGGATGACTGGCTTCCCTTCAGTAGGACTTGCCACTGTAGTTCTCCCCAGGGTAGGGCTCATGGTTCCCGGCTTGCTGTGTCAACTACCATCCTCTTGACTACCACTTTCATATACTTTGACTCAGGGTTACAGGTATTTGGTCTTTTTTTCCCAAGATTCTATGTTATTACTGTTGGACTTTTGTGTCTTCAGCACGAACCATAGTCTCTGGCACATAGTAGGTACTCAAATATCTGGTTTGGTTTCTTTTGAGACAGGTTTCACTCTGTTGCCCAGGCTGGAGTAGTACAGTGGCATGAACATGGCTCACCGCAGCCTCGACCTCCTGGGTTTAAGAAATTCTCTCACCTCAGCCTCCCAAATAGCTGGGACCACAGATGTGTGCCACTGTGCCCCGCTAATTAAAAATATTTTTTGGTTGAGCACTGTGGCTCACGCCTGTAATCCCAGCACTTTGGGAGGCCAAGGTGGGCAGATCACGAAGTCAAGAGATCGAGATCATCCTGGCCAATGTGGTGAAACCCCATCTGTACTAAAAATATAAAAATTAGTTGGGCATGGTGGCATGCACCTGTAGTTCCAGCTACTCAGAGGCTGAGGCAGGAGAATCGCTTGAACCCGGGAGGCAGAGGCTGCAGTGAGCCAAGATTGTGCCACTGCACTCCAGTGGCAGCAGAGCAAGACTCTGTCTCAAAAAAAAAATTTTTTTTTTGTAGAGACAGGGTCTCACTATGTTGCCCAGGCTGGTCTCGAACTTCTGGGCTCAAGCAATCTTCCTGCCTTGGCCTCCCAAAGTGCTGGGATTACAGGTGTGAGCCCCCAACCTCAAATATCTGTTTTATGAGAGGAAGAATTTCTTAGGACCTACTGTAATTTGGGGCCAGTCTTTTCCTGAGAATTTCTGTAATGTTCATGGTTGTATTAGGGGTTAAAGACAAAGCAGAGATGGCCATCTAGGGGCAGCTAGAGGAATTCAGGTCAGATGATGGTTACCACTTCTAATTTGTTGGACCAGACACGATTCATGCTCCTGAGTGCCCTACATTTCCATCCTTGGGTTGCTTTTATTCTTCTATCACTTTGCCTCCATTCTCCTCCGAGTTCATATTTCCAGACAGCCTCCACACCTGGGCATCAGCTAGTTGGCTCTTCTTTGTGGTCCACTTGAGGGAGACTTTTCCATGTTATTTTGCAAGGGTGATCAAAATTTAGGTCATCTGGGGGAAATGGCATTTGCCATAAGTTAGAAGGATGCAGTTCATAAAACAGTTATAATTTATCAGAGAACTCTTCCCTGACTCACTCTCACCCTTGTTGGGCCCTTTTATTAAGATATTCTCAAATCCTATGTATGCTTCCTGTGCACCACTTGTTGTAGCTTGTCACACAGGTTTTCAAATTATCTTCTGGTGGCTTTCATGAGACGTTGTTTCCTGAGGTCAGGGACCATGCCTGTTTTCTTTGCTATCTTCCCAGTACTCAGCGCAGTGCTCAGAACATGAGGTGCTGCTCAGTGGCTGTCCGTTGAATCAGTGAGTGAGGGACCCAAGCCCAGGCTGCTCAAAAGTACGTGCTGATGGCATGTATGTGCAGGTAAACAGCTCTTACCCACCACTTCCCTTATTCTACTGTCCAAGCATTAGCACCCTGTGACCAAATAAGAAATCACAAATAAGTTATGGGGACTAATTTTCTGAAGCTGGCTCAGGAGGGAAACAAATGAAGACCTGACATGAAATTAATTTATAAATCAGTTTATTTACAGATTTTATCTTTTCTTAAAGTACATTTCAGTTAACAAATCTATTTACACAGGTATACATGGGAATTCCTCCCAGTTATTTTACATATTATACTTACAAACCACACCCTTACGTGTTTGGTGCAAAATTGCACTGGATGTGACTATTGGCTGAAAATGGCCTGATGACCAGGCTATTTACATGTACACAGTAAACGGGTTTATTTTTTCATGTCTGCACAGTACAGTACACACAAGGAGGCTAAACCTCCCAGAGAATGCTTTGCAATGTGTTTACCAAGAAGGCTTTGCAAAGTCCAGAAGGAAAAGCTATTAAACATAATTAAAATGACAGTACCTCCTTTACACCAGTTTACATTTTTTCTTCACATTTTTATAATACAAAGACATTTTATTGAATTGCTGCACAACCAGTTGAAGATGATTTGTAAACATGTAAATTCCTACAATTTGCATTAAACATCATTGTAGTTTCTATAATTTGCTCTTTGAATTAATGTTTTATTTCACTAGTATTCTTAAGGTAGTAAAAGGAAGATGTAAGTTTGTATTTCTTGCAGAAAAGTTATGAGTCTCTAACGCCGTGCTACAGAAATTCTTCTGTGAGTACACACTTTATTCAAGTATTGCAAAAAGCTAAGGCCACTTTTTATCAAGACAAGAAAGTGAACAAAATTGTTTTTATTAATAGGCCACAACACTCTATGAGCAATGAAATCTCTTTTGAAAGATAATTTCTCAGAGACCTGTAGTCACAGAAGGAATTTTCTTTTCTTTTAGGTAAAAGAAAAACAAATTACCTTCCTTATTAACTACGTTTGAGCTCTTCCCACTTTTCCCTACGGTAAAAATTCCTGTTTAGACCTGAAGAGGGAATCTATACCCTGTACTTATTTAACCCAGAGCTAACTACCCTGGATAGCACAAATTGTTTTGGACTCAGAAGTGAATCTGAAGCCTGTATGTTGGTTTACTACTAAATTCTGATAGTGCTATTCTAAAAGATATTACTGCTGATGCAAGGATATTTTTCTTAGAGGAATTATGAAGAAAGAGTGAAAGAGGACGAGGGTGTAGGGAGAAGGAACAAAGATTAGAAAGAAGGAGAGTATTTAGGTTCTTGAGTAAGAGGCAGAGCAGATTTAAAAGATACCAATGTGGAACGAGTGGCTGGGTATCCACATCTCTCTTTCTTAATCCTAACAATAAACCCGTTTCAATTAGATCCAAATTGTTAAAATAATAAGACATCTGCTAATTATGGATTCCATTTTTTTTTTTTTTTTTTGTTTTTTGGCTACCAAACTACAGATAATCATTTTTAGCAAAGAGTAAGCCTGATCCACTTCTGCCTCTCATCTGGAGCCCAGGACTCTTCAGATGGTAAAGACAGCTGCTGTCTGTCAGGACAGCCACAGTCACATTCTTGGCAGCATTTCTTACCAGATAGCTGATTCCATGACTTGTATCATTATTTTTTCATCTTCTAGAGTCACAATGTCACAAAGAGTAAAGATAAACTTTCTTATTAAAAACTGGTTTTAGGTCCAGATAATGAAGATGTAGAAAAACAACCTACAGTCCCATTCTAACATTTTGAAATTCATTTATAAAAAATTTACAGCAGCTGTAAAGTTTCAGTATCATAAGGACACTGTGATCCTACCAACAGCCAAAGGATGCAGACAAGATGCTTTTCTGTCTTCCAAATAACACACACTGAAAAGAAAAGCCTTTGCTTTTCCTTGGCCACATAAAAATAATATTTCCACACTACTGGTTAATAACCCCAAGAAACCTGTGTTCTCTTAGTCAATTTGCTCATTATGGCTACAAGACTACAGCACAACATCACAAGCCCAGAAGAAACGCTGTTAAAGACATCATTCTGAGCGTTTCCCGAGACCCAATCACAACATTTCAGTGCTTTCCTCATTTGTCAAGAGCTATCATACCAGTCATTGTGCAAAATGCAAATATTCCAATGATTATTTCAGTACGTTTCTTATAATGACAAGATGAAACCCAAGAGAAATGGGAGTGTGCATAGTGAAATATTTAAGATGCAAAGGCAAGTTTGGAGGGAAGATGCAGAAATGAACGAACGTGCACACTTAAAGATTATACCATCTTTGGGGTTTTTTCTAACACATTTTGAAGCTATAACATTCCAGGACATTTGTAAATATGAATCCAGTGGATGTCTTATATCATGCTTCTAACCAGGACCTTCAATATTAAGGCATTTACATTCACGCCTAAGAGTATCCACATTCTTCCAGATTACTTGAAGAGGGACAGGACTGATGAACAGAAACCAGTCAAGAAGGCAGAGTACTGAGGTCCCAGGAGAGCATCTCTTATGCTCTAATGTAGCAGCTGGAGTCTATAGATTTGTTTTCAGATGCAGGTAATAGTTGTGAGAAGCAATGCTGCAAGAGAGGCAGAGTTAAGTTGTACAGTATCTTTAAATCGTTTCATCTCACTCCTGCTACTGCAGGTGATCTTGAAAAAGCCCATCTTCGTTTCACTGAATTAAAATGACTTCTTCAATATGTGTAAGGTTTGTTAAAACCATAGGTTTCCTGTGCAAAGACTATGAATCATAGAAGCTTCAAGATGGAGATTTTAACTATTACAAGAAGAATCTTTCACTTCTGAATAGGGACACACATTTTCAACTTAATAATTTATCTTAAAAATAAATTAAAAAATGTTCCATAGCACAAAACAAGCACACGAACAACAGACAGAATCTTTTTGTCTTTGGTGCACACACTCATTTCCTAAATCATTCAAGTAACAGCGTCTCTGACTTCCTGGGGAAAGATGGGCGTTGAAGGTTTGAAGGCCAAAATGCATGATTTCCACTTTGCCATGCCTGGATGCCTGAGATGGTCCTGAGTATCTGTGATTCTGGGAGCAGCTGGCAGAGATTCAGAACAAGTACGCAAAGTGCAGGAGTAAACCAAGGGGTAGAAGAGCCAGCCTTTGGTCCTTTGAGCCGTCTTCGGTAGGGGCATTTCTTTTTTCATGCCCACACAGAGAACACTAAACATAATGCAGAGGTTTAAAATTCTTTAGATGGTGCTCAGACAGCAAGGCTACCACTTATTCCTGTAAGCCTGACAGTCCACTTGGTGCTGCTCAACCGCAATAATGGAAGAAAATGGTCTTCAAAAAGAAATGAAATAAACTCCAGAATGTGAAGTTGGCAGACATTATTAAGCTTGCCTATTTTAGAATTGATTAAGGGTTTAATACTGTTTAGAGGTTATAATGTCCATTTATGACTTTGACGGTATAGACCAGGACTGCATTTCAAAAGTGATGTGATGCACTCATCTATGCCTCTCTCACTTGACTTCAGACTCAAAGAAGTGATGCCCTAGTCTAAACTCAGAGGTAAGTCTGGTGTTTTCAGCCCTCATCTGAGACCTAGTAGGGGTGCTAACGACAGGTGTAGGATTACACTGTCCAACCCTGCCCACCGAAAATAACCAATTAATCTAGTGGCTAGTCTCGAAAGGCAAAGGCTGTAATACCAGATATACCACATCGTCTTATCAACTCCAAACCCGTAGTCTTTAAGAATAAGTACAAGGTCCGGAAGCACTCTTGCTATGATGGCGATGGGGTGTACATCAGGAGGCAGAAAGGCCCAGGACTCACATTAGCACTCAGTGTTCTATTTATTTGCAAGATGTCACACAAGTAGCATTCTCCCCTGCTTTTCACTGATCTGATTGAGAACATCAATAGTATCTTTGATCAGGGTCTCAAAGATCCCGTCGGCTAGCTGCATCTTTACACACAACTCATCCTCATCGTAGTTCACCCACTGTGCCTCCTCCTCATGGAGCTCCTGAACCTAGGATTTGGAAGACAACAAGGTTAGGAAATTGCTGTTGCATAAAATTTAGGAAATATAACTGCTGACTTTGTATTCCTATCCATAGGAATACAGCCCAAGGAAATAAACCAGAGAAAAAGGATAACTGATATGACATCAACACTCCTTTCAAAATTGCAAAAAGTTTAAGAAACTTCAATTGCTAAATATATCAAAATGCCTTCAAATTTACATTTGACAAGATTCCAGTATTTCAGAGATATTAAAGACTACCAGTTTATTGTCTATGTCAACATGAGGGAATATGTATAGGAATTTAATGGGGGGAGACCACAAACTATTAGGCAGAAATGTTCCTCTACTTACAGTGGAGTTATGTCCAATAAGTTCACAGTAAACTGAAAATATTAAATCAAAAATGCAGTTAATACACCTAACTTATTGAACATGATAGCTTAGCCTAGGCCATCTGAAAAATGCTCAGAACACGTGCACTGGCCTACAGTCAGGCAGAATCACTGGCAGCACGGGAGAGTATCGGTGTTTACCCTTGTGATGGTTGGCTGACTGGGAGCTGGGACTCGCTGCTGCCCCCATACCATACATCACTAGTCCAGGAAAAGATCAAAATTCAAAATTGAAGCACTATTTCTACTGAATGTGTGTTGCTTTCACACCATCGTAATGTTGAAAAATAATAAGTCAAGCCTTTGTTAAGTAGGGGATGCCTGCAAATGGATTTACAATTGTAAAACGCATATATCCAAAGATAATATTGAATGTGATTCTGGAGTATTATAAATAAATGAATAACACAATATTCCTTAGGGTATTTTTGAGATGTAATATCACTTATTTTTCGAAAGACTGTTATTTTAATATAATACTTGCTCTTTTTTCATTTTAGGATTCCCAGGTAAATAAAAACTAATCAAACATAAATAACTGCCCTAGATTTATTGCTTGCTTATACTACAGTGAAAAAACCCTATTTTATTCTAAAAGAAACACATTAGATTGGCTGGGCATGGTGGCTGACCCCTGTACTTCTAGCACTCTGGGAGGCTGAGGCGGGTGGATCACCTGAGGTCAGGAGTTCCAGATTAGCCTGGCTAAGATGGCAAAACCCCGTCTTGCTAAGATGGCAAAACCCTGTCTTACTAAAAATACAAAAATTAGCAGGACATGGTGGCATGCGCCTGTAGTCCCAGCTACTCAGGAGGCTGAGGCAGGAGAATTGCCTGAACCCAGGAGGCGGAGGTTGCGGGTGAGCCAAGATCGTGCCATTGCACTCCAGCCTGGGTAACAAGAGCGAAACTCCGTCTCAAAAAAAAAAAAAAAGAAAAAAGAAAAAAGATATCCATACCTTTATCAGGTATTATGAAAATTTTATTAAGCTTTGTCAATCTGTTATATGAAAAATTATCATCTTGTTTTTTATCTCCAATAACTTCTTGAGATTTTTTGACCAGTTGTATTCTTCAATTGTGAATTACCTGTCTACTTCCGTTGTGCATTTTTCTTTTAGCTGTTTACCTTTTTTATTATAGATGGGCAAGAGATCTTTGCATAATAAAGCTATTTATCATTTACTTGTCAAAAAAAAGAAAAAAGAAAAAAGAAACATTAGATTTGCTATACAAATGGCATTGTAAATGGAAAGGCGGCTAGGTAAGGAAGTGAACCTGATCTAGTCACAAATTCAGCAAAGTTAATTACAGCGACAGGGGTCTCTAACCAGAAGACTTACTTGGCAAAAAAGCCAAATGACAACACACTTTTGGCTTGCCCTGATCCTAGTTTCGCCTTTAAAAAGGCAGAGAAAGTGAAGGGACGAACTCGTCCTCTGGGTTTGCCTTATGAAGAAACGAGAAGACTCTAGCATCCTGAAGCTCGAGAGAGTAAGAGAGGGAAAGAATCGTATTGTCCAACATATACCGTCGGCTGGAGGTGACAAATATATAACAGGGTGGCTGCCACGTTCTTTCTCTTTGAGAAAGGTTTGGAGTATATGAAAACATTAGTTCCTCTGTTCCCTAATGTGCCACCAAAAGCCAAATCAGCTTCAGAGAACTCCCTCTGGGAGAGTTACAGTACTTAAGGCTATGAGACAGAAGCCCACCAGTAAAGAAACTTGTTTAACTCAGATTTTGACCACAGAATCATGTTGTGTGGGTAGCTAAGAAATACTTGTCAACCTACCATGGAATTGGTGTTCCTTTCTTATGAAAGCTACTATAATAAACAGCCTAAAATAAGACTTCTTGAACTTGTGCTGAGGGATGGTCTAGGTGCCTGCACAAAAAATTTCACACCTCCAGTGAATTTGTTATTCAAAGTTGCACAACTTTCCTTTCTATAACTGTT
>NW_016107348.1:1062666-1127749 GCF_001604975.1 Cebus imitator | reverse complement strand
CCCAGGCTGGAGTGCAGTGGCGCAATCTCAGCTCACAGCAACCTCTACCTCCCAGGCTCAAGCTATCTGCCCACCTTGGCCTTCCAAAGTGCCGGGACTACAGACATGAGCCATGGTGCGCAGCCTCTCTTGGCCTGTAATATTAAATCTCTTCTTTGAGCAATTTCCTCCACAATAACAAATTTAGGAAAACCAAAGAAATATTTTGTGCACTTGCAGTAGAAATATATGCTTATGACATTTTTGTTCTCTCTCGGTGTAACCTCAATGCAGCCCCCTCTCAAATGTAAGATTTCTGTGTTAGCAAAAGCTTTGTTCCTACTTAAGAACAGGAACTATTTCTCTATCAGTTAGTAAGAACATGAACTTTTCCATTTCTCTTTGGCCTTTAGAAAGCTCAAAGCCCAATTTGGAACTTCAACTATAACAACTGAGGGATCTCGTAGCCTGCAAATTTGCCTCTATTTTTTCTTCTGATCTTCAGAGTCTATTATATTCTTTTACACATTTCCCTGATCCTGCTCCTGAAAATATATGTATATGTAAAAATTAATACATTTAATATATAAGCAGCTAAATTAATTACATCTAAAAGACTTAACAGTAATTTTTTTTTTTTTTTTGAATGTGTATTAGGCTGGTGGAATAGAGAAATGTAGTAAATAGAATGTGGCCGGATTTCAGCAAGCAGATGCCAGGATCTTTCACTGCATCCTTGTGAACAAGTTGGGAAAAAAGAGACAGGTCAATCAGGCAGATTTACACTTGTTTTAGGTGAAGTCTTACTCTGTCGCTTAGGCTGGAGTGCAATGGTGCCATCTTGGCCCACTGCAACCTCCAACCCCCGGGTTCAAGTGATTCTCCTGCCTCAGTCTCCTGAGAAGCTGGGATTACAGGTGTGCACCACCACACCTGGCTAATTTTTATATTTTTAGTAGAGATGGGGTTTCACCATGTTGGCCAGGCTGGTCTCAAACTCCTGACCTCAAGTGATCCACCTGCCCCTGTCTCCCAAAGTGCTGAGATTACAGGTGTGAGCCACTGCATCCGGTTGATTTACACTTTTTTGATTAAATGACAGCTCTCAACCTGGAAGGAAGTTTCTGCCTTGAAGACTCAGGGGGTTTTTCCCCTGCGCTCCCATTCTACCTTCTTCATATTCCATTACGGCAATAACCACACTGAATTATATTCTGCGCATCCGTTTTCCCACTGGCTGTGAGCTCTTAAAGGGCTGTTTCTTTTTACTTATGATTCCCTCATGACTAGGACAGTGCAAATAGAAGGTGCTACATAAATATCTGCCATATAGAATAGATAATTTTTGTGAATGCCGAAAGCTGTCTTTGGCTCTACTTCATTGTTTTTAGCAATGACCTAGATGAAGGCAGGTACATCAATTTTAGAAATGACATGAAGCTGGGAAATATAATAACTATGTTCAAAGAAAGAATGAAAACATGTAGTGGTAGCCTGGAACAATGGGCCACATTTAACAAGACTGAAGGAATAATAAAGCTCTGTAATAGGGTCCAAAATAAATCACCATAAAAGCACAGGCTGGTCTTGGGGTTTTCCTAAACTCCTCTGAGTACTATAAGTATGATACAGGTAAAAATAAACAAAAGAAATGTGATCATAAACTGTACTAATCAAAATATACTATCTAGAAAAAAATAGGTTGAATGACTACTAATTAATACATTAATTAATAGTATAATTAATTAATTAATTATACACCAGGCTGGGCATGGTGACACATGCCTATAACCAAGGGGTTTTGGAAGACTGAGGCAGGAGGATCCCTTGAGCCCAGGAGTTCAAGGCTGCAGTGAGCTACAATTATGCCACTGCACTCCAGCCTAGGTAACAGAACAAGACCTTGTATCTAAAAACAAAAACAAAATCACGAAACATTATATGGCTAATTCTGAGCACTGTATTTAAAGAGGAACACTGACATAGCTAAAGTTGACGTTGAAGGGACTGAAAACTGCATCAGACAACAGGAGACAGTGTCAATGTTTTATAAGGAGAAAAGACTTGTGTGAAACATGATAGCTGTTTCAAAAGGGTGTAGAAAAAATTAAAGTTGTTACGTAAAGCCCCAAAGCTGTAGAAGCATATTGTAATTAACTGTTTGAAAGCCAATGTAAGCTTAAGAAAGAAGGTATAGACAGGAGGAACTCAGGAGTGCTGAATGTTCTTCTCATCAGCTCACAGGCTGTAAAGGAGACTCAATCATTAGCTAGGTGGTTTTACTACAAGATTTGTCATTTTAGGTGCAATTATACCTACAGTACAGAGATTCTTCAAGGCTACTATACATAAAGGTCATACACATGGTGCCCTAATTACTTGTTACTCATTCCGCAGCATCTATACTTTGAGAATGTACTGCTAAAAATAGCTCAAATTCTTAGCTAACCTAAGACATAAACTAATCAATGCCACCGTGAAAGAAAAAAGGGGCAGTGAATGACAACTAGTGAAGGAAAGATTTCTCGTTTGACTAGCAGAGGCCTTTATGTCTAAAAAAGTATTTGTATTTTATTCACCTCAAATAATGCCTAAAGACATAAATATACTTAGATTGATTAGGGACATTCTCAGCCCAAGCAACAGCTAAAATATACATTTTCTTAAACTGGAAGAAGCAATTGTTTATTATGAAATGTTTACTAAGATAGTTTATCATGTCACAAATGTTTTAAAAGGGGATATTTAAAATTTTGATAAAAGAATCACCATGATCAAGTGGGATTTATTACATACACAAATCAATAAATGTGACATACCACATTAACAAAATGAAGGATAAAGATCAGATGATCATTTAAATAAATGCAGAAAAACCCTTTGATACCCTTTTATAAAAACTCTCAACAGATTAGGTATAGAGGAAATATACCTCAATTCAAAGGCCATATATGACATTTTATCTACAGTATTGGGCTGACCAATACTGAATGAGGCTCAATAAGTTTCAGACGCCTTTAAAACTAGAGACCCTAAGCAAAATTCCCAAAAGTCGAACCTCTAGAAAAACAATAAAAAAATCAGTTTTATAGGAAAAGGCAACTTCATTTTATCTATATTATTGGGCTGACCAAAATTATAACCATTGTCTTCTGCTCTTTTGAACTACAGTATCTAAATATTACTTATAAATAAAATTTGAAAAACTCTCAGAGCATATTAAAAAATAACAAAACACAACTCTACAAGAAAAATACAGCTGTCAAGATCCAGTTCCAGCAAAAATGGTAAAGTAAAATAATGCCAAAAAAGTCCTCATATAAATATGTAGGTGTATTAGATAAAATATAGCAAAAAGTATTTGTAATGTATAAATAAATTTTGAGAAAGGAGGGAAAATCTTAAGTCACAAATAGCGATTTAAGAGAGGCAAGTGCTACGATTACCTGGGGAGGAGTTAAGAGCCATGGAAAGAGAATAAGGCCAAAGATGTCTAAGAAGTGCCACAGAGAATTGGGAAAGCTGGGAAGAAGTAATCTTTTAAAAGACAATAGCAGAGAATTTTCTAGAACTGAGTAAAGATATGAATCCATAGATTCAATAAACATGAGTCTAAAGCAGAATAAAAAATCCACATTTAGACACATCCTGAAAAATTACAGCGCGCGCGCACACACACACACACACACTCTCTCTCTCTCTCTCTCTCTCTCATGAAAAACAGAAAAACCAATTCCCCATAAAGGACTGTCAGCAGATTTCTCAAGAGCAATGAGAGGTCAGAATGATACAGGAGTTAAACCAGCCCCGAAATCATTTTCTAATGAAGAGCAGCCTGTAAAATAAAGCTGCAGACACAGACAAGCTGGGAGCTAGCAGATGGGCGAATGCCAGCAATTGTGCCAATAGAAAAAACTACCTGAGAATAGCATGTTCAAAATGGTGGCTTCATTTTCTTTGCCAGCCATGTGTACAGTAAGAAGCAGGCAAGATGGCACTGGCCAAGTAGAAAATCTATTTGCATAATAAGATTAGGGTAGAATGACCACCCTTCCCCACATACCAGTAAATGTCACACCTGGTGGAACCAATCTATGGGCCCTATGTAAATCAGACACCGCCTCCTGAAGCCCGCCTATAAAATTTGCTGCTGTCGGCTGCTTTTCCTTTTGCGGGACGCCTCTCTTTCATAAGAGAGAGAGCTGCTCTCCTCTCTCCTTTCTTCTGCCTATTAAACTTTCTGTTCCTTAACCCACTTCATGTGTGTGTGTCTGTGTTGTTAATCTTCTCAGCTCCAGATGACGAACCACGGGTATTCACCCCAGACAATGATGCCACTTCAAAATTACAATGAAATATCTTCAAACTGCTTAAGTAAAAAGAACTATCAACTTAGCATTCAATATACAGCTAAAATATAACTCAAAAGTAAGAGCTGAAATAAAGACATTTTTAAACAAAGACAGAGTTTACATTAAAGATCTGAAGTTAATGAAATACTAAGTGTGCACTTTAGGTAGATGCAACTGAGCTCAGAATGAAGGAAAAGGATGCAGAAACAATGCACTCTTTATTATTTTCTGTTTTTTTTTTATGATTTAAAAATATTTCTTAATTTTATTTATTTGTTTGAGACAGAGTCTTGCTCTGTCACCCAAGCTAGAGTGCAGTGGCACAATCTCAACTCACTGTGGCCTCCGCCTCCCAGGTTCCAGTGATTCTCCTGCCTCAGCCTCCCAAGTAGCTGGGATTACAGGCACATGCCACTACACCCGGCTAATTTTTTTATTTTCAGTAGAGACAGGGTTTCACCATATTGGCCAGGCTGGTCTTGAACTTCTGACCCCAGGTGATCCGCCCTCCTTGGCCTCCCAAAGTGCTGGGATTACAGGTGTGAGCCACTGTGCCTGGCCTAAAAATATTTCACAATTAAACATGTAAAAGATCTAGAAAAATAACCAATAATGAGTGAAAAGTGTAACAAAATTATAGACCAAATAAGCTCATTCTTTTATTACCTACTTAAAAAGTAGGTAATAATTTCCATAGCCCTTGTTGTAGTCTTGTTAAAATGTAGGGGGTTGGTGGGGCATGGTGGCTCACACCTGTAATCCCAGCACTGTGGGAGACCGAGGCAGGCAGATCATGAGGTCAGGAGTTCGAGACCAGCCTGGCCAACATGGGAAACCCCTACCTCTACTAAAAAACAAAAATTAGCCAGGCGTGGTGGCGGATGCCTGTAATCCCAGCTACTTTGAGGCTGAGACAGGAGAATCGCTTGAATCTGGGAGGGAGAGATTGTAGTGAGCTAAGATGGCACCACTGTACTCCAGCCTGGGCGATACAGTGAGACTCTGTCTCAAAATAAATAAATAAATAAAAGTCGGGGTGTTAGGCCTCAGTGGCAAGACTGCCCTCCTTTCATTCTAATGTTCCCCTGCCTTTCTGACTGTGGGTCTTAAGACCCTCCCATGAGAGGGTCCCACCCGATACCTTGAGGGAAGGAATGCTGATGTCATGAAGCTTCCAGAAAAACCCAAGAGAAAAGGGTTCAGGGAGCTTCTGGATAGCTGAACCTGGAGGTTCCAGGAGGATGGTGGCCCAGGGAGGGCATGGAAGTTCTGTGCCCCTTCTCCATACCCAACCCTATGCATCTCTGTATCCTTTGCAATATCCTTCATAATAAACCAGTAAACCTAAGTAAGTGTTTCCTGAGTTCTGTGAGCTGCTCCAGCCAATTAATTGAACCCAAAGAAGGGGTCTTGGGAGCCCCAACTTGAAGTTGGTCAGTCAGAAGTTCTGGAGGCCTGGACTTGCAACTGGTGTGTGTGTGGAGGGGGCAGGGGCAGTCTTGGGGACTGAGCCCTCAATCTGTGGGATATTATACTATCTCTGGGCAGAGTATCAGAATTGATTTAGGGGACACCTAGCTAGTGTCCACTGCTTGGTGTGTAGGGGAAAAGCCCACACACATATGGTCACATGAGTTTTCTTGTGTGGTGATGACTGTTGTGATGTGAGAGTAGAGAAAAAAAGTGGTTTGAGAAGAAGCTTATGTGTTATTTTTAAAGAATGGCTGTTTTAAATTTCAATCCCCCTAAGATGTAAAAACATTAGAATATGCAAATACAAGGCTGATCAAATCTCATCATGGGAGAGAAGACTAGTTCATTCAGCATTTCATTCATGTTAATAATTAGCTCAAAAAGCTCACAGTATCATTTTGTTAAAAAAAAACGTTAAGAATGAGCTCATGGAAAAAGTTATATTCATCAGGTCTCTCTGTAGGAAGCTAAAAAATATTTTACAACCAGCAGAAGGGACAGTCACATAATATATACTTTATTATTATTGTTTGCCAGCTAAATAGCTTCAATTCTTGTGTACAGTACTCCCCTCACCCAAGCTATAATAACCTTACACCTGCAGAAAAAATACTTTAATATTTGAGAATTTCTGATAACTGTTAGAGAGATGTCTCTACCATCTGGAACCTGCTGGAAGCCTCTACTGTCAGGGTACGGATAAGGTTTGGCTGTGTCCCCACCTAAATCTCAACTTGAATTTTATCTCCCAGAATTCCCACATGTTGTGGGAGGGACCCAGGGGGAGGTAACTGAATCATGGGGGCCAGTCTCTCCCTTGCTACTCTCATGATAGCGAATAAGTCTCATAAGATCTGATGGGTTTATCAGGGGTTTCCACTTTTGCTGCCTCCTCATTTCCTCTTGCCACCACCATGTATGAAGATTCTTTCGCCTCCAGCCATGATTCTTAGGCTTCCCCAGCCATGTGGAACTCTAAGTCCAATTAAAGTTCTTTTTTTTTTTTTTTTTTTTTACCAATTTTGGGGATGTCTTTAGCAGCATTAAAACAAACTACTACAGGTTCAATACATTGTTTTTTGTACATTTAACAAAGAGCAGAAGATTAATTTGCTTATTGTTCACTTTTCAGATACAGTATTTATTAATTCTGATTAACAGTGCAGACCTCAAGATGGCTCAAAACTGCCATCCTCCCCCACCAATATATTTAATCCTTCTACTATTAAGATGCCATTTTTACAACCATGTGAAGTAAAAGTCTGTGACTAGCTGGAAGCCTTCTGTATTCATTTGCTCTCTGGCATTTTGAATTGGTATATTACTCTATGCCAGTTTCCTCTACTGTGACATGTGCTCAAGACAAATTTATCTAAGACATTTTGCTTTAATATACCTAAGCCTGCCATCTTTCATCTATACAGGTTGAGTATCCCTCATCTGAAATGCCTGGGACCAGAAGTGTTTTGGATTTTGGAGGATTCTGGATTTCAGACTTGTGGACTTGGGAGACTTGACCTGTAGTACCCTTCTAGCTGGCCTTTCTTCTTTTGTACTCTTATTCCATTTTAAGCATTCTTCCATGATTTTTAAAAACTGCAAGTCTAATCTTGTAATTTATGTTGCTTAAACTCATTGCTTGCTTTTAAGATAATATCCAAAACTTAACATGCCTTAAAAAGCACTGCACCATTATAGACTCTCACATCTCCAGCTTTATCTTATGCCACCTCCCCTCATACTCTCACAACTCATGTACCTTCCCATTTCAGGGTCTTTGCACTTGTGGTTTGCTCTCCCTGAATATTCTTCTCTCTATGATAGAGGTCAGTTAACGCTTATTCATCTTTAAGATCTGAGCTCAAATGCCACTTCCTCAGAGCAGCCTGTCCTGACCATCCTCATTAGATCAGCTTCCTGTGGTTTTAATAGCACCCTACATTTTTGTGCTTAACTTATAGCTACATACTTGTATAATGATATATTAATGGCTAGTTTCTGCCATCAAACTGGAAATCTATGAAGGTGGGGTCTATGTCTGTTTTGCTTACTATTTTAACATTAGTCCTTAATTAGCAAATTTTTTACTCAACGTATACACAGAGGTGATTTATTGGGGATATCATCAATTTAACTTATAGATTAGATGAATGTCTCTTAATATGCTTTTTTCTTTAATTCCTAAGAAGTAAAGGAAGTAACAGCTTGGAAATTATTAACAATTCAAACTTTAAAACATGATAGAAATATGAGAACAAATTCACTTTCTTGAGATGTGAAGATCTATGAAGAATTAGTTGATTAAAATCTTGTCTCTTATTTTACTGGGCTGAGGTGGGTAGATCATGACGTCAGGAGTTTGAGACCAGCCTGGCCAAAATGGCAAAACCCTGTCTCTACTAAAAATACAAAAATTAGCTAGGCATGGTGGCAAGTGCCTGTAATCCCATCTACTCAGGAGGTTGAGGCATGAGAATCACTTGAACCTGGGAGGCAGAGGCTGCAATGAGCAGAGATGGTGCCACTGCACTCCAGCCAGGGTGACAGAACAAGACTGTGACCCAAAAAAGAAAAAAAAAAAATGAGGCATAAGAAAGAATGATAAACTATAAAATACTAAGCAAATGTTACCTGCTATAGTCATTACTGAGTAAATGAAACACTAGAGAGATACATACATGAGAAAGGTAATAAATTTAAGTATTATACTTTCATTATATAAATGTGAATTTTTCTTTTTTTTGTGTGTGATAAACACTTTTCTAATGTTAGAGAAATATATTGCAAATCCAAATAAATACTATCCAGGGAATGTTCTAGATAATGATAACAGTGATGATGTTGAGGTAACAGCTAGTATTTACTGAGAACTGTTCCAAAGTGCTTTACACATATACTCATTTAATTTTCTTAATAATTTTAACAGGTAAGTACTATGATTGTCACCTTCACTTTGCGGATAGCAAAATGAAGCACAAAAATGTTAGATAAATTTGTCCAAGATTACACACCAAGTAAGTGGCAAAACAGAGATTTAAACATAGGCAGTCTGGCTCCAGAGTCCACATTGGTCTCTTTTCAATTCACTAGCTTAAACTTTGTTTCCATTCAAGTTTTAATTTCTCAAGTTCTACATAAAATGCTACCGATCAGTTTAAATGTTCATCTGCTGAGTACAAAAAAACAAAACAAAACAAAACAAAAAAAAAACAATTTACAAAACTGAGGGGTAGAAGCACAGCAAGTAAAGGCTTTAAGATTTTAATACCATAGATTTAAGATTAATTATATCCCTTTTCCTTTTAGAATCTAACTACATTCTGAGTTTAAAAGATATGGTCAAAATAAAAACAGTTTGGTTGTATACACTGACCAGGATATGATCCACTCGGTCTCTCTTCTTTCTTCCAAATTTCATCATTTTCTGCCAATCTGTTTTGTGGTTTGGCTCCTTTTTAAGACTGAATAACTTAAGTACTTCACTTGCTATGAAGCTCTGTAGAAACAAGAAAAATACATGAAACACAAACAACAGAATTTCTGAGTTTCATGTGTTTACAATGCAGTAATCAGACTCATGCTAAGAATATATTTACAATAAAATATCATACAAATTTCTTCCGCTTACAGTTCCATGTAGCAATTTGAAGAGAAAAGCATTCCAAATGCTGAGACTTTATTCACTTACACCACATATAAAAGTGAAACCTGGCTGGGCATGGTGACTCATGCCTGTAATCCCAGCACTTTGGGAAGCCAAGGCAGGAGGATCACTTGAGCCCAGGAGTTCGGGGCCAGACTGGGAAACATGGTGAGAGGCCTCATCTCTACAAAAAAAGGTACAAAATTAGCTGGGCATGGTGGTACATGCCTGTAGTTCTGGCTACTCAGGAAGGTGAGGTAGGAGGATTGATTGAGCCCAGGAGATCCAGGCTGCAGTGGGCTGAGGCTGTACCACTGCACTCCAGCCTAGGTGACAAAGTGAGATCTTGTCTAAAAACAATAACAACAGCAAAGTAAAACCCATTTATTAATTCTGCAAAGAAAAATCACTTTAGAGTTCCCTTTACTTACGAACCACCATTAGCTAACCTCAAGCTGGCAACACTACTAAAGAAAGCATAAAATAAATCTCTGAATTGGAAAAATCTCATAGAGATTTTTGGGACAACGTGATGTGAGAAAAGCAAAAGACNGGGATAGTTCATTTTGAAGCACCAAAATTCAAATATGTTAAATTAATAATGTTAATCAACACTTCAGTATGAAAAGCATAATAATTTTATTACCAACAATATTTGAACTAGCACCCTTAAAAACTTTATAAAATGCTAATGTCAATATTAAAATTAGTGAGTAGCATTTATTGTATGCAGGTAGTTTGATTGTTGGTATATATTATGTATCCTGTCTTACTTCAATTTATTGCTATTACCAATTTATTTTATTACTTTTTATGGTGGTTCTACTAAAAAATAGTGCTCTTAACAGGGGAAGGGACACATTTATGAATCAGAATCACCTGGAAAGATTCTCAAAGTACCAATGTGCCTGCAAATTCCATCACTCCCCACCTGTTCACAGACACACATATATGCGTTCAAACATTTATTAATTGTGGAAGTGTAGAAGGAATGGAGTATACAAGTGTTTTTAAAGAGCTACTTACTTTAAGCCAGGGGCTGGCAAACTTTTTCCGTAAAGGACCAGACTGTAAATATTTTAGGATTTGTGGGCCACGTGGTCTTTGTCACAACTATTCAATTCCACTGTTGTAGCAAAAAGCAGCCATAGATAACATGAAAACAAATGGGCATGGCCGTGGTCCAACAAAACTTTATTTATAAAAACATACAGGGGGCTGGATCTGGCTCATGGGCCATCGTTTGCCAACCCCTGAGGTAAACATACATCCCATCTCATAAATATCTGTTGCTGTTCTATCAGTTTAGAATATTTTTAAACACTTTCTGTGATCAAATAAGTCTCAGAAATACAACTTTAAAGCTTTGCTATTCAGCATGGTCCTGGGACCAGCAGGACCAGCATAACTTGAGAGCTTGCTAGAAATGCAGAATTTCAGGTCCTACTCCAGACCTACTAAATTAGATTCTCCATTTTAACAAGATCCTCAGATCATTCACATGCTCATTAAAGGTTGAGAATCACTGCTATGGAAATATAACCTATCCTGTAAAGAAACATGTGACTAGGCAGAGCAGACTGCTACCAATGTGACTTTAAAGTTCGCAGTCCTCTTAGCTTCTGGGCAAAGGTTTTCAAAGGTTTCCTAGATAACAAAATAAATATATTTATGTATCATATTACTACCCTACATAGGTCAAAACCACATTACCAATTTGAAACCTCCAAAGTCAAAGACAGAAAAGTAACACTTATCTGTCCAGGGCTGGCATACTGAAAAGACATATATATGACATGTTTTCATATGTACTTTTAGAGCATTATACCTGTCTCTACAAGCCCCAGACACTTACCTAAAACTCCTGAGCTGGAAAAATTTATCTCCCTGGGTATTTCCTGATTTTTCTTAAATATTATAATTACGTATATATAGAAAATGGTAAAAGTAATTTTTTTTTTTTTTTTGCACAAACTTGAGGATTCAGGGTTCCCTTTCACTCCAATCCCTCCATTGTTCATGGACTCAGTGAATCAACAAATCTTTACTGAATACCCCACTATGGAACGGTCCTGAAGACACAAAGGTTAATAATACAGAAGAACATCTGCTTTTACAACATTTATAGATTTGTGTAAATGAATGGCAAGTCAAAAAAGAAAACAGTTTATAGTCTGTAGTTTACCTTGATTTCATCAAGGTTATTTGGATTTTTCACTCGTCGGAAATAACTAGAGTTGATTCTACATGGCTTCATCCAGATAGGTTGATTTAAGTTGGGATCCTCAGCAAATATTTCCTCAAAAATCTCTTTTGTTAAATCAAAAACCGCCTTGATAGAGAAAAAACAAAACAAAACAAAAACACAAAATGGCTAAGAATCCAAATTTCAGACAACGGGAGAAAAGTTTAAAAACTAAAATTATCCTTTTACCTACCTGTTTGTAGACCCTTTTACTAGTGCTTTCTATATCTAGACATTTACTGGCACAGCCAAGAAGTTTTGTAGGAATACTGATGCTATGAAGATCATGGCCTAATTCTTTGCACTTCCAGAGTTCTTCTGCTGCATTATGTACAAGAATCTCTACTTCCTCTGCAGTATGGGGGACTGTCAACAATGTCTCACATGGCTGCTGAGGTTCTCTTTTAGGTTCTGCCATTAGAGGTACAATGGTTTCTTCTGCCTTATTTTTTTGGATCTTGTGAGATGAGCTCAAACCAAAGTCTTCATCAAACCAGTCTTGATCATCTCCTAATGCGCTCAGGAACTCGCGGCTGAGCTCAAGTTCAGCAAGTCTCTTAGCAAGTTCTTCCTGCCCACTGGCACCAAATACTGGGCTCTCCTATAGAAATGGAACCATTCAAACAGAACACCATTTAGGGACCTCAGATCATTTTTTAAAATACAGAGTAAATGTATTATTTATATATTTAATATTTCTCTATAAGCAAGCAGAATAAAAAACAATATGGTGGCTACTAATAAACAATTTAAGACAAAGTTATGGTGTTCTCTCAATTCTACTTATATAAACCTATATATAATTGAAGTTTTATAAAATGTTTATTGATTGGGCCTCTACCTCCTTTTTGTATTATCATTATTCTGTTTCTAAAGAACTGTCTGCCTATGGGATATGGAAATGGGATATAAAATTTCTCACCTGGTCACTATCTGACTCAAGTTACTCAAAGTCATTACTTTCGCTCAACTGTCCATGGGCAACCTCAACAAGCTGATGGTCTGAGTGCATGTCATAGTGGTTATATTTCATTTTACCAGAATCAACATCACAACTGCTAACAACTGCAGGGCAACCATGACTGAGTAGATATGTAAACAATTTCACAGGCAAAAAAGAATTGGGTGGTGAACTGCTGGAAAGCTCCATGGAAGGAAGCTGTTCTGTGAATCTAGAAGGAGATGTAATCTGTGGACAGTACAGGGGTTGCCAACTCAGCAGTTTAAATGGATGGTTTAGTTCCCTAAAATCTGCCACTGCTTGTGACAACCCTACAGTGACTACTCATGACATAATAGAGGACAATTACACTTCAGCCAGGAAAACAGCTACAAGGCCTTTAAAAACTAGTATAGTGATTCTTCTGTAATAAACCACACATCAAGGGAAAAAATAAACCTATCAGGAGTCACAGAATTAAAATGCACTATATAGGCAATGTAAATTGCCTTGTTAAAGGTGTCAGAAGGTACACTGACACTCTTTCTAGACAAAATACTCACCGGTCTGGGACACATATCTGGAGACGAAATCTCTTCTTTTTCATCTTCCAATTCAGACCTTAAGAGGCAACTTGAAACACTTGGTGACTGTTCCTCAACACTTTGGGATAGGTCTTGGGGTGGTACTTTCTTTTGGTCATCACCAAGAAGCTCCTGATTGCTAAGCTGGATTTTCTGATCTCTGTTTTTTTTAATTTGTTGTAGTTGATTGACTGTGTCCTTTACAAAGACTTTTAGTAAACTGTCTGTCAGTAAGCTGACTGTTTCCAGTTGTTGCTTTGACTTTTTTTCCTCATTTAGTGATGATTTCAGTTGGGCTTCCAGTTGGTTTTTTTCTCTTGTTAAAAGATCCAGAAGTGGTGTAGAAAGCTTTTCTGAAACTTCAGCATATAGGTTGTCTTCTTTTTCTGTAAACTGCTGTTGCTTCTGCAATTCTTCAGAAAAGGTATTGTTTAAAGCATCATCTTCTGCAGCCATGGAAACCTTTTCTGTGGCATCAGAAATGAGGTCTTTGTTTTCCTTTGAAGAAATCAGTGAATTCACTGAAGACTGCTGGTGAACATGGGCTTCAAGCACCCCAGAAATGTCCTGTACATCGCCTGTTTCTATTTTAAGGCTTCTATTTCTATTAACTGAGGCTTCTATATCATTCACACTCGGTAGGGATTTCTCATAAAAATATTCACTTATATCGTTTTCTCTGTCTTTTGGACCCTCTGTATCATTTTGCTCTTCATTATAGTATTGATACTGTTCATCTGAATAAGAGTCTTCATCTTCATTAATGTCTACATAGTCATCAAAGTTTTCTGGAATGTGAGATATTTTTTGAGGAGGAGCAAAAATACCATGCTTTTCTTTGCATTCAAAATATGCAATGCCATCATATGTTCCATTGTTATTTCCTTCAGGTTTATCTAACTCCACTCCAGCCCAAAATCCTTTAGCAAAACTAGTCTCACCTTTGAATCGAAGAATTCCTGGCTGAACATTTCCAATCAACACCCTATCACCAATGTGGAAATCCAATAACTCATCTGCAGTAGGAACTGAAGTCAAGGAAGTAGATTCAGTAACTTGCTGTTCATGCTCCACATCACTGCGCTCCTTATTTTTCATAAGCTCAGTAGGGGACTTGAGTTCCAACAGCCTTTCAGAGTGAACATTGCTATGGACAGAAAGGCTTTTCTCACTTAGGCACTCACTGATTTCATCATTGCTACCAAAGCTAGTGGCTCCACTTCTAGAGCTCCTCATTGGCTGTGACTTATCTCTGCAAGACTGAGCGTCTTTCCTGAGTGACAGCAAAGATGAGACCTCAAAATCATCTTTGTATAATTCAGTTGAAATTTCTTTCTTGAAAGAAGACATTTCAAAATCTTCAGAGTATGGTTTCTCTTTAGGAGCAAAAAGATGTTCTGACCAAGACAAATCATTTTCCTTTGTGTTCTTTTGAATGTCTTTTCCTGATTGGATGTTTGGACTATGATTCATATCTTGATCTGACTGTCTCTCTTTCAACATTTTCTCACGTTTTTGGAGATTTTCAATGGCTAATCCAACTAGGTCTTTCTGAACATTTTCAGAATCTAAAGGAAGATCTTTCTTTGAAAGAATTTCAGATGCATCTCCCTGTTCTAGGTCTAATTTCAGTAAGACATCAGATTTACCTTGTTTAGAACAGGTATCTTCAATCTTACTCTCCTTCAATTTTGTATACTCTACTTCTTGTATTTCTGATTTTTTACTAGATTCTTCAACCTTGCCATCTGACACATCAGGAATTCTACTAGCGGCATTTAATTCTTTGAGAAGATGTAGTGAAGGTACATTTTCTAGACAATCTCCAGATTCTTCCCTGATTTTCCTTGATGATCTGAGAACTGCAGATGGGGTCTGAAAATCTTCTGTTCCACTGTCCCATTCATTTACTGTCTTTGCATATGCAGATAAAGATCTTTCTGATACTGATCTCTCAGACCCTGACAGTGAAGCATCTTAAAGAAAAAGAAATCACCACATCAAAATTATTTAATCACAATCTTTCAATTTTGTGAATCAAAGTTTACAGAAAAGCCAAATTTTCATGGAAAAAAACCCCAAAATCCTCTGGTTAATAAATATAACCTGTTGTGGCTATCTTATAAGTTTTTCTTTTACGAGACTATCACCTGTATCAACAATAAATAGAACATTTAAAATTACTGAACATTCTAAAGTCTGAAATAATTTCTTAAGTGTTGTCTTAACTTATAAAGTGAAGAAAAATAGATCTAAGTTGATGAAGCCAGCGCTTTGCACATTCATCCTCAAATCATGCAAAAACAGAATTGTATGATGGTTATTACAAACATTTTTCAAGCAGGAAACCAGTGAAGGACAAACAGACTTCCATATATACTTCTAAAAGAATACATTTTCCTAGGAGCTTCATCTAAGCTCTTGAATTAAAAAGAAAATAGATCAACTATTTCTGCAAATATAGCACTTTAAGAGCTAAACTTGCAAAATATGATCAAAGTACAATATAATAAGCTAACAAACCAAGAATTAAAGTTTTGAATTCAAATCTCTTTTTTTCCTTCCTTCCCTCCCTCCCTCCCTCTTTCCTTCCTTCCTCCCTTCCTTTTTTTTGTTAAGAGTAACAGGCATCTTGTTCTGTCACCTAAGCTGGGGCGTAGTGGTCATAGCTCCCTGTAGCCTTGAACCCGGGCTCAAGAAATCCTTAGCCTCACTCTTCTAAGTACTTGGGATTATAGGCACAAGACACTGTGCTTGAGCCTATAATCCCATGTACTTAGGAGGGTTGGCCAGATCTCTGTTTTGTCACTGATGTTTCTTTGTGCCTCAGTTTTATTTCCTCACTGAATTGCATTTTATTTTTTGAGACGGTGCTTTATTTTGTCACCCAAGCTGGAATGCAATGACTGATCACAACTCACTGTAGACCCAACTTCTTGGGTGTAAGCAATCTTCTAGCGGACTACAGGTGGACGCCACCATGCCCAGCTAATTTTTGTATGGATGGAGTTTCATCATATTGCCCAGGCTGGTCTCAAACTCATGAGCTCAAGTGATCTGCCCACTTCAGCCTCCCCAAGTATGGGATTACATGCGTGAGCTGCTGCACCTAGCCTACATTTTGTTTTCAATAATTAATTTTCTTTTGGTTAAACTGAAAAAATGTATATAATTATTTATCTGAGAAACAGGCTGAAAACATAGGTAACCAGATTAAAAACCTGGTTGGGGGAATTTAGAGATGCTGAAGATATACTCAGCTATTTAATCTTCATGCTTCAGTTTTTCTCATAAATTCTGGACTGATTCAGTTGGGTGTGGTGGCTCATGACTATAATCTCAGCACTTTGGCTAAAATGCTTTAAAGTTTAACCCGGCTGAGGCGGGAGGACTGCTTGAGCCCAAGAGTTCCAGTCCAGCCTGGACAACAATGGTGAGACCCCCATCTCTTTTAAAGATGAACTGGGTGTGGTGGCATGTGCCTGTGGTCCTGAGTCCTCGGGAGGCTGAGGTGGGAGGATTGCTTGAGCCCAGGAGGTCAAGGCTGCAGTAAGCTATGATCATGCCACTGTACTCCAGCTTGGGTGACAAGAGTGATATCCTGTCTCAAACAAAACAAAAACAAACCAAAAAAAAGGATTCACATAGCCAATAAATCACTTTAAAATATAAAACTAACTTTAAAATATTAAATAATATTTAAGAAATTCCCTTTTTAATTAAAAAAATCTGTAAAGGTACAATTTTGTAGACCTTTGCATAAATCCTTAAACTATGTAGCTACAACTGAAATATTTTTTCTAGTTACATACCAACATGTTCAGCAATAGACTCCAGGGATCCTCTGGAACGTTCTGACTCTGTTAGT
Source organism: Cebus imitator (assembly GCF_001604975.1). NCBI lineage: Eukaryota > Metazoa > Chordata > Mammalia > Primates > Cebidae > Cebus > Cebus imitator. The sequence continues at coordinate 1,110,665 of NW_016107348.1, read as the reverse complement.
GATTTCCAATTCTTTGTCGTTTCAGATCTGACATGTAAAAATTAATGAGCAGAAAGAAACATATTATAATAACTGGTAACAAAAAGCAGACATTCTTTTTATTTTTTTTGAGACAGAGTCTTGCTCTGTCGCCAGGCTGGAATGCAGTGGTGCAATCTCAGCTCGCTGCAGCCTCTACCTTCCAAGTAAGCCTCAGCCTCCCGAGTAGCTGGGATTACAGGCGCGCACCACCACGACCGGCTAATTTTTGTATTTTTAGTAGAGACAGTTTCACCATGTTTGTCAGGCTGGTCTCGAACTCCTGATCTCGTGATCCATCTGCCTCGGCCTCCCAAAGTGTTGGGATTACAGGCATAAGCCACCACGCCTGGCTCAAGTCTACTTTTTAATCCTTCACTATTCTAAAATATGTCTCCTATTTTCTATTCTTACTACTGCTTACTTGAGGCCTGGCTTAGACTATTTTTCTTCCTGCTTCTAAGCTTACTCTCTTCTATTTTTCCTCTGTACTGTGGTCAGAAAAATCTCTGTAAACACAAACATGATTGTGTCACTCTCTGGTTAAAAGCCTTCAGTAGCTTAAGAATATTACAAAGCCATTTAATAGCATATTATGTAGAAATTAAAATGTATATAGTATAATGGAAAGTGTATATGTAACAAAAACACACACAAAATCTAAGCATTAAAAGATCCTGGAAGGAAACATATCTAATTGTTGACATTTGCTATTTTGGGATAGTTGGGTATGGTATGACAAACTTTTTTCTTTTCACTACTTCCCCAGAAATAATAACAGAAATAATAATAGCAGCAGCTAATACACAATGCTTACTGTGTCCTAGGCCCTGTTAAGTCTTTTAACCCTCATAACAAGTGCATTAATCAGGTATTATTATTACTCCTGTTTAATAGGGTATAAACCCCTATTAAAAAAAACTCAAGCACAGAGGGGTTAAAAAACTTGCCCAAAGTTACAGAACCAGCTAGACCTGGAGCCAGGATTCAAACTCAGGTAATGCTAAATTAACTATAATGAGCCCGCATTACCTCTCTAACAAAAAAGTCCCAAAATCTTTTTAAACTTTACTTCAAAGGCTCTACATTTTCTAAAAGGTAAAATACAAACTACTAAGAATACATGAGTACAAGGTTTTTCACAATTTGGCTTTTTTTTTTTTTCTTTCTAAGGTTCAATTCAGGTACACAAATTGGCTTTTATTTATTTTTCCTTCTGCTAACTCCAGCAATATCCTATTATGTTCAGCTTCTATGTTTTGCCAATCTGTTTTTTTACTTTTAGTCACTCATGAATAACCTTCCCTCTGAAATGACCCCTATGTCTCAATTGGACTGATTTGTCTAACCTTTACTTTTTGTTCAAAATTTAATTTAAATATTATAACCTGATTTCCTAATATACAATATTGTATATTCTAATGTTTTAACTTAGTATCTTCTCTATTTGTTTACTGACTGCATAATATTCTATTGCCTGCATAGAACCATCATTAACTGAGCTATTCATCCATTTTTGGACACAAAAATTGTTTCCAATGTTTTATGAATATAAAGAATGTTATGATAAATATATTCATGCAAATAGAGATTTTCAGTACCCCGTATTTTCTCAAGCTAGACTTCCGGGAGTAGGATTACTGGGTCAAAGGTTACAGACTTTCGACTTCAGAAACAAAGCAAAATTGTTTTCCCAAAGGTTCACATCAGCTTATGCTACTACTACCAATATTAGAAAGTACCATTTTCATTGTACCCATCAGACTGCAGGATTAAAAATGTATTTTAAAATCAATATCTTATAAATATAACTTTTAATTTTAATACATGAAAATTTTAATTTACTGACACTAAAAATATAAAGTATTTTTACTTCTATAATTTCAGTTACTTAAAAAGTAGCTTCTATTGAGAATATTTCCTTATTCTTTTCTCAAACAAGGCAGGATATAGACAAGTCATCAAAAATTTCTACCTGTGTAGTGGTGTGAGGGGTTTGATCTTAGGTTTTTCAGAAGCTGAGGAGAGTGTTTTAATCTGAGGCTTGGCTGTTGGTGATGTTTCCAAATCTCGGCTAAGCTCGGCTTCAGTTTTCTTAATAAATTCATCATATGACTAAGTTTAGAAAAATGAGAGGAGTCACTAGGCAGAATTTTAAAAACCCATTTTAAATTATAAAATAGTGTATTTTAAGGTAAAATACTCAATCAGTAAAGAAGATATAATATAAAAATCTCCCTTCCTGCCCCCCGCAACATCATTCCCCAGAGTGCTAGTTAATCTGTATATCCATCTCAAAATAGTCTATACATAAGCAAGATATATAATTGTAATCCCAGCATCAATTAAGAAACGACATTCCACATCTATAGAAGTTTAATACTACAAAGCAATAATTCATACCTTGCCACATTAAAAACTTCTTTAACTGATTATATTATTATTCTCTAAAGGGTATACTACTACTTTCATGGTATTTTTAAGAAGTTAGCCATTCTGCTCTGAGTTTCAATGGCAGTCTCTGATGGGCTAAGTACTTAAGGATACAAATTATGAAAAGAGAAAGGTATGGTTGACAGTATGATAGTGGAGAATTAAAAAAAAATGTTTCTTGGTTATTACCCATTCTGAAATAAAACTTTACTAATTTATAATTTGTATGAAAATTATATTTATAATTTTATAATTTGTAAAACGATGTTCCCTAGTTTTCTGGGCTGAAGTCCTTACTTTTACAGCTCTCACTATTTGAGACTAGTGTTTTATTCAAACTGTATGTCTGGTATACAATGTGCTATTCACAATGCCTGGTCCAAAGTAGCCTATCAATAAATATTTATAGAATGAACTAATATGGATGGATGGATGCTTGTCAACTGCTACAGATCCCTAAAATCTGGGCTGAAATCACTACTTTTACAACTCTCATCATCGACGCTATCTTCATCTGAATTGTCAACATTTTGTTAAAGTAACTCCTGGTATTACAGCACAGCTAGGTGTTCTACACCTACACCAGAGCTAGGTGTTCTAGCTTGGTAGATATACATGAGGACTACGAATACTAAGATCTGAAAGCTCTACATATAGAAGTGCTGTCCATTTATTAAATCTATGATCAAATAAAATCCAATAGACTTTTTATATGAACTGCTATGCATTATATATTTTTCTCTCATATACTATAATTTGAAAAGTGAAATACAGAATTTTCTTTTGTCTTTGTTTAAGCCATTAAGTAGAATACTGGAAGAGACGGATCGTATGGCATTTCTCTAGAGGTCTCTTTTCTGACTGACATAGCTATTAAGGAACATTTTCCACCAAAACTATTCATTCTAATAGTACTTTACCTCCAATAGTTACTTCCGTGACACCTCATTACTTGACATATAGGATGAAATCCAAACTCAACAGTTTGATTTCTAAGGTCCTGAATATAATCTTTATTTTTAAATTTCGTTTCCACTACCTTCCAGCCTGAACTCCTCATTATGGTCTTTGTAACTTAATCACTTTTCCTACTCGAACCATTGTACAAGTTACAATCCCTATTCCATCTCTGTATTATGTACCTGTTTAAAGTTTTATTTTCTCCACATCTATCAACAGGCCTATTTTCTGTGTGGAAGACAATACAATGGTAAAGGCACAGAACTGAAAATTAGAGCTAGATTAAAATCCTAGTTTAGTCATTTATGAGCTGTGTATCCCTGCATAAATCATTAGTCTCACTGAAACTCAGTTTCCTTATCTGTAAAACAGGGATAATAATACCCATACCTTGTTGTGAGGATTAAATGAAAAATATGTGTAATTAGCTGAGCTCCTGGTATATAAACAGGCATGTGAATATCTGATGATTAAATTAATAATGGTAGGAGGAGTATGTATTTGTTATTACACAACAAGGACCAATGGGTGGAGATTAAAAGAACAGAAATTTTGACTAAATACAACAAAGAGCTCTTCTTATACTTAGAGCACTTTGAGTCCAACGAGGAAACCAATTAGCTTGAAAGTTTGAAATTTCCTATTACTGGAAGTGTTCATGTAGAAGTTGAATGACCTTCTCTGGTGATGACATGAGAAGGAATTCTTGTAATGAGTAGGAGATTCAGTCTGATTCTACAATGAATGTCATGTTCTAGGAATGCCGGGCTGGCAGAATGTATGTAATAGGGAAGCAGCGTAAGGCAGAACATTGTACAGACTATGTAGACAGTAGAGGCAAGAGGTCATAAGGGCCCCAACTAGCTTGGAGAACATCTAAGAGAATATGCAGACGGTGGAGGTAGTAGGAATGGACAGGGACAAACAAGGAACTTTATAAAAGAATCCATGGGAACTAGTGACTGGACAGGAGAAAACAAAATAAGAAAGACATCAAAACCAAGTTCCCAGCCTGGGACAGAATTAGCAAGGCTGTTACAGCTTGGGGGAAAATCCAAGTTAAGAGCTATCATTTAGAAGCTATCCAAATAGTAGAGTTGTACTATTTAATAAGTTGTGTGGCATGAAACACCATTCTGTGAAAGAAGGGAAGGAAAGGGGAAAGGGGAAAGGAAAGGAGGAAGGAAAAGGAGAAGGAAAAGGGGAAGGGAACGTGGAAGGGAAGAGGGAAGGAGGAGGAAAGGGGAAAGGGGGAAGAGAGGGGGGAAGGGAAGCAGTAACAATTCCAAAAGCTGAAATTATTTATCTAATGGTTCTCTGCTTACAAGGGCATAGATACCAATCTTTCTTTCAAAGGCCTAATCTTTCTTATTTAGAAGAAAAGTTTTAATACTTTATTTTAATATTTATTTATTTTTTAGAGGTAGGGGTCTTGCTACATTACCCAGGCTGCAGTACAGTTGCTATTCACAAGTGCAATCATGGTGCACTACAGCCTCAAACTCCTGGCTTCAAGCAATTCTCCTCCCTCAGCCTCCTAAGTGGCTGGCGACTAAAGGAACACACCATTGTGTGTAGCCTTAATATTTATTTTAATATTTAAATTTAAAATTTAATGTTTTAAGCAAGAATGTCCTGAGATACCCTCAGATTTTTTTTAAGAGGATAAAATGTGGTACCACACTAATAATGAGGAAACCTAATCCATTACTTTATTAACAACATTAAAAACATTTTAGGCATCACACACACATTAGCCTTGACATTAAACCCCTTTCTTCTATGTCTAACCTCTAACTGCTTGATCAGACTGGCTTCTTGGGCTTTCAGTCTTTCCTTTTGCCTTTTTTTCTGTTCCTTCTTCAGCTGGTTCACAACTGATTTTCTTTTCCGCAACTCATCCTTCAGAGCTCTGATCCTACCTTCAATGTCACTCTGGTCAGAAGTAGTTTCTGAAAGAGATACAAAATATTTTATTTATAATTTTGACTTAGGCATAAAGTTAACTTAATAACTACTAATAAAAAGCTATAATGTAATTTTCCATTTAAATAAAGCCAATCCAATGATTAAAATGATAAAATATGAACTTCTGAAAAAAATTTATTATAAAATACATCCCTGCTTTTCTATAATCTCCCACATACTATTTTTGGCTTGATTCCTCCTATTTTTTTTTTTACTTTCTAATTGTACTACTTGAAATTATAAATAAATCTGCAGATATGCTGTCTTGGCAAGACATGCAGCTGGAAGTTAAGAAATGTTTAGACTGATGAAATGTGGATATACTGCAAGAAATTACTTCTGGTAACAAGATAATCATATTTAACTGTCTTTTCCCTTAGTTGTTAATACATAATTTAATAGTTTTTAAGTCATATTAAAATCAAACTAGAGTTATACCACAACAAATTGCTCGTGATTCATTAGCTGATGGTTTAATACCACATTAAAGAGAAAGAAATTATAAAATAAAAACTCTGCTATAATCTTTGTCTGAAAGCTCTCAAAATATTTAAAATAACTGAAATTAAGCTAGTTAAATCTTTTCTCTCCAACAGTTCACATACACAAGACGTCTACTCATAGCAACATCATGAAAAAGATATTTCACTACAATGTGTCACACATATGCTATGAAAACAAATAGGTAGCAAAGATACTGCTTATTTCATTATACATGGAAATTACATGGTATAGAAATTACTGTTCCTCACAGCTCCCTCAACCACACAATGGTGTCATTGTCATACACTAATGTTGAGTGAGACATTTAATAATCTTACAAAAGAAATAATATCATACACAAATCTTAAGACTCAGATTTAACATTACATCATAAGCCAGGATTTTATCAGTTATTTCAAGTTAAATTTATTAAAAGCTAGTTAAGGAAGTTATTTAAATGCAAAAAGATTATTGTCTTTTTAATAGTGTGGTATATGTATCTGAATAAGGAATAATAAAATCTGAATTCCTGTCACTTCTATGACACTGAGTTAAGGCATACTAGGAAAGTTAGGCTTGTTTTATATTAGCAGGGGCATCATACTGAGCCCTAAGCATAGGCAGAGCTCAATATTTATGTGCTTCCAAAATTACTATTTTGATAAGATTTTGTAGATCACTACATTCTCACAGGCTTAGTTTCAATTCTGCCCCTATGCTAGCAATGATTTTCTACTAAAAATATCTTTACCATCTATGGTTGATGATTTAATAGAAACTGATGAAAAACCTGGAGTTTTTAGATAAAAGGCCTTGGAAAATGTTTATGTTTTTAAGTACTAAAGGAACCAAATGTGGGCCTGGTGCACTGGCTCACGCCAGTGCTTTGGGAGGCCGAGGTTGGCAGACTGCTTGAGGTCAGCAGTTTGAGACCACCCTGGGCAGCATGGCGAAACCCCATCTCTACAAAAAAAAAAAAAAATTAGCCGCATGGGCAGCATGCACCTGTAGTCCTGGCTACTTAGAAGGCTGAGGTGGGAGAATCATTTAAGCCCAGGAGGCGGAGGCTGCAGTGAGCTGAGAACATGCCGCTGCATTCTAGCTTGGGCGACAGGGCTAGAAGCTGTCTCAAAACAAAATAACTTGTTAGAATATCCTGATTTTTAAAAATTAGTTTCTGATTATTTGACACACACTGATTATATTAGCTTGGTTGATAAACTCTCCATCACTTATTTAAAAGCATTATAACTCCACTACATTAATATCTACCACTTCCACAAATACTGAATATAAATGATGTCATCTTGAATAGGTAGTGAATCTGTAGTTTAGAAATCTCAGACCTACTTTTCTAAAACTATTCATTCTTACTTAAATAAGCTCCACCAATAAAACAGTATCTTACAAATGTTATCATTAATCCTTGGTGCATAACTCAAGCAAGGATGGTTGAAACATTATTCCACTGCTAACAAATGAAAAAGATAATCTAGTATTGGCAAAGAAACTTGAAGAAAGTCACCAGTAAGTAACAGATCCAGGATAAGAACCCATGTTTCCAAGTATTCAAGTTTATGTCTACTGACATTTTATTCTTCTGGAAGTAATTTTTTACCAACGTACACAAAAGCAAATTTACAAAAACATTAATAACTTTCCACAGAGAAATATGAGACATTCTTCAACTGTTCTGACTCAAAGTGATTCTATTCCTAAGAATCTATTCCATAGTTAAATACACAAAACGAGCTTTCATCATATATATGATAAACACACATATAAATGATATGTGATATCACACACAGGCATAGAGTTATGTACCGCATATGACAGTTTAGTCAATGACAGACTACACAGCAGACTACATATATATGATAGTGGTCCCAAGATTATAATATTATATTTTTACTACACCTTTTCTATGTTTAGATATACAAATACTTAAATTGCCTACAGTCATCAGTGTAGTAATACTGTACAGGTATTACAGCCTAGGAACAAGAGGCTATACCATATGGCCTGAGAGTACAGTAAGGATCCACAATCTAGGTGTGTCATTCTATGAAGTTCACACACTGATGAAATTGCTTAATGACACATTTCTCAGAGCATAGCCTGGATATTGAGTGATATACGACTGCATATATACATCTGCATAAATATTTACATAAAGATGTTTATTATGTCATTATTTGCAATTGTGAAATATTTGAGAAAATCTACATGGCCATCACTAAGGAAATAGTTCAATAAATTACGGCACATCTACTCTTTGAAATACTATATAGTTAACTCAAAGGAGAGCTATAAATATGGGTGTGGAAATATTCCAGGATTTACTATCGTCTGACACATGGAAAACACAAGTGTATAGCACAGGATCAATGACAAAAACAAACAAACAAAAAACCAAAAAAACATTTTTCATGTTTTCTTTACTAAATACTTACTCTCAAAACTAAAACTGAGTTCAAAAAGCAATACACTAGGAAGGGTGCAGTGGCTCACACCTGTAATCCCAGCACTTTGGGAGGCCGAGATGGGTAGACCACCTGAGGACCTGAGGTCAGAAGTTTGAGACCAGCCTGGCCAACATAGTGAAACCCCGTCTCTACTTAAAAAAAAAAAAAATTCAAAAATTAGCTAGGTGTGGTGGTGGGCACCTGTAATTCCAGCTTCTCGGGAGGCTGAGGCAGAAGAATCGCTTGACCCTGGGAGGTGGAGGTTGCAGTGAGCCAAGATTGCACCACTACACTCCAGCCTCAGTAACAGAGTCAGACTCTGTTTCAGAGGAAAAAAAAAAAAAAAAAAATGCAAGACACTGAATATGTTTAACTCAATATATTCAATATGGCAATACTCATAAATATGATATTAATCCTCCTCACAATCTTACATAAACCCACCATTGACTGTCTACATATGCTTCTTAAGGTCCACAAATTCCTTGAAGCCTTTTAGAGCAGAGGCTGTTCAAATACAACACAAATACAAACTCCTCAGGATTAGTCTTACCTGACTGTGTCATAGATAATGACTCATCTGACCAACTGTAACAGTGCTGATGGGACTTGATAGGCAGGTGACATTGTCCTCCAGTCCTATGACTTCCTTTGCTAGACTCCTGCTTTGACATAGATGTACAGCTTTTGGGAAGTGACTGTTAAAACAGAAAACCAAATGAGAACTATTTGGTGATGTAATTATAAAATTCTATTTAAAATTTGAGATACTAGCCATTTAAAGGTAATATTTACAAAGAATTTAAAATAACTGTTGGACATAAGTGAAAAAAAGTTTACACATTATTCAACCTGGGAAAGCTCATTTTTTTTAAATGGTTACAAATTATAGAAGAGATAAGACCTCAATTTTTTTGAAGAAAAATTATAAGAGCATGCTTTTAACAAGGTTTACAATAAATTAGAAGTGATTATCATGTCAGTGATATTTACTCCCACATTCTTTTAATTTAAAAAATACAAAGTATGTACTACTTTTATGGAAAGGAGAGGGGGAGAGAGGAAGGGAAGAAGAAAATAGAGCATAAGAAGTTTGCCCACAAGAGAACAAAAGAAAATTTCTACAGTGACATCAGGTGGAAGTGAGATGCCTGATTTGATTCCTAGCTACTATCACTTCCTATCCCTGTGACTTTGGGTAAGTTTCCTCGCTTGGGGATTAGAACAGCAGCTACTTTATAGGATTCTTGCCAGGATTAAATGAGATAATCCATGTAAGGCACTTGGTAAACACTTGGTAAGTAAACACTCAATAAGTGTTAGCTTTTGTTATAAAAACCACTTTAGGACATAATAGTTTAGACTTCTGTGTTATATTTTCTTGTGAAAAAAGCTCTAATTTTTAATAGTCAATCAGTTCTTGGCTATTCTGAGCCTCATCAATAATGATGCTAGGTAGAATCTAATCAATTTATAAGAACTAATAAACTTGTAAGATTGTTTAAATGCAGTTTGGTTGTAAATACCTAGACGGTAGAAATTTACAGAATAACAGATAATGCTACAAGTAAATTATCTATACAAGCCTAATATTATCATGTAATAAATAAGAAACCACTAACATAATTATTAAAAATCTTTAATAACCTAAAAATGCTGATTTCAAGTATGTGCACAAGGACACCGGAATATTTTTTAACATAATATTAAATAGGATCTTCATTGAATAAAAAATGTTTTTCTTCTACATCTTCTAGGTGCTGTAACACATATGAATCTAACTGACTTTTCAACAGGGGAAATGAAATTAATTCTTTCCATCCACAATAAAAATAGAAGACTCTAACAAAGGATATTCCATTCTGAATTTGGGTAGATTTAAAATAAAAAAAACATAAAGAGGCTTCAACAATGTCTGTGTATACTTTAGTATATCACAGTATACTAAATATTTAATACTGTTTTGCTAATTTTTTGCTATATTTAACAAAAACAGTTAAGTTTCTATCTTGAGTTTTTACCAGCTAGTTTTTTTCTATAAAGTACATAGTTAAGGACAATGTAGAAAATCTTCTTAGCCTAATAATAGCCATTATTTTAATTTAAAATCAATAACTATTTCAGACCTGCCTTTAAGAGATTAAACCACTATTTTTATTCTATGAGTTATACAGAAGTTATTAACTGAGTTACAGTAAAGGTACTCTTGTATTTTAAGATCTTACTGGTTTTGTTATGTGAAAAAACAAATTTCAGAAAGAAACTGTGTTGTTCCTATAAATTGTTTTTCATACTTTGAAAGTTCCTATTCCCTCAATATTAACAGACTTGATAGCATACGATTTTATAACCTCCATTAATGCCAGAAGTAAATGAAAAGCTTTATTTCTATTCAAATGTTATATCCTGTATGTTACAAGTATGGTGATACAGTAGTTAATACTGTCATTAATAGCAATAATATAACTGTTAGTAATATAACTTTCAGGCAGTTTTTTCCTAGAGAATCTTTAAGATATAAATATACATTAACTTACATGTTTACTAGGAGAGGTAGAAGATTCTAGTTCCTGTGAACAAACCATTTCTTCAGTTAGTATACTGCGATCTGGACTCCCTGGTTGCTCCTGTCCTATAGACTCAGACGGTACGTATTCAACAGCAGGGCTGCCTAATTCTTCTGGAATGGAGCTTTCACTGTTTAGATGAGAGTACAGAGGTACTGGAGATTCCTCTTCACTTGCTATTTCTATCAAGAGAGGGAGAAAACAAGAAAAAAATATACAATCTTGGTCAATGGGAAAATTACACTAATAAACATTGTTTTTAGCATATTATTGCTCATTGCATTTATTTATTATTGTTATTATTACTTTTTGAAACGGAGTTTCACTCTTGTTGCCCAGGCTGGAGTGCAATGACGCCATCTTGTTTCACTGCAAACTCTGCCTCCCAGGTTCAAGCAGTTCTCCTGCCTCAGCCTCCTAAATAGCTGAGATTACAGGTGTGTGCTACCACGTCCAGCTAATTTTGTATTTTCAGTAGAGAAGGTGGTCCCACCATGTTAGTCAAGCTGGTATCGAACTCCTGACCTCAAGTGATCCACCTGCCTTGGCCTCCCAAAGTGCTGGGATTACAGGCATGATGAGCGACCGTGCCTGGCCTACTCACTGCATTTAGATAGAATTTCCTTATCATCATCACTTAACATTTACTATAAAGTCTGTTTAGTCTAATTAAGAATTTCGGCTGATGCCAACTGAGAGAAGATATCTACCGCCCATAATCAGCAATGATAGTAACTTACAATTTAAGTGTTTGCAGGGTGCAGAGCAGTTTCAACTCATATCCATTCCTTTAGGAGTAGAAATTGGTCCAACTACTTTTTGTATTTTTTTTTGAGATGGGGGTCTTATTCTGTCATCCACGGTGGAAAGCAGTGGTGTGACTAGGGCTCGCCATAGCCTTGATCTTCCCAAGCTCAGGTGATTCTCCCACTTGTTTTTCCAATTTTAGTAAAGATGAGGTTTTACCATTTTGCCTGGGCTGGTATCAAACTCCTGGACTCAAGTGATTTGCCCATCTTGGCCTCCCAAAGTGCTAGGATTACAGATGTGAGCCACCGCGCTGGCCTGGTCCAACTACTTTGGTATTACTTGGAAAGGATGAAAACACATATTCTAGCAATTCCAATCCTAGGTATACATTCTAGATAAATCTTACCTATATGCAGCAGGAGACAAGTACATGTTCATTGGCAGGATTGTTGTAGCAGTCAATAATTGGAAAAAACACAAAAGTCTACTGATAGCAAAATAAATTGTGGTATATTTATACAATGAAATGGTGCACAGCACTAAAAAGGAATGAACTAGACTACATGCACTGATGGAGATGAAGATACTATGAATTTTATTTAGCACTCTCAAAATTTATAGCACTGTCTTGCTTTGGGAATTTCCTGTCTATTGTGGCTTCTGCTCTTTCTAAGAAAACAGAATGATGTTTGACACTAAACAAAATTTTGGCACACATTCTTGCATAATCTTACAAATGTACATGGCTTGCTTTCTTTGCCTCCACAGCTAACATGCCTCAAAAGGAGGTTATAATATCAAGCTTTGAGTATGTACTGGAAATGTTTAATGTACTCAAATTTTAAAATGTCACTTAAATATTTTGTCTGTAATTATCTCCTTCTAGACCTGAAATCTGTAAGTTTTTTTAACATAAGAAATACCTATGCCCCCAAATAATGTTTTACTTCAAAAAATAAGAGTGATATGACATTCCAAAGCATTTAATCCAAAATTTAAGAGGTATATTTTTACTGTGTATGTGTGGCATAATAGAAATGGTTGAATGAATGAATGAAAAAATTCTAAAAATCATCAGGGATATTTAATCTATGAAAGACAGAATGTGGGCCAGCCAGGCATGGTGGCACACGCTTGTAATCCCAGCACCTTGGGAAGCCGAGGTGGGCATAAGGTTAGGACGTTGCGACCAGCCTGACCAACATGGTGAAACCCCTTCTTTACTGAAATTACAAAAATAAAAATTAGTTGGGTGTGGTGGAACGTGCCTGTAATCCCAGCTACTCGAGAGGGTGAGGCAGGAGAATCGCTTGAACCCCAGAGGCAGAGGTTACAGTGAGCCAAGATCATGCCACTGCACTTCAGTGTGGGCAACGGAGGGCTCTGTCTCCCCACCGTCAAAAAAAAAAAAAAAAAAAAGAAAAGAAAAAAGAATGTGGGCCAAGTGCAGTGGCTCACACCTGTAATCCTAGCACTTTAGGAGGCAGAGGCAGTTGATCACCTGAGCTCAGGAAATCATGACTAGCCTGGGTAACATGGAGAGACCCTGTCTCTACTTTAAAAAAAAAAAAAAAAAATTAGCCGGCTATGGTTGTGCATGCCTATAGTCCCACCTACTCAGGAGGCTGAGGCACAGGAACTTGAGCCCACGAGGTAGAGGTTGCAGTGAGCTGAGATCATGCCACTGCACTCTAGCCTGGGCAACAGAGCAAGAATCTGTTTCAAAACAAAACACAACAAAACAAAAAAAAAGGAACTTTGAAAAGGGTTTAGAAAATGTTTTAATTTTCAGGTAGTAGAGAATAGAACCCTTATATTTCTGCTTTATAGCCCTCAATAGAGATACTTTATTTTATAATTATAAGTCACCTCATCAAAAGAGAAACTCAAATATAAAAACTATAAAGAAAAAAAATGAAAGTCACCTTTACTACGACCTCCTGAGAGATAACCACCGAGGATTCTCTCATCTGTCTCTTTGGAAGACTTCATTTTTTCCTTTTCCCACATTTCAAAAATTGTAATAGTTTTTTTTTTAAACTTCAAATATTAGAGAAGGATGTAAAGTGACTACTTCACACGCCATCCTCAACCACTTTCGCTTACCTGATTGCCATATCTCAAAGGTAAACCAGTGGTGGGTAAGTTTGGTTGGCAGACGTGTGTCTTTCAAGATCTTTTCCTATACTCCCTGACTTCTTAAAAATTAACTTTGAAAAATTATGGCAAAATACACATAAAATTTACCATCTTAACCAAATGTACAGTTCAGTGACATTAAGTACATTCACACTGTTGTGCAACCATCACCACTATCCATCTCCAGAACTTTTTCTTCCAAAACTGAAACTCTGTACCCATTAAACAAATTCCCATCCTCCCTCACCCTAGCCCCTGACAATCACCAATCTATTTTCTGTCTCTATGAATCTGACTACTCTAGGTACCTCATGTAAGAATCATACTGTATTTGTTCTTTTGAAACTGGTTTATTTTACTAAGCATAAAGTCTTCAAGTTTCATAAACAAATGCAGTATGTGTCAGAATTTCCTTCTTTTTTATGGCCAAATAATATTCCATTGTACATATTTCCCACATTTTGCTTATCCATCTGTTGATGCATACTTGGATGGCTTTTACCCTTTGGCTACTGTGAATAATGCTGTTACAACCATGCATGTACAAATATATCTTTGAGATCTTGCTTTCGATTCTTTTGGATATATATCCAGAAGTGGAACTACTGAATCACATGTTAATTCTATTTTTAACTTTTTTTGAGGAACTGACACACTGTTTCATAGAAGCTGCAACCATTTTACATTTCCAACAGGAGTGCACAAAGGTTCCAATTTCTCCACATCCTCACCAACATTTTTTATCTTCCATTTTTTGATAACAGATATTTTAATTGCTGTGAGGTGGTGCCTCATTGCATCTCTGATTTTTGAAGTCAGAGTTAAATGTCAATAAAAATCTGGCAAAATTTGGACATTTGTAAAGAAATATAAACAGTATCAGCCAATCTTCAGCTTTCTTTTGAAATATATTCCATATAGTGTGACATAAAACAAAATGGAAAAACATCAAAACTTTGTAAAATATATAATCTGCACGCACTGTCCAGTACAGTAGCCATCAGCTACATGTGGCTACTTGAATATCAATTAAATTTAAAATTTCAGTTCCTTAGTTGTACTGCCAAATTTAAAGTGCTTAATAATCACACATAGCTAGTGGCTCCAAAATCTAAAAAAATCTGAAATCTGAAACACTTCTGGTCCCAAGCATTCCAGATAAGGGATATCCAACCTTTAACTCTTTGTGGTTTTCATGCCCTGATTACTAAAGAAGTTGAGCATCTTTTCATAAACCCTTGACCACGCTTAGTGACCATTTGGAGTTCCTCATTTTAAGTGCCTGCTCTTCTAATTTTTATGTGGTTTTCATTTTATTATTGATTCACAGGAGTTATTTATATATTCTTGATACTGTACCTTTTTCAGTCATGTGAGTAGTAAAATCTTATTTTGTATTTTTTACTTTATGACAAAAAACAGAAATTCTTAATTTACTGAAGTCAAATTTATCAATTTTGTACTTTATAGTTTTTGCTTTGTATAACATGTTAAATCCTTATTTCCCCCGATGTCATAAATACATTCTCTTATATTCTAAAAGTTTCATAGTTTTAATTTTCTCACTTAACTGTTTATTTCCTTCTTGGAACAGATCTTTTATATTGTCAGGTAGGAATCCAACTTCATTTTTGCCTCCCACAAACAGGAGAGTCAGCTTCCATAGATGCACAGATCGGGTTATCTGTTTCACAGTCTATTTGTCTCTTTCTGTGCAAATGTATTATTTTAATCACTACACCTTAGAAGTCTTCATACACAGTAAAGTAAGTTTTCTGCATTTTGTGGTTCTTATTTAGTAGTGTTGTTGCTTTTTAGTCCTTTGTTCTTTCGTATAATTTTTTTTTTTGAGATGGAGTTTCATTCTTGTCACGCAGGCTGGAGTACAGTGACATGATCTCGGCTCACTGCAACCTCCGCCTCCTGAGTTCAAGCGATTCTCCTGCCTTAGCTTCTCAAGTAGCTGGGATTACAGGCATGTGCCACCACATCTGGCTAACTTTTGTATTTTTAGTATATATAGGGTTTCACCATGTTGGCCAGGCTAGTCTGCAACTCCTGACCTCAGGTGATCCACCTGCCTTGGCTTCCCCAAGTGCTGGGATTACCAGTGTGAGCCACCGTGCCTGGCCTCATATAAATTTTTTAATGAGCTTGTCAAAGCTTTCCTACAAAGAAATCTTGCTGGATTTCTCACGTAAATAGTCTTGAATCTATAGACTAACTTAAGGAGAGTTAGTACCTTATGACAGTGAATCTGTGAATATGGAATAATGTTCTATTTATTTTGTCTTTTTTTTTTTTTTTGAGACAGAGTTTNACTTCAAAAGGTGGTGTGGGGAGTAAGTGAACTCTTAAGAACCCTCCGAACACAGAAACGCCATGTAAGTATTTAATAGCCATCATTTTTTTTTTTCTTTTTTTTTGAGACGGAGTTTCACTCTTGTTACCCAGGCTGGAGTGCAATGGCACGATCTCGGCTCACCGCAACCTCCGCCTCCTAGGTTCAGGCAATTCTCCTGCCTCATACTTTTTGAGACAGGGTCTTGCTTTGTCACCTAGGCTAGAGTGCAGTGGCATAAACAAGGCTCACTGCAGCCTTGACCTCCCAGGCACAAGCAATCCTCCCTGCCTCTGTCCCCTAAGTAGCTGGGACTACAGGCATGTGCCACCATGCCTGGCTAATTTTTTGTAGAGACAGTGTCTGGTCATGTTGCCCAGGCTTGTTGTGAACGCTTGAGCTCAAGAGATCTGCCTGCCTCGGCCTCCCAAAGTGTTGGGATTATAGGCGTGAGCCACTGGACCCAGGTTATTTCGGTCTTCTTTAATGTCTCCTAATAAAATTCTAAATTTTTCCATTTAAAGATCTTGTACACTTTTTGTTAAATTTTATTCCTACGTACTTCATTTTTTTGGTTTCTATTATATTTTATTTCTATTTGTTTCTTTTTTAAAAATTAGATTTTTCTAATCAATTTTTGCTGATCTATAGACATGTAGTTGAGTTTTGTATATGAATTTTATAACCAGAAACCTTGCTAAGCTCACTTATTAATTCTAATAATAAACACGTAAATTCTGGATTATCTATGTGTATAGCTTTATTAATTGTAAATAATGAGAATTTTGCTTCTTCTCACTCTATATAGCTTTTAATACTTTTTCTAGCCTTAAATGTATATGTAGGACCTCTACACAATGCTGAATAGAGCTAAAAATAAGCATCCTTGTCTTATTTCCAAACACAAAGGAAGTTTCTATGTTTTACCATTAAGGATGGTATCTATCACAGGTTTGGTTTTTTGTTGTTGTTAATATCCTTTATTGGGTAAAGAAAGTTCCTTTCTATGGCTACTTTGATGTGAAGTTTATTTATTTTATCATAAATGCTTTTTATTTTTACTTATTTATTTATTTATTTATTTTTTTGAGACGGAGTTTCGCTCTTGTTACCCAGGCTGGAGTGCAATGGCGCGATCTCGGCTCACCGCAACCTCCGCCTCCCGGGTTCAGGCAATTCTCCTGCCCCAGCCTCCTGAGTCGCTGGGATTACAGGCACACGCCACCATGCCCAGCTAATTTTTTGTAGTTTTAGTAGAGACGGGGTTTCACCATGTTGACCAGGATGGTCTTGATCTCTTGACCTCGTGATCCACCCGCCTCGGCCTCCCACAGTGCTGGGATTACAGGCTTGAGCCACCGCGCCCGGCCTTACTTATTTATTTTTTTGAGACAGGGTCTCACTCTGTCACCCAGGAATACAGTGGTACCATCTCAGCTCACTGTAACGTCTGCCTCCTGGGCTCAAGTGATTCTCATGTCTCAGCATCCTGAGTAGCTGGGGCCACAGGCATGCACCACCATGCCCAGCTAATTTTTTGTACTTCTGGTAGAGACAGGGTTCCACCATATTGCCCAGGCTGGTCTCGAACTCCTGGATTCATGTGATCCGCCCACCTTGGCCTCCCAAACTCTTGGGATTACAGGTGATGCTTTTAATCCATTGAGGTGATCAATTTTTCTCCTTTAATCTGTTTAAGGTAATCCACCACAATATCATCTTTTTAATGTGTGTTAATCCCACTCTGTCACTAAGTATTAGGATTTGTATATATAGTTGAACTTAGTGTGCTAATATATAATTCAGGATAGGTAAGACTGGCCTTTGCTTTTCTGATACTGTCCTTTTATGGACATAATATCAAGCTTATATGCTAGCCTCATAAAATGAGTTGAGAAATGTCTATTTTTCTACTCTCTGAAAAAGTAAAGAATTATAATACTAGTTTATCCCTCCCTTTAAAGTCTTATATACTGGTAAAGGTAAAGAAGGTCAATGTAAAAAGATGCTTAGCTACTGGGGTACAATTCCTCTACTGGTGGAAGAATCAGGGGGGTTCTCTTACCTTACTGAGTAAGCTTTGGTAAGTTGTAGTTTTTAGAAGAATTTAGTCATTTCTTGTAAGTTTTCAAGTTTATATTGGAATAAAGGTGTTATAATTTTTTTATCTTTCTAGCATTTGTGGTTATATCAGCTTTCTCATCATTTGCATCACCTTAATCATTTTCATTTTAATTATAATTTTTTTTAGAGAGAGGTCTTACTCTGTCACCCAGGCTGGAGCACAGTGGGGGTGATCATAGTTCTCCATAACCTTGACCTCCTGGGCTCAAGCAAGCTTCTCTCCTCAGTAGCTAGGAATATAGGCATGCACCACCATGCCCAGCTACTTTTTAAATTTTTTGCAGAATCGGAGTCTGCTATGTCACCCAAGCTGGTCTGGAACTCCTGGTCTCAAGCGATGCTCCAGCATTGGTCTTCAGAAGTGCTGAGATTATAGGCGTGAGCCACTGAACCCAGCCTCTCATTTTTAAAAGTCATGAAATAAATCTTTCAATTATGTTAGGCTTTAGTTTTCAGTCTGAACACAGTCAGTATTTATTACCTTTCTGTTCTGTTCTCTGGTCCTCCAGTTCTTTCTTAGGAGTTTTGGGTTTTATTAATTCTTTGTCCCAAGCAGCCAAAGCTTGTTTTTCCATTTGACAGATTTCTGCTTCTTCTGCATCCAGTCGTCGCTTCCACTCTAGGAGCTCCTCAGCATGTTGTCGCCGTTGCATTAATTTTTGCTCTCGCTTTGTCAGAAACCTATGGTCATACCATGAAGAACAGTTTGAGAGAACAAACCAATAGAGATCACTTTGAGAGCTCTATCACTCACCACCTTATCAACAAGTTGTGCAAAAGTAGAACATTCACACTACTCTTCTCTCTGAAAAAAGCTTGAGATAATGGAAGATTTCATAAGTCAACTTATTCAGAAAATGGCGAAATTTATGTTTTACTCATAAAGGTTTGTAAAGTTAGCAAAGGGAAAATAGTATATTCAGAAAAAAACCTTCAGAATATCTAGACAACCATAACTGATAATGTTCACACATACATATTCATTTTTTGTAGGTTATTCTTTTCCATAACAGAAGATGTAAGGAATTTATTCTGAAGGCTCAGACTAGAAAACACACAAACCCCAAAATAACAAATACCAAAAACAACAATAAAAAACAAACCCCAAAGCCCCAAAACAAGCAAGCAAACAAAAAACATGTTCATGTCCCTTTTTCACTTTTATTTTAAATTTCTGACTGGCTTTGCTTCAGGTTTAATGAGTTTTGCTTCTTCTATTACCTAAGAAATGCAACGTCAAGTGGTAAATCTTTTTTTCATGGAGAGAAATGAACACCACAGTCCAGTGTTTAATGCATGTAAACATAACTATTTATTTACTTGAGTAAAGGAATGCATCAAACTCTGAATTTAATCTGATTTCTGAACTTAAATAGCCAATGATATCTTAGGCCTAAAGGGTTAGAATAAATTACTGAGTTAGGAAAAATTACTTAGTTTAGAGGCTACTAATAAACCATCTTCAAATGTAGATGCCACAACTAAATAAAATGTGAGCTGCTCACATTACTGGTGTTACATCTATGTGGTAGTTAACCAACAAACATGCATTCATGTATCGCACAAACACTAAAAAGCACAAGAATTGTCACTCTACTTCTTGAGCAATGATCATGAGCAATCATCAAATTAATGTGGAAACAAAAGGTAAAATTTATGGGACATTTGACAAGAGGCCTCTAGGCTATTAAAAAAAAAAGAGAGAGAAAAAGCAAATAAAACAAACAAAAAGAACAGAGCATGCTCTATCAAAGAGTGCACTGAAAAAGGTGCAAAGTTACCTGACCAACTGGTTGTAGATATACAGCTGGAATTTGGGATGAAGGTTGGGAAAACAGACACTGAGAGAGGCCCAGTGATGAGACGTAAAGACAGAGAAGAAGTAGTGAACAGGAGAGCAGTGTCTACAAAATAAGGAGGAAGATTTTAAACCAAGAGATCAAGAGGCAGAAAGAATGAGAAAGGGAAAGCATAAGAGCTGAGTGAAGAACTTTTAATCTGCTTCCTGAAGAACATTATAAGCGACTCAGTTAAGCAGGCATTACACTCTCTGTGACATTTAAAAAAGTATACTTTTATAGATCTTACCAATGATTTCTGAATAAACATGTCTTTCTTCTCAAATGCTGTTTAACCACCATCTACATTTTCAGTTAAATTTACTTATTTGTCAGTAAAGTAAGTACACTGTGGGACTAAATTAGTTTTCAATTAAGCTTTAACAGATAGTATAACAATTATGGCCATGAACCTAGTATATCAGCAACTCTACATACATACGTAATCCTGAGCAAGTGATTTTTTTAATCTGTACCTTGTCATGTATTTTAAGTATGAAGTTAAATTTAAAAAGTACTACATTTGCCTTACTTAACCTTACCATCACAATCTAGCTTGAAAATAATATAATTTAGTAAACTGATTTACACAAAAATACCCTACAACATAAAACTTACTGCTAACAGGACCTACTGGAGGCATCTTGCTTTATAACTAACAAAGGCCCACTTAATTAATAATATCGAAATACAATACCCATTCTATAAGATATCAGGGTGCATAATTAATAAAGTGAGCTAGTCCCAATAAATACTGTCAATTGAAAAAAACAAAAAAAACTGCTATGGACAGCTTACTCCTAAGGTTAAAGGTAAGAAGAACATTCCATTTTACAGTTATAAAAGCAGGAAAAAAACACCCCAAATTTTCTTCTTTTGTAACAGTAAATAGGTGTGTATAGGTGTGTGTGTGTGTGTGTGTATGTGTGTATAAAAAGTCCAGTAATAACTTTGGAAAGGTTAATCCTCTTTGACAGAGCATGCTCCTGTTCACATGCACAACAACAATAACTTGTAGATCAAGGCAACATTTTTTGCCTTGGAAGGGCAAGGAGTAATATCAGTATGTCATAGAAGTGAGAAAATCTAGGTATAAATCCAGCCATTCATTTGGATTCTTAAAATTATGTATAATCCTGCCTACATGTATTTGTAAATAGCAGACTATTTTAATGTCTGTTTCCCCACATATCACATATAACTTAGTATTTCATTTCTCCTTCACTTACACACACACACACACACACACACACAAAAACACACACATTCACATCTGGATTGCCTTGATTTTCTGCACTGAAGTTCAAGGAAAAACATTTTTGCTAAATTTAAAATTAAGACATTGCAATCTTCCTTGCCATTCTTTATGAATGTACAATAAGCTTATTTTGATGCCAATTATCAAAATATTATGCAAAACAAAGCACTTGGCAAAAGGCTCAAAAAACCTATTCACAACATTCAAATATCACCCACCCTCTTAAGTGCATAACTGCTAAATGCATGCATGACCTAGTACAAAAAGTAAAATAATATTGGAACATGTGAAATAAACTTTAAAAATGTACGATTTAAATTTTTTGTCTAGCCCAACATAGAAAACAATAATTTTCCTCTATTAAAGATTAAGCATATTCAAAAGCTCTAGTTTCAGAATGAGGAACAAAATAACTAATAGAAAGTGAAAATAAAATAGTTTAAAAACCAGTGTAATAAAAGTTTAAAATTAGAATTTCTTTCCAGAAACATGTTCCTTATTAAATATAAATACATTCTATAAAAAGTGCCCTTTAATTAAATATAAATACATTCTTATAAAAAGTGCCCTTTAAAAGTTGAATAAAGTTGAGACAAAAGAGCATTATTTCTAAATAGAATTGATCATCCTTCAAGATGCTACATAGGAAAGAAAAAAAATCGTGAATGATGGAGACATAAATGCCTACTAATATAAAATGCTTTTGATTGATGTCAAGGCATTCTTCCCCCAACAAGTCCTCTGATGGTAACAGAACACTGGACAAGAAAAAGATATACAACAGATTCAGTCTAGTATGGAAATCATTATGGCTAATTTTTTGTATTTTTAGTAGAGATGGGATTTGACCACGCTGGCCAGGCTGGTCGTCAACTCCTAACCTCAAGGTGATCCACCGCCTCAGCCTCCCAAAGTACTGGGATTACAGGCGTGAGCCATGGCACCCACCTGGCCAGCTTAATTTACCTTTTTTTTTTTTGAGACCGAGTCTTGTTCTGTCACCAGGCTAGAGTGCAGTAGCATTATCTCGGCTCACTAAAACCTCCAACTCCCTGGTTGAAGGGATTCTCCTGCCTCAGCCTCCTGAGTAGCTGGGATTACAGGCATATACCACCATGCCCAGTTAATTTTTGTATTTTTAGTAGAGCCGAGGTTTCACCATGTTGGACAGGATGGTCTCGATTTCCCATCCTCGTGATCCGCCTGTCCCGGCATTGCCGAAGTGCTAGGATTACAGGCATGAGCCATTGCCCAGGCCTTAATCCACTTTTAGTCACACTTTCACATCTGAACTTGCTCTGTACAGCTATTCAACTGCAGTAATTAGCTATCTAGCACTCTGCTAATTTCAACAAAATACTATTTAGAAGGATCAGTTTCTACTGAAGATAACTAAGTCATCGATTTAGGTTTAAAAAAAAAAATCTATAAAAAAAAAAATCTATGAGGTTGAAAGCAGAGATGCTAACTTAACTTTAACTTTAGCTAGCTGAACTCTGGAGAGGAGGATTCTAGTTTCAGCTCTACCATTCTGCTGTGTGTGTGACCTGGGGAAAGCTACATAAACTCTGTGGGCCTCAATTTCTTGATGAAAAACAAAGGGACTATGCTTGATGACTTCCCTAACAGCCCTTCTAATTTTAACATTTTATCACTCTTTCTCCATTGGAGTATTTCCACTTATTTTGTACCTCAAAAGACTGCTAGATCATGTGACTGCTAGACCATGTGACATGAGAACTTTTGTTGCCCACAGAGCTAATATAATTGTGGTCTGCATTCCAACACATTATAAAATGATTCCATACTTTGAATAAAATTATGATCTAAATTTTAAATGGAACTCCTAGGTGTAAAAATCTTTTCATTATAAAAGATACCAAAAATCAACAAAATCTTAATACCTTCACAGAAGAAAGATTTACAATTCTACATTTGTTTGGGATGTTACTGTGCTTCCATTATCATTAGTTGCTCATATACCAAGGAGTCCATGGATCCCCTGGAATTGCACGTAAAAGTGTATATATAATATAAAGCATTATTAAATTTGGTAATATGCAGTATACTGCCGAAGGTTATCAAGTTAAAATTTACATTCAATCTGTAGTAGTTCAAATTGCGCACTTAAATGGTAGTCAACAAAAATTTCTAATTTCTCCATATTTAATGGGTTTTGAGGAAGCTAGATATGCGGCAGAGGTTTCAGAGGCAAGGACAGATTCCACAAGCATCTACTTTATAACCATATTTAATTACATATACACCTCAAAGAGTAAAGTCTCACATAATGTCATTTTATATGGTCAACACTGATGTATAACTGAGCTATGTCTAAGTTGGAGAAGCTTCAAGAGTCCTTACAAAATAATTCTTAAAACTATTTTAGAAGAATGTTAGACTAACAAATTAACATTCCTGGAAAACTTCAGCCTTTCTGGTTTCAGCTAAGGAACTCATACCAACTCACCAGATTAACATTTCATCTATTTGAATAAGCCTTAGAGGTGCCAGAGAGCCACAGGATGAAATGTCAGGATATAACATTAGTTGCTTCCCCGAATTAGCAGACGTGCCTTTCTTTTAATAAAAGAAAGTGGAAAACTTTATTATGGGTACACGTGCAGATATTAATTTTTTGTGTGTGTGTGTGACAAGAGTCTAGCTCTGTCACCCTAGGTAGAGTGCAGTGGTACAATCATAGCTCACTGCAGCCTTGACCTCCTAGGCTCAAAGGATCCTCCCACCTCAGTCTCCCAAATAGCTGGGAATATAGGCACATGTTACCATGCCCAGCTAATTTTTTAATTGTTTTGTAGAGATGGTTTCTCACTATGTTGCCCAGACTGGTCTTGAACTCCTGGACTCAGGTGATACTCTTGCCTCAGCTTCTCGAAGTGCTGGGATTATAGGTGTGAGCCACCACTCCCAGCCTTGTTTTTTTTAAATAAGACAACTGTTTATATTAAAATTGTTTTATAAATAAGATCTACAGTTAATTGGCTTCTAGGTTGATCTAACAATTCTGCTAAAATGCTACTAAATGCATAAAATATTTTGTCTCAATCTAATGAAGTATATTAAAAGTGTTATTTGTTGTACTACTTTCAGTGTAACTAAGCAAGAGATATTTATAAAAATGAATTACTTTTCATCCATGCGGCTTCTCATTTTCTTCAGCTTCTGCATAATGCTGCTAGTTTCACTGCTAGAGATTGAAATGGGAGAAGGACTGCGGGTCTCCAAGTCAGTTGGACCAGGACTGGATGCCTTATTATCCTTTGTATCATCATCACTATGAGAGTCCTGCAAACAAAAAGAGGCAAAATTGTATTGGGCTTTAAGAGGACCCTGAAGCCATCATAAATACAATTCAAAATTAATACAATGTCACAATACAATATTTATAACAATAACTGAAAATAAGATATTAAAGGTTAAAATATATCATACACTTAAAAATTGTTAAACTAGTACATTTCATATTATGTATATTTTAATATCATTTATATACAGAGAGAAAAAGGGAATATCATAACATATAATAATCTTAAAAAAGAAGAAATGTAAGAAATCCAAAAAAGTTTCTGCCATCAGTAATCTATGTACATGTCCTCTCTGAGATTTTAAAGTTGAACCATCAAAAGGAATACAAAATTAAACATTGTAAATCTATAAAACATGTATGTACAGACAAAAAGAATGACTGGAAGGCATAACATTTACTCTAATCATACTAGGGCATGGCTTTTTTCCTTTGAATATTCCTTATGTGAAACAATGTTTTCAAAAATTTACAAAGTTTGTAAAGAAAACATTTGGAAAATATTAATCAATACATTATTTCTGATAAGCAAAATGTAAAAGCTTAATTGTTTAGTATAATTTCCCCACAAATAGTCATTTGTCTAACTTTTCAGGAAGATGGGTAGGGACAGTCATAACTGTTTTTATTTTGTAAAACAAAGTAGAGTCCCTGAGCTTCCCTTTCTTCTTCCTGAACAGTTCAGTCTTAAAGTCACTGGATGGGACAGAGCAAGGCAGCCATCTATAAAGAGATGGAGGGAGACAGGAGGCCAAGAGTGGGGTCTCAGGACCTGAGCAGGATGAAGACGGCATCTAACGCAGGAGGATGACCGGTAAGGAGAATCAAAGCCCAAGAAGGCCAACAAGAATGTCATATGGAAGCGACCCAACACACAAATGCAAGCCCAAACACAGTGAGGATGGCCTTACCACAGAGAATTTCCTAGCACAAGAGGCAGAGTCCAAAGAGGGTAAGGAAGAGAAGGTGTGAAGAGATGGGAACAGCCCAACTTGGGGAATCAGAACCCAGGTGGAATGAGAGGGGCATCTACTTACTGTAATGCGCAGATTAAATGGTGGTAATGTATCAATGTTAATTTGTTGGCAACTTACTCTCAGATAACTCAGGATTATAGAATTTTTTTGTACTGTTTGACATTTTTTTTCCAAAATTTAAAGGTTCTTTAAAAATCAAATCATAGCATATTAGAGATTTAAAATATTATACTGCTACTGCTATATAGTCTAGTTTTCTCACACTATAATGACTTTTTTTTTTTTTTTTTTTTGGAGACAGGGTCTTGCTTTATCACCTAGGCCGGAGTACAATGGTGTGCTCACAGCTCAATGAGCTTAATGCACCCTCGGCCTGTTATGCTGAAGCAATCCTCTACCTCAACCTTGCAAGTAGCTGGGACTATAGGCACATGCCATGATGCCCAGCTAATTTTTGTATTTTTTGTAGAGCTTTGGGTTTCGCCCTGTTGCCCAGACTGGCCTCAAACTGCTGAGCTAAAGCAATCTGCCCACTTAGGCCTCCCAAAGTGTTGGGATTACAGGCACAAATCATGGCACCCAGCCCTACACTGACATTTTATAGTACCTTAGAACAGGTCCACTGGATATGGTGGCTCACGCCTATAATCCCAACACTCTGGGAGGCTAAGACAGATGGATCACTTGAGCCCAGAAGTTGGAGACCACTGTGAGCAACATGGCAAAAACCTATCTCTACAAAAAATACAAAAAATCAGCTGGAAGTGGAGGTGCATGCCTGTAGTCCCAGCTACTCAGGAAGCTGAGGTGAGAGGATTACCTGACCCCCAGGGAGGTCGAGGCTGCCGTCAGCTATGATTGTACCACTTCATTCCAGTCCAGGTGACAGAGTGAGACCCTGTTTCAATAAAAAAAAGGAATAGGTTCAAATTTTGTCTGTGTCTGGTATCTGCTTTGAATCATGTATCATTGTATTAAAGTTGGATAGCTAAAATGAGTATTATGTAAATACTAAAACAGTCTCCCCCATTAATTCTGAAGAAAACATTTGGATTGATGAGTAATAGCAAAGCCCTCTGTTCCAATTTAGTTTGTAAGTGAAAAATACTCTAAATTAAACCAATATTATGTAAGAACCACATGCCCCTTTAAAAACTTGTATATACAATAGGAAAAAATAAAATAAAACTCTCACTATACATTAGGGCTTTGCTACGGTTTGAATGTTTGTCCCCTCTGTAACTCATGTTGAATCTTAAGTCTCATTGTAACATAAGAGAGTGGGAAATCAGACTATGGTATTTGAGAGCTTTTGGAAAGGTAATTAGAAATAGATGACATCATGAGGGTTGGACTTTAGTGACTTAATAAGAGAAGAAAGAGAGCACTGAGCTAGCACGCTTAGTCTGCTTGTCATGTGATGCCCTGCATCACCCCTTGGACTCTGTGGAGAGTCCTTACCAGCAAGAAGGTCCTCACCAGATGTGGCACCTTGACCTTGAACTTCTCACCTTCTAGAACTAGAAGAAAAAATGTTGCTCCTTTATAAATTACCCAGTCTTAGGTATTCAGTTATAGCAACAGAAAATGGACTAAGACTGGCACATCCATAGAACTTTATCTTAGTCCATTATTGTATCATACTGCTCGAATGAATATCATCTTAGAACATGAGACAGGGCTGGATATCGGCAGTCCACATAAGACAGGAAACAAATCATAACTTCATGTAATTTACCAATTTATTCTCCCCTGCAGACTTCAACTTCTCCTGTAGTTTTATGGTGGTCTGTCGGATCCTTTCAATCTCCTCCTGCTGTTTAAGAATCAGCTGTCTTTCCTTCCGAGCTGCCTTATTGGCTTCTTGAAGACGTTTTATTTCTGCCTAAGGTTTAAAGAGGTAGGAGAGGCATTATGATGGGGAGAAGACAAGGCCAAAGTAATATTTTAAAAAAATCATCACATATATTAAAAATAAACACATATAATACATACAGTATCTTATAATAGAAGTAGTAATACAGGAAAGTTTTAAAAGTAGCGAGGGAGGAAATAAATCATATACAATCCCACCATTCTAAAATAATTTAATATTATCCCTTAAATTTATTTAAATTATACTTAGATTGATAATTTCATATCCTGTTTTAAAACATAACATATATTTCACATTTTTCCATGCTACTCAATGTTTATACTTACTAGTTTAATAGTTGCTTATCAAGTAATCTAATTAATGTAACTATTATTCTACTGCTAAACTTTTAGGGCCCTATAATTTTTTACTATCCCAAAGAATGCTTTAATGCCCATAGCTGTTTCATACCATGGACTAGTTCTTTAGGAGAGATTTCTATAAGTAAAATAACCAAGTCAAAGACAGTAAATCATTTTATGGTTCTTAAAAACAGTTGTTTAAATTGCTTTAAAAAAAAACCTGCTTTTGCCTACAGTACTACCAAAACATTAAAGCTACATTGCACCAATCTCTCTCCAGACAGATTATTACGTTTTCAGTTGCTATGTGGGCAGAAGATAATATACTTCAATGCTAATAACTGTCAAAATTTAACAGAGAATCCTTTTTTAAAAATAAATTTATTTAAATCTGTTTTCTGGGCATGGTAGCTCACACCTGTAATCCCAGCATTTTGGGAGGCCAAAGCAGGCAGCTCACTGGAGACCAGGAGTTCAAGACTAGCCTGGGCAACATGGTGAAACCCCACCTCTACAAAGGACTCAAAAATTAGCCAGGCGTGGTAGTGCTCACCTGTGGTCCCAGCTGCTTGGGAGGCTGAGGTGGGAGGGTCAACCTCAGCCCAGAGGTCAAGGTTGCAGTGAGCGGAAATCATGCTATTGCACTCCAGCCCGGGCAATAGAGTGAGACCCTGTCTCAATCAATCAATCAATCTATCTATCTACTTATCTATCAATCAATTTTTTTTGTCAATAAAGCATAATAAAGACATAAAATTTGTTAGTTGTAATTATTTTAATCATTGAGAGTTTTTGAAACTACCTTAAAATGCAAGAAAGTGCTTAAAAAACACCTACATTTCCAAAACACCAAGTTAACAATTGTTAATATTCAGTTACATATTCTCCTAGTCTTTAATCCTGTAAAGAAATAAAATATTACAGATAAAACTAGTCTGCAATCTTGTGCCCAGCCCCTCAGAGGTAACAACTATCATGGGTTTGGTATCTATCCTTCCAGTACATTCTTTTTAAATTCTCCTAAAAATATTTGTGCTTATCTGCAAAAAAAGATAAACTATTTGGTTTGTATGTTTAAAAATATTTTATAAAATATCATACGTACATATTTTAAATCTTGCTTTAAAAGATATCACTTTTGATATTTCACCATGCAAATTTATGCCTTTTAATGCTGCATAAAATTAAACTGGAGAACCATCTATTTATCTACCACCCATATGGTGGGATTTTTATTTTTTACATTTTTTAGAGACACGGTCTTGCTCTGTTACCCAGATTGCAATGCAGTGGCCCAGTCACAACTCACTGTAGCCTCAAACTTGTGGGCTCAAGTGATCTTCCCACCTTAGCCTCCCAAGCAGCTAGGACTACGGGCACGTGCCGCCATTCACAGCTAATTTTTAATTTAATTTAATTTTTTTTGTAGACACAGGCTCTTGCTATGTTGCCCAGGCTGGTCTCAAACTCCTGGCCTCAAGTGATTCATCTGCTTTAGCCTCCCAAAGCACTGGGATTATAAGCGTGAGCCATTGTGTCCACCACATATGGTGGGATTTTAAGGCTGTCGTCTATTTTTTTTTACTATTCTACAAACAATGCTGTAAGTGAAGAGCCTTATATTTTTGTCTCCTTGAGCATATTTGTAAATTTTTCTGGAGTAGCTGTTTTCAAAGTGTGCTCTATGGAGTCCCTGGAAGTCTTGAGACCCTGTCAGTGGACTCTCAGCATCAAACCATTGTTTGTAATACTAAATACATTTTTAGCAAATACATCACTTGCTCTTTTCCACTCTCATTCTCCCATGAGTATACAATGGTTGTGTACATTTTAAAGAAAATAACTATATTTCCCAAAACAAAAAATAATTTAGTGAAAAGAATGACATTTTATAGTATTGCAAATCTCTTTATCACCTAGCTTGATTTTTCTTTTTTTTTTTAACATTGTGCATTGGTCATTGGGAAAATGTTGGTTCACTAAGGTATGCGGATTTTCTAAATGTTGACACATTTCATTATGAAATATCAAAAAATTATACTCATTAATATTACCATTAATCTCAAAAGAAAAATTATTTTGGGTGGCCAAGAGAAATTTTTCAAAATTCTGACTTTTGTGTGAAAGCTTGAATTTTATCATTGGCAACATACATTGTCAGTTTTTTTTTGTTTGAAATGACAGGCATACTTTTTTCGTTTTTGAGAAAAATATCTGTCAAATACCCAAATCTGAATCAGCACAGTTTGCCTTGAATCATTCTTTCAAGTAAAAATGCTATTCCATGCTGGGGGGCAGCGGGGGGAAAGGCTTGCAATTCAAACAAGCACACAAATACTTCTTGAATTAATCACTATATTCTGGTATCCAGCAAAGGTGCTTCATAATGGACTTCCCATTTCTGTCATGCAGAATACAAAAAAAGACATGTACTCAAGGGTTCAAGACAATAAAACTAATAATTCTTACTACTTAACTCAGGACATTCTTAAGTGAAACTTTTTTTTAAACTGTGAGTAAGTGGCATGAAGAATAAGACAATTACCAAAACAGTTTGGTGCCAATGACTTGTGCTAAAGCACCAGCAGTATTACTCAGCATTGTTTTCTACCATTTAGTGTAAAATGTCAACACAACGAAAAGGGCAAATTCATATCCAATCCCAGCATCATTATGAAAATAGTTTAACCTTCCAGACCTGTGAAAGGGTCTTAGTGGCCAGAGTTTCACAAAAGATATTTTCAAACTTCTACTAACCTAAGCCTGAGTTTCTGAACCAAATAATGTATAAATTCACCCAATTCAAGCCCAGAAGAAAAAAGAGATGACTTCTAAGGAATACTTGGAAAACAAGGTTTGCTCCTCTTGTAAGAATAACTCATAAGGTTGTACAAACGAATTGTTCACATTAAAATGGTGAAAGGTATAGGTGAATTATTCACTTTATTAAAATGGTTATTTTTATGTTTTATGAATGTCACTTCAGGGAGTGAAATAAGAATAAGACATAGAAAAATATGGTGTCTCTTTTTTGGATACAGTTGTACCAAATCGCTTAGAGCCAGCCATTTCACTATCAGTCAAAAAGAATTCTTACGGATACAGCGGCAATGAATATCTTAGCACATATATTCTTACACTTTGATTCATTTAACTTTATAAGGCAACTTTTCAGGGGTAATCAATTGGATCGAAGAGTATATTTTGCACATTTACTTAAAAAATTCTTAAGTTATTACAAACAGAGAAAGTAGTCACTCATATCCCTACATTGGCATTAAACACAGTTAGCAGTTTGCACATTTGTTTCAAATCTGTTGTGGTCTATAAATAGATAAACACAGATGAAACCAAACTCCATGCCAATCTCTTCCTCCTTCCTCTCTCCCCTAGAAGTGTTATCATTCCTATTTGCTTTTTTTACTTTCGATGCATGAGTGATTCCATAAAACATATACTACTAACAGGTTACTTAAAAAATTTTTATATGACTGGTATAATACTGCATATATTATTTGCATCTTGCTTTACTATAAAAAAGAACATTATGGTTTTTGATAAGTGAAGATCTAATGTTACACTGTCCCATATGACAGCTTCTAGCTACATGTGGCTAGTAGCTACAGTACTGGACACCACAGACACAGAAAATTACCATTTCAGAAATCTCTATAGACAGTGCTGATAGCTAATATATTCAGTTTCCTACACTATTATACTTTCTTGCAAGAATATGTTTTATCTCATCTATTCTTTTATTGAAGAGGTTAAATTATTTCCATTTTCCTCTGCACATATGTGAAAGCTTTCTTAGGATATATACCAAGACAGAACTGCTGAGTCATATATTATGTATGTCCTCAACTGAACCAGATATTGGCAAGTGCTCTCAACTCAAAGTGGTTACACCAGTCAACTCTAACCAGCTACACAGAGAGGCAGTGATAAAACGGGAGACTCAGGAGACCTCAAATTCTCATTCTCCTCAAAGCAGTTGTCAAGTCCTGAAGTAGCACACAGAGGGCTAAGAAGTTAACCCAGAAAAGTCTCAAAAGCAGAGCAGGAATCCCCAGTTTCTTGTGCTAAATAAAAAATTTTGTCTGGGTTTCCAGTGAATCTCAGGAGGGCCCCAAACCAGGGACAATGCAAACCAGAAGTAGACTGAGGCTTACCAACTCTACAACCCAACCCTAACGCAGCACAGTTTTTGAATGAATTAAGATGAACAGCTGGTAACTCTAATAGCATAGCAAAAGAAAGGATAAATCCTCTCTGGGGGAAGAGACCATCAGCTGGAGCTTTTGCAGTGATTTATATAGAGTGTCTAGCATTCAATTAAAAAAAATTGCTAGGCATGCAGAGAAAAGGGGCCATATGATAGTTAAAAGAAAACAGACAATAGTAATAAGAGGCACAGATGGTCACATATAAGCAGACAGGGAAGAAATAGCAGTCAAGAAAATTAAAATAACTATGGATAATATGTAGAAAAAAGATTAAAAAGTAGGCTGGGCAAGGTGGCTGAAGCCTGTAATCCCAGCACTTTGGGAGGCAGAGGCAGGAGAATCACCTGAGGTCAGGAGTTCAAGACCAGCCTGGCCAACATGGTGAAACACTATCTCTACTAAAAACACAAAACAATTAGCCAGGCATGGTGGCAGGTGCCTGTAATCCCTGCTACTGGGGAGGCTGAGGCAGAAGAATCACTTGTGCCCGGGAGGCAGAGGTTGCAGTGAGCCAAGATTGCCACCATTGCACTCCTGCCTGGGCAAGAAGAGCTAAATTCCACCTGAAAAGAAAGAAGAAAAGAAAAGAAGAAAAGAAGATTAAAGGGTATTGTAATATTATAGAACTAAAAAAAAATCATATTAAGAACTCACTGGATAGACTTAGCAGCACACTGGGCAAAGTAAAAGACATACTAATGAACTCAAAGACAGGTCAATAGAAACTTTCCAAACTGAAGCACAATGTTTTTAGTTTCTAATTTGTTTGTCTTAAGGAATGAAATACAAGACAGAGGAAAGAGACATAGTATATGGTAAAAGGTCTAAACTACATCTAATTGAAGTCTCTGAAGGAAAGGAGAAAAAAAATGAGGTAGAAGTGGCCAGGTACAGTGTCTCACACCTGTAATCTCAGCATTCTGGGAGGCCAAGGTGGGGGGATCACTTGAGTCCAGGAGCTCGAGACCAGCCTGGGCAATATGGCGAAACCCCCATCTCTACAAAAAATTAGCTGGCACTGGTGGCACACACCTGTGGTCCCAGCTACAGGGGAGGCTTACGTGAGATGATTGCTTAAGCCCTGGATGCGGAGGTTACAGTGAGCCGAGATCAAGCCACTGCACTCCAGTCTGGGCAACAGAGTGAGAGACCCTGTCTCTAAAAAAAAAAGAATGGGCAGAAGCAATACATGAAGAGATAGTTTTTGAAAAACTGATAAAATAAAACGACCAATAGATAAAAGCAGCTCAGAAAATCCTCAGTAGGATGAATACAAAGGAAAACACACCTACATGCATCATAGTAAAACTACTAAAAAATTTGGATAATTTTTAAATAATCTTGAAAGAAACCTTCAAAATAACAAGATTAAGATAACTGACCTCTCCACATAAACAATGGAAAGCAGTAAATAATGGAAAAATATCTTTAAAAGTACTGAAAGAAAATAATTTTATGCCTATTAAAAATACCCTTCAAAAATAAAGGTTAAACATTTTCAAACTAATAAAAACAAAAAATGTGTTATCAGCAGGCATGCAATAAAATACTAGATGTATCAAAATGAAAAATTTTATACTTCAAAGGATGTTATCAAGAAAGTGAAAAGAAACCCCCACACAATGAGGAATACATTTATAAATCTTGTTTTTATTCTATTTTATAACAGAAAGCTACTGTAACGTTATAGAAAGTTAGTTACTTCTTTTAACTAAGAAAAATATTAATTTATTTTAAAACCAATTTTTTTTGGATTAAAAAGACAACTTATTTTTTAAAAAATAGAATTGAGAATTTATTCAAATTCCTATCATCTGTAATGCTTCCTTGGATAAACTTATAACTAAGTAATAAGCCAATAAATATATCAGATAATTAGGTTCCTAAATCATCTAGCATAGTAGGTAGCACCTGGCAACAGGTTAGTATGGAAAAAACAACTAGAATCTATTGAATACTTACCAAGCACTGTGAAACACACTTTATATATGCTACCTCATTCAATCCACACAATTACCTTATGAAGTATAATCCCACTCCTACAGATGAGGAAATTAAGTCTCAGAGAGTTACTTAAACTTTGACCATGATTACACAGTTGCAAGTGACAATGCTGGAATTCAAATAATAACAACTAACATTTATTGAGCACTTACCATGTGCCATGGTCTGCTCTTATTTTATGTATTAACTTACTTATTCCTCACAAGAATCTTATCAAGTATGTTATTATTATTTTCTTCAGTTTATGGATGAGGAAACACAGAGAAGTTAAGTAACTTGTCCAAGGTTATGAAACCAGCAACTGGTAAAGTTGGGATTTTAGCCTAGGAAATTTGACTCCAGAGCCTGAATTCTTTACCACTACACCACCATGCTACCTCTCCAGAACTCAAAACTGAAGTCTCTCTAGGCCCACTAAGCCAAAATATTTACCAATATGTAATTAACATGTCATGAAAGCCCACGGAAACAATAATTTAAAAATTAATCAAAATAGATTCTTTTATATATATCTTAATTTTTAAAATACGTGTTTCAAAAGAGTATTTTCTTCTACTCACTACATGAAGGTAGAAAGTTTGACTGTGTATTTTATTAATTTAGCAGTGACACACAATCCTAATTTAGGAGAAATATAGATTACCAAGCAACCCCTATAATTATAGTAGTATGAACATAAACAGTGGTAAGTATCAACTACATCTCATTTAAGGCAATAATAAGGAAAAGAAATTAGGCAAAAATCATAGATTCTACAAACTAACTTGGCTTATGATAAGCTGTCCTAAAGGAGTGTCTTCCCTAACATACCTTTTCTTGCTGCAACCTTAAAAGCAAACCACGCTGTTTCTTCCGGAGTGGGGGCATTTTATCATCCTCTCCTTTGTCTCGTAGATGTCTGCAAATAATATTTTTAATTGAGACAAAGACTTGATTAAATTTCCATTACCTGAATAATGTCAAGAATTCTTGACTACTAAAAAGTCTACAAACCAATTTAACATTTTCAAATGTGAAAAGTAATTGCTACATGTAGCCATAACCATTCATATCCTAATAAGTATTTTACTGAGGTATATGCAAGCCCTAGATTGTGTCCTCTAAAGATAGAAGGACTTCGAGAAATTTATAATATTGTATCATATGACAGCATAACATTACAGTCAGTTAAGTGATAGAACTGCAAAGAAAATGTTATATGGGTAACAGGAGGTTTTGAAAGAAATACAAATCAAATATGACTGCCATATTTCTAGCTTGAGAAACTGGGTTGCTCAAATCAAATTAAAAGAGGAAACAAAAACATCTTAAAATATAAAGCATTCCATTTTACGAAAGAAGAAATGAGTGAGAACTGTGCTCACTGAAAGAACTTACTTTTTTTGATGCTCTAACCAGGCCAACTCAGCCTTAGTCTTCTCCTTCAAGGCCTTTTCACGGAGACGCAGGAGTGAAGACTGGTGAGCCGCCCTCATTTCTTCTTCTTTCATATACTGTCGAACCATCTCCATAGTAAATTTAGAAAAGCTATCTTGTCCTCCTGAGAATGGCATGTTCACTTCCTAAAGTAGACGGTTACTTTCTTGTTTATCATCATCTAAACCTTTTGGTACTTAACTTCATTAAAAGTGGTATGCATTTACAAAAAACAAACTATGTATTTAACAAGGCTGCCAACAATGTAAGAGAATATTCTTTAAAAAGGTACATGAGGCAGATTAATATTCATTTTCTAATTTATTCGGCCAATAAAATTTTAATAAACTACTGCAAGCCAATTACCGTACCAGGGATACAAAGTGGAGTAAGAATTTGTTCCTGTTAACCAAGAGGCATACAATTTAGTAAGAAGAATTAATGTAAATTTCTAAATGGAATAAAGTATTAGAAGTATGAAGCAAGTAAAAAAGCTAGCGAGATAATAATGGCTCAGATCCTCAAAGGCCTTATATTCATTCCAAAAAATAAGTTTGTATTATACTTTGTGAGGAAAGTGAGGCCAGGTTTTATAGGAAAACTATAACATAAAATTGATATCTAACAAAAATCATTCTAGTAGCTGACAAATGAGTCAAGTAAAAAATGTTTTCTCGTATCTTTGAGAGAACATATCCACAACCATCTACCTCCACAGATAAGTGAAACACACCTTGGCAGAAGACAATGTAGTCTTTTCTGGAGAACCTTCTTCATCAGAGTCATCATGATGACCTCTTCTCTTTTCCATGTTAAATCTGCGGTGACTCTCTGAAGGCAGTAATGATCGAAATGATTGTTCTTCTATTTCATCTTCTGTCATGGATTCATCAAATTTCAGAGAATATTCTGTTGCAATAGAAGTTGAGTCTAAAAGAATATGGAGAAAGTAGATTTTGTCATAACTGTTCTCAGTAGCAATTCAAGTAGCACCCCTTTGCCTCTTTATGGGACACGCCAATATAAATTCATAAAACTGATCAGTAGTAGATATGAAATAATAAACAAAATTTATTTGCCTTACGAACAAGAAAAAAAAAACTCTAAAAATACCTAGAAATACTAGGATAAGAACTATAAAGATTAATGTTGCAAAAAATTTAGAGAGCTCTTACAAATCAATTAGAAAACCACTAATGCACCTATAGAAAAATGAGAAAAGGTCAGATCAAATGCTTTACAAAGGAAATATAAACAGTAAAAGTGAAAAAAAGTTTAATATTGCTATCAAAGACATACAAGTAAAAATATCTTTTTTAAAAACTCATTAATTCCTAGCTTAATTAGAATATGACAGCTCTTTCAGGTTGGTTCCTGTGTGCCTTTGACATGGCCTTGCATCCTTTTTTTTAATTGAATACTTCACTTTCTGGTACAAGATATTGCAGGCTCATCTTGTATTTTTCCTACAGCCCTAGAATCAGCCATTTCTCCAAAGAGCTCTTATTTATTTTATTCAATAATGATATTTAGAAACCACAGTCTAGGGGCCAGGCACGGTGGCTCACACCTGTAATCCCAGCATTTTGGGATGCCAAGGTGGAATCCCAAAGGAGGCCAGGAGCTCCAGACCAGCCTGGGTGACAGTATAAGACCGCCATTTCTTTAAAAGAAAAAAAAAAAAATGAATGAATGAATGAATTTGTAGGTACTAGTTGTCCTTGCTACTATGGGTGTATCACTACTTCTGCACTTGCTCAATGAACAGAACTAGGCAATATATGGATGTACACTAATCCATGTATACATGTGTGTGCACATACTCACATACAATTACAATTGCTTTTGTATACCTACAGCCAGCCAGCTAAACACGAATTCATACTTAGGTCTCCGATCCAGTAACAAAGTTCATTCTAGTCCCTTCTTGTGTATCTTCCCTTCAAACACTGAGAAACCTGGCTCCCGCCATCCAACACTCATTTATTTATTTGTTCAACCCCAATATACATGTAAAGAACGGTTAACCTGTACCCCTGCGAAAAACTATTATCCAACTAGAGTATAGGTTTATGTACTAAACCTTT
This sequence comes from Cebus imitator, assembly GCF_001604975.1. Classification (NCBI taxonomy): domain Eukaryota; kingdom Metazoa; phylum Chordata; class Mammalia; order Primates; family Cebidae; genus Cebus; species Cebus imitator. Next base: position 1,073,069 of record NW_016107348.1, on the reverse strand, counting down.
TGTGTTAGGTTTATATTAATAGTTTCCACGCAAGACATCATTTTCCAAAGTTACTTAGGTCAGCTCTTTTCCCCCCAACCCCTTCAGTATTGTTATGCCACATATTTATAATAGTTAGATTCATTTATCACAGGCTGCATTCCATTTTCAGATCTCCCAACATCCTGACTAATGTATGTGTATGCATGATTAGTTCACAGATATTAAAATTCACTCATTGTGATACACAGTTCCAAGGTTTTGACAAATACATATCATCATACAGAACATACATACCTACAGAACAAATACTCCATGTAACAGTAAACACCCCTTCATGCATCTTCTTTGCGGTCAACTACTTCCTCTTCCGCCTAATGCCTAGAAACCACTTGTTTTCCATCTCTTTAGTTGTGTCTTATATAGAATGTCATATAAACTGAATCATATTATAATACATAGACTTTTGGGGTCTGCTTTTTCACTTAGTAAAATCCATTTAAAATTCGTCCATGTAGTTGTGTGAACCAAAAGATTATTCCTTTTAATAGCTGAATAGTATTTCACTATATGGACGTACCAGTTTGTTTATCCATTCCCCAAATAAAGGACATCTTGGTTGCTTCTAGTTCTTAACAATTATGAATATGCTGCTATGAATATAAGTGTACAGGTTTTCATGCAGATGTAAGTATTCAAATCACTTGGTAAACAGGCATGTGATTGCTGGATTGTATAGTTAAGTCTTATGAGATGCTATGAAACGATCTTCCACAGTGATCATATAATTTTGCATTCTCACCAATAATGTATGCAAGCTCCTGTTGCTCTGCATCCTTGCCACCAATTTGTTATTGTCAGTTTTTCTAATGGCCATTCTAATAAGTGTGTTACTATATCTTGTTATTTTAATCTTCATTTCTCTAATGACATATGATGCTGAAGACCTTTTCCTGTGTCTATGTGCCATCTGCATATTTGCTTCAATGAAGTATCTGTTTAGATCTTCAGTACATTTTAAAAATTGAGTTGTTTTTCCCTATTATTGAAGGGTTTTTTTTTTTTTTTCGCATGAGCCACCGCACCCGGCCTTCTATTACTGAGTTTTAAGAGTTCTTTATATATTCTAGATATAAATCCTTTATCAAATATATGACTTGCAAATATTTTCTCCCAATCTGTGGCTTGTCTTTTCATTCCCTTCACAATGTCTTTCACAGAGTAGAAGTTTTTAAATTCTGATAAAGCACAATTCATCAGTTTTTTCTTTCACGGATCATAACTTGAAGTGTTACATATCTAAGAAGTCATCACCAAACTGAACGTCACCTAGATTTATGTTTTCTTCTACATGTGAGTTTTTTAAGGGTTCAGTTTCTTTGGATGGTAGCTGCCTGTGAATTCTAGCTGTCTTGGCTTCTTCAGATCCCTAACTCCATTTCCTCAACTCGAGAAGACCAGTGGGCTCCATGCTCTGCAGTCTGGAAACTCTCTAGGCAGTAAACTGGTAGAACTGCAGCACTCATTTGTTTCTAGTCTCTCATGAATCACACAATTCACTGACTGAGGCCCATTGTCTTGAAAATAGTTATTTCATGTTTTGCCTGACATTTTACTTGCTTTAAGAGGGTAAGTAGGCTGGGTGCTGTAGCTCACATCTGTAATCCCAGCACTTTGGGTGGCCGAAGCGGGCAGATCATGAGGTCAGGAGTTTGAGACCAGCCTGATCAACCCGGTGAAGCCCCGTCTCTATTAAAAATAAAAAATTAGCCGGGCATGGTGGCATACACCTATAATCCCAGCTACTGAGGAGGCTGAGGCAGGAGAATCACTTGAACCGGGAGGTGAAGGCTGCAGGTTGCAGTGAGCTGAGACCGCACCACTGCACTCCAGCCTAGATGACAGAGCAAGACTCTGTCTCAAAAAAAAAAAAAAAAAAAAAATAGAAAAAGAGGGTAAGTAAATCTGATCCCTGTTGTTCCATCATGGCCAGAAGTAGCAGTAATCCAAATAATATATATTTTTTGTTTTTTTGTTAGTCAAGTGAAGCACTGGGCAAGTAACTTAATATTGTTTAAAGAAGTTAAATAAAGTAAGTCACTGTTTATAATGTTTCAAAATAGTCACCTGACAATTATTTATTCATTATTATTGGAAGCCAAAAACCATGACAAATACTTGAGACATGGCACAAACAAGTCCCACATGGTTACTGTTTCCTTCTAAGGCTTAAAAACATTATCTATAATTAAATTTGTCATCAGTGCTTTAATTAGAAACACTGTATTATTAATGAGATAAAGTTTAGTAAATATTAATGAGATAAAGTTAGGAATCTCCTCAGCTAAATATCCAAGTACACCACTTTTAATGTCTATATTCCTTTATTTACTTATTTTTTTTTTTTTTTTGAGACAGGGTCTTGCTCTGTCACCCAAGCTGGAATGCTAAGGCTCAGTCATAGCTCACTGTAGCCTTGATCTCCTAGGCTCAAGTGAACCTCCCATCTCAGCCTCCAACATACTAGGACCACAGGCTGTGTCACCAAGTCTGGTAAATTTTAAAATTTTTTTGTAGAGACAGGGGTCTCCTTATGTTTTCCTGGCTGGTTTCAAACTCCTGGGCTCAAGCAATCCTCCCACCTCAGCCTCCCAAGTGCTGGAATTACAGGCATGAGCCCCCGCATCTAGCTTATTTGCCACTTTATAACAAGGATCATCTTTCCTCCAGTTTCTGAACAAATGATTATACATTTATTTGCAAAGAAAGTTACCTTTTTCATCAGGAAGAGATGGAACACTATCACTTCGTAGAGAATCATCTGCAGCAGTCTGAGCCTGTTCATCAATGGAACTCTCCATCTTTTCACCATTAAGTTTCTTCTCATTTTCCTTACAAGATGGAACTGAAGGACTTTCTTGGCGGCTGCTACCACTACTACTTCTATTTATGGATACGTGGAAACAAAAACAAAATTAACAGAATAAGGATTATAGTTTCAAAGTAAACTTATTTGGCCAAATGACTGCTTTATAATCAAGATAAAAATGAAGCAAGATGTAATATAAAACAGAAAAAGCTAAGTAACCTAAATCCGAGAATATTTTAGAAAAGATGAGAAAGATGAGTAGGAGGGAGGAAAGTTTCACTTTTAAATAATCATAATAGGCAGTGTTATTAGATTATCACTCCCTTTTTTCCTTTCATTTCAAAATCAAACTTCTGGGAAAGGGAACTACTACTCACTGTTTCCACTTCCTTACTTTTCATTAACATCATGATTTTTCACAATCTGCTTCCATCCCAACTGCTCTACTAAAATTGTTCTGAATAAGCTCTATCTATACTTTGAATTGCCAAATCCAACAGATAATTTATCACTCTGCAACATTAGATGTTATTGACCATATCTCCCCTTCTTTAAAAGCTCTACTTGCTAAATAAAATGTAAAAGGTTAGGGTAATCTGGATGAAAGGTATTTATTCTTGTAACTTTTCTGTAAGCTTGAAATCTTAAATGTTAAATAAAAGAGCTCTCCTTTCTTATATCCTATGATTTTACTCTCACCTGCTTCTCTTCCCACCTCCCTAACAAGCTTTCCTTGTTTCTTTCATTTGCTTTAAATTTTTCTGTCTTTCCTTAAATTGATGGTTTTGTTTTGGTCCTTCACTTGCACGCACGCTCTATTATTATTATTTTTTGGTTGGTTGTTTTGAGAAGGAGTCTCACTCTGTTGCCCAGGATGGAGTGCCGTGCCATGATCTTGGCTCACTGAAACCTTCACTTCCCAGGTTCACACAATTCTGCTGACTCTGCCTCCCAAGTAGCTGGGATTACAGGCATGTGCCACCACACCCAGCTAAATTTTTTTTTTTATTTTTAGTAGAGACAGGGTTTCACCATGTTGGCCAGGCTGGTTTCAAACTCCTAACCTCAGATGATCCACCTGCCTCAGCCTCCCAAAGTGCTGGGCTTATAGATGTGAACCATTGTGCCAGCCCTCTTTCTCTTTTATACTACATATTCTCCTTGGGCAATCTTAACTATAACTTCAACTACTATCATTTAGAGTGAGCCTCAAATTTGTATCACTATCTTTGCTTTGCCCTTTCCCTGATTTTAAGCTTCAAGTGTTGAAATGCCATGGGAACTTATGTTTTTGGCTACTCCTCAGCCAACAAACCATATATTCTCCCAAGTGTTTTCCTTTCTCCTTACATTTCTTGGTTTATTCATTTACTACACAAGCCAGGTGATAGGTTCCTAATATACTTAGGATCCTCTGCACATGCTTATTTCCTCTTCCAAAATGCCCTTGCTGCCCTGACTGCTTAATGACCTATGGAATTCAAGACTTAGTTAAAGTGTTATTTCTGAGAAGACTGCACCGACCCCACCCCAACTCTCAAGGAAGGTTTAGTCACTTCTGTCCCTGTGTTCATTCTGGTTTTTTTTGTGTGTGTATATTTCTATGACAGTACTTAACAGAATGTAAAGCAATTGTTTGGTTTAAGAAGTTTTTGAAAGATAAATTTTGTAATAAAGCAATAAGGTAAAAGATGTAATGCAGCACACAAGAAGGGCACATGAGTCAGAAGGACATGGAGTTGAATCCCAGTTCTACCAATTAGTAGTTATGTGCTAATCATTCACTCAGTAAATTTATAGTAGGTTGCCTAGTGTGTGCTAGGTACTTTGCTAAATTCTGGTGATACAAGTATGCATGGTTCCCACTAAGATGGCTATAATAAAAAACACAACAAATATTGGTGTGGATTACAGAAAAAAATTACACTCATAGTGGGAAAATGGTATAACATGCTGCAGTTGCTTTGGAAAATAGTTTTGCATTTCTTCAAAAAGTTAAACATAGAGCTACCATACATAACCCAGCAATTCCATTCCTAAGTATATACTCAAGAGAAATGAAAACATATCCACACAAATGCTTATATGTGAATGTTCACAGCAGCATTACTTACAATGGTCAAAAAGTGGAAACCACCCAAATGTCCACCAACTGATGAAGGATAAATAATATGTGGGATATCCATGCAATGGAATATTATTTGGCCATATAAACAAAGTAGTAATACATGCTACACATGCATGAGACCTGAAAGCATCATGCTAAGTGAAAGAATTCAGTCACAAAGGGCTATATATTGTAATGATGCCATTTATATAAAAAATCCAGAACAGGCAAATCCACAGAGAATGGAGATAGAAAATAGATCTGGCCAGGCGTGGTGGCTCACGCCTGTAATCCCAGCACTTTGGGAGGCTGAGGTGGGAGGATCAATAGGTCAGAAGATTGAAGTCATTCTGGCCAACATATTTTTAGTAGAGACAGGTGAAACCCCCGTCTCTACTAAAAATATGAAAAAAAAAAAACAAAACAAACAACAAAAAAAAACTAGCTGGGCATGGTGGCATGTGCCTGTAATCCCGGCTACTTGGGAGGCTGAGGCAGGAAAATTGCTTGAACCAGGGAGTCGGAGTTTTGCAGTGAGTCAAGATCCCGCCACTGCACTCCAGCTTGGCCACAGAGCGAGATTTCGTCTCAAAAAAAAAAAAGAAAAAAAGTAGATCAGTGGTTGCCAGAGGAGGGTATAGGGAGTAACTGCTAATGGTTACTGAGTTTATTTCTGGGGTGATGAAAAGGAAGCCCTCAAAGAGCTTCTAGTCTAGACTGTAAATGACCAACAAAGAAATGTATACAAAGGGCAGTCAAGACTGTCATAGCTATACTCACAGTGCTGTCGGAGAACAATGAAGTGAGAGCTAAAGCAGATGACGGGTAACACTAATTCTTGAAAGGTAAGTAACAATAAACTAAATGAAATGAGGTGGGGGATGGCCTAGAAAAAAGGTAGATCGAAGGCAATGGCACAGAAGACAGAGAGCATGGTTCTTAACAGAGAATTGGAACTAGTTAGAATGAATGGAGTAGAGTAAGAGGGGAAACGCCAAGAGATGGGGTTAGAGATGAACCAAAGGCTCAATTATAAAGGAACTTTTTATGCTAGGCTAAATAATTTGGACCTTAGTCTGAATATTCTGAGGGAATACTGAAGATTTCAAACAGGTGCCAAAAGGGCTAGAAATTTTAGAAAAATCACTCTGGTCACCATGTGGCTAATGAATAGAGTGTAGGAAGATTAGAGGATGAGGACAAGTATTAGGAGTTCACCATAGTAATCCAGATGACAGTCTACATGAAGTGTCAGTGAAACCGTCAGTAAAGGTTAAATGAAAGTCACATAGTTTCAGAGACATAACAGGTACCCAATAACCTTTGGTACTTTTCCCACATTTTCATGTCTTTTACTTTCATGATTTAATTTTTTAAACTGGGGTTTTACTATACTTGACAATGTTGGTATGTTACCTGTAAAAACGCTGAAAAGTCACCTCTAAAATCTTCTAATCTGAGGATGGAACCATAATTGAAAACTATAGCCATTAATATCACAACAACTACCAATGAGAAGCTATTCAATTTTTTTTTCTTTTGAGATGGAGTCTCATTCTGTCGCCCAGGCTGGAGTGCAGTGGTGCAATCTCAGCTCAATGCAGCTGCCACCTCCTGAGTTCAAGAGATTCTCGTGCCGCAGCCTCCTGAGTAGTTGAGATTATAGGCACATACCACCACACCCAGCTAATTTTTATATTTTTAGTAGAGATGGGGTTTTGCCATGTTGGCCAGGCTGATCTCAAACTCCTGACCTCAGGTGATCTGCCCACCTCAGCCTCCCAAAGTGCTGGAATCACAGGTGTGAGAGCCACTGTGCCTGGCTTATTCAATATTTTTTATAACAATAAAAATTAGTAACATCAGGAAATATGAATGTCAGTAAGGAAATGTGCAATAAACATAGCCTTTGAAGGCAGATAAATTAAGGTGCGATTCTTTGAGGTATCATTATTTATGTGACCTTGAAGGGGTTTCTTAATATCTCCATAAGCCTCAGTTTTCTTACCTATAAGGATAATACTATATGTGTTGGACGGTTTATTACATGGGCCAACTATTTTGTAAATTGGCTAATTACGGAAGCCAGCACTTTGAAGAGCATGCCCTGTTCTATTTAAATAAACAAGATAGGCTGGGCGTGGTGGCTCACACCTGTAATCCCAGCACTTTAGGAGGCCGAGGAAGGAGGATCATCAGGTCAGGAGTTTGAGACCAGCCTGGACAACACAGTGAAACTCCGTCTCTAATAAAAACACTAAAAAATTAGTTGGGCATGTTGGCGGGCACCTGTAATCCTAGCTACTCAGGAGGCTGAGGCAGGAGAATCGCTTGAACCTGGCAGGTGGAGGTTGCAGCAAGCCAAGATCATGCCACTGCACACCAGCCTGGGCAAGAGTGTGGGACTCCATCTCAAAAATAAATAAATAAATAAAATAAACAAGATTAAGAAGTCAAAGAAAAACAACGTTTAAGCCATTTATCAGAGTTTACTAAACTGTACTGACAAAGAAATCAAATTGTCTTCACCTTCTGTCATGATTCCTGTATCCTGAAGACTCAGAATAACTATCATATGAAGGGGAATACTTCTGATGCTTTGAGTCAAGGGTTCCTTCTTTACTCTGAGAGAGTGAAACAGATGGACTTTTCCTATAAATAAAATAAAAAACTGATTAAACATTCAAAGTCTCTAATAACAGAAATATTTTAAGTATTGCTTAACAGTAGTATGAGATGAAATGCTGAATGAATGCTTATTATAAAATAGCTTACACCACATTACAGAATATGTTGTTTCATTAAGGAAGTAAACACAAAATCACTCCTAATATCAATGAATGTAAACAGAGACTTAAAATCTATGAATTAGAGACAGTCAAATATTAAGAAAAACTCACAGAAATATGGTAACGTTACCCAATCCTGCCAAAAATAATCTCTTTAATGGCTTTATTGCTCTTAGAATAAACTTCAAAATCCTAAGTGTGCAAGGTCCTATACCATGGTCTGATCCCTGCATCATCTCATACCATTTTCTTTGCTCTCTGCCCCCAGCCACAATGGTCCTTTACATTACTAACTCCTCATCCATTAGATCTCACCACAAGCTTTATTTCCTCGGGAAAGCCTTCTCTGACCTGCTGGCACCCCTAGGCTATTAAAATTCCTATGTTACATGTCTCTGAGACATGTATTCCTTTTTTTTTTTTTTTTTTATACCCAGTCTCACTCTTTTCCCTGGCTTTTGTTTTTTGGGGTCTTTTCGGCTCACTGCAACATCCAACTCCCTGGTTCAAACAATTCTCCTGCCTCAGCTTCCCGAGTAGCTGGGGTTATAGGTACGTGCCACCACACCCAGCTAATTTTTATATTTTTAGTAGAGACGGGGTTTCACCATGTTGGCCAGGATGGTCTTGATCCCCTGACCTCACGATCCACCTGCCTCAGCCTTCCAAAGTGCTGGGATTATAGGCATGAGACACTGCGCCCAGCTCCTTTCATAATACTTAAATCAGTGAATAAGTATTCATTTACTTAACTGAGTATCTGAGTAATGTTTATCTTCCCTACTAGATTATGCCCATAACTGTATTCCCAACCAAGAATAGTGCCATGACAACAAATACTCCTTACATATTTACTGAATGGATATTAACCTAACAGATACTCATTATATATTGGCTGAATGAATGAATATTAACCTATCTGTTTCAGTTCTGGTCCTCAGTTGTTTCATGAAGTCTGGAAGGTGTTGCCGTTGGTGGTCATACAGTATTGCAAGAGGAGCTCCTGAAGCCGTGACAGCATCTGAGATATGAGTTCTAGTCAACTCTGCCATCTAAATATGAACACACACAAGAAAGGCAAATATATAAAAAGATAAGGTCACAGAACTGAGAAGAAGCATAGTGTCCTGGAAAGAAAGATCACTGACTTGAGAGCAGGCAAATTGTGCCACTAATAGATGAATTACTGTGGACAAATCATTTAGTCTCAACAGCTTCATCTGATAAAAACAGAATTGGACTACATAATTTCTAAGGTTTCACCTGGCTATAACAATCTATGAATTAGATAGAAAACCATTAAGCTTATCATAAGCAGTAATAACCCAAAAATTAATTCTTCCTTCAAGAATCGATTTAATTACTACTTCCTTTCTAACTCTTTGCTGACCAATAGGTGAAGTACATTTTCCCTATTCTTTAACACCACTGCAAGTGCTGCATGTACTATTCATTCAATATTCATTCAAGCACTACTTTGAGCTATTCCTTTTCTAATGTCTTGTTTTGATATCTTTGTTAATGTTATCTACATTAAAATTTTCTTGAGAAAGAAGACTCAATTTTATACTTATATGTACAACTCCACAGTACCCAACATACAGTAGGTTCATGGATTTCCAAAAACTAAGTCATTTCACAAATAGTACTAACTTTTGGTTTAAAAAATTACAACTGCTAAAATAAAGTGAAACTGTATCAATCGTGAATTGTGATATCCTATGTAGAGACAGCAATAAAACTACTTCTGGCTATACCCCTGTTACAAGAAAGAAAAGACAGTAACTAATATTATTCTGGGTAAAAATGAAACCCCTTCACACAAAGCAGATCTGTGGTTCCCCAGGACTGAGATTAGGGACTGGATGCAAAGAAACCGAGGAAAAGTTTTGAAGCAACGGAAATATGTTTTGCATTGTGGTGATGATTATAGGGAGATATGTGTGTCTGTGCGCACGCACACGTGTGTGTGTCTGTGTCGGTGGTTATAGGGAGACACGTGTGTGTGTGTGTGAGAGAGAGAGAGGAGTGATGGTTATAGGGAGATACATGTGTGTGTGTGCGCGTGCGTGTGTGAGAGAGAGAGAAAACTCACCAACTGCATACTTAAAATGGGTACATTTTATTGTTTATAAATTATACATCAATAAAGTTGATATTTTTCTAAAAAGCTTATCAGAGGGCAGAAATTTAGAGCTCTTTGTCTTTTTTCTCTCTATAACATTCACATGTACAACACACTCCAATCAATGGTGCCTCTTATTTCAATAAGGTACGGCCCCAACTAAAAGTCACTCATTCAAAGTATGCATTTACTAAGATTTTAGAAACACATTACTGGTAAGACCAAAGGTACACAGATTGAATAAAAAGAACTAAAAAGATAATGGTTCTCAGGGGCAGCTACCTCACAGATTTGGCGTGCTGCATCTGTGGTGAGGCGAGCGGTCTCTGACTGCTGAGCTGCTATTTTACATGTTGCTTCCTGCAGGACTTCAGTTACTTCCCGTTGTGATTTAACTACCTGCTGTAATGATTCTGCATGGACCTTTACATAAAAGGGGGTTAAAAAAGAAGTTATGTTTTAGTCTCCCCTTGACCCAAATTAATTTTAATTTATAAATTTATTTCATGGATCAAATGCCTTATTTGTAGTAAA